>NC_092875.1:317384217-317984217 GCF_028372415.1 Notamacropus eugenii | reverse complement strand
ACATGATGAGATGCAGCATCCTTGGCAAACCCAGAGCAAGAGCACTTACATTTCCATTGATTTATGCATTCTTTATGTGCCTTTCACCTCAGCCAAATGCACCTGGGAATTCTAATTCAGGAGACCCTTATTGCAAGCACTGGACAGAAAATATGGCTTGGAAATGCCAGCTGTAGAGCAGAGCACCTGAAATCATATAGCACACAATGTGAATACAAAACTTCTTTCTCTGTTGCCTTTTTTAGATTCTTCTCCATTCTCTGAAGTGTTACTAACTGGTTAAAAGGGTCTAGGAACTCTTGGTTTAACCATAATTAAACTGGATTTTGCATATAAAGTGTTTCCATAAAGCATTTTTTTTTAGAGCTGAGACTTAAGCCATCATCTATTCACAAAACCACAGGATTGTAAAGGGACTTTGTAGAGCATCTTATCCTATCTTGTCATTTTAAACAATAAGAAAATGAAAAAAAAAAAGTGTCACTTACCAAGGTCATTTAGATAGTACTTGCCAAAGCTCAGGAGAATAGAATCTCAGAATATGAAAGATCTTCAGAGGTTCAAGGTGAACTTGTACTTGAACAGGAATTCTCTTTACAATAACTTGACAAGTGGTCACTTGCTATTAATGTGATGGCTTCTAATGTGGTAGAATCTGTTTATCTCCCAACAGTATTCCACTGTACTTTGGGATAGCTCTAATTTCTGGAAGATTTTCCTCATATCAAGTCAAAGATCTTCCTCTTTGTAATTTCTAGCTATTGCCTCTAGTTTTTAGTTTTAGTTTTTAGCTTTGTTTTGCCCTCTAGGGCAACACAGAATTGGTCCAACCCAGGGATGTACTGTTAAATGTTTAACAACTCCAGGGGAGGGGGCAGAATGAACCCATGGTACCCTTTTAAGTTTAATCTGCATTTTGAATATTTTCTCAATCACTTTCTTAAATGTAGATAATCAATAAAATAATAAATCAAGTTTTTATTTGTAGCAATTGCTGATTTCCAAGGTGTATAAATGTTACCTCTGAAAATTTAACAGTAGACTTTCTAGAGATGATTAGACAGCACCTTTTCCACAAGATAGTCTTTAGTTGAAGACTACTATCTCTCTTCCTTCCCCCCCCCCAATCTTCTCTTTTCCAGGCTAAACATTTCTGTTCATTCAACTGTCAGTCCTTTCCTACGATATTGAATCTTCTCAACATCCTGGTTACCTTTATCTGCACATGTTCCATTGTCCATGGGTATGGCTATTAGATGAGAACATAATGGTTGTTGTCCTTCATCTTCAAAGAGGACCAAAATGACATCACCATTGTAAAGTGAGATTTCAGTGTGTCCAACTGTGGCTGATAAGACCAATATGAGCTTGGAATGCCCTACCACAGGTTGGACACAGATAGTCCATTTGAATATTTGAGGTAGATATCCCAAATTTTCACATCCTGCATTTACTTTGTGCTGTCTCAATTCTGTTTTGCTCAAAGAGCACAGCACCTTTTCTTATGTGGGCATGCCATGCTGAGTGGTCCTGTGCCATTGTCTCCCATGTTGCACAGTCAAATCCAAAGTTCTTGAGAGAGACCTTGAGAGTGTCCTTTTATCGTTTCTTCTGGCCACCATGTGATCACCTGCCCCATGCAAGTTGTCCATAAAATAGTCTTTTTGGCAAGAGTACATTTTGCATTCAACAACGTGGCCAGCCCATCAGAGTTGCGCTCTCTGAAGCATAGTTTGAATACTTGGCAGTTCAGCTTGAGCAAGGACTTCAGTTTCTGGTGCCTTTTCCTGCCAGGTGATCCTCAGAATCTTCCTAAGACAGTTCCAATGGAAGCGATTCAGTTTCCTGGCATGGCGCTGGTAGACTGTCCATGTTTCATAAACATATAACAATGAGGTCAGCACAAGAGCTCTGTAGACCTTCAGTTTGGTAGTCAGTCTAATACCTCTTCTCTCCCAAAACTTTCTTCAGAGCCTCTCAAACACTGAGCTAGCTTTGGCAATGCGTGCATCAACCTCATTGTCAATGTGTACATCCCTAGAAAGTGCACTTCCAGGTAAGTGAACTTATCTACAGCATTCAAAACTTCTCCATTTGTTGTAACTGATGGTTCCACATATGGATGGTATGGTGGTGGCTGACGGAGCACCTGTGCTTTTTTGGTGTTAATTATTAGACCAAAATTAGCACAGGCAGCAGAGAATTGATGCATACTTTGTTGCATCTCAGTCAGAGGCTGCATTGAGTGTACAACCATCTGCAAACAGGAAATCATGCACCAACACTCCCTCCACTTTAGTCTTGGCCATGTTCAAATTGAAGAACTTACCTCAGTATGGTAATTGACCTTGATGCCATGTTCATTCTCATTGAAAGTATTTGACAACATGGCTGAAAGCATCATGCTAAAAAGCACGGGAGCAAGCACACAGCCCTGTTTCATTCCATTGGTGACTGGGAAGGCACTTTAGCTCTTGTCTGCCCAAGCACAAAGAACAACCAAAAGGTCTCCTCCCTCACTCTAGATCCTACATCTCTGGACATTAAAAATCTTGATATTACATTAGGTGTTTTTGGTAGCTATGTCCTGATGTTGATTCAAATTGAGCTTATTGTCCACTAAAGCCCCAGATCTTTTTTAAGTAAAATGTTGTCTACTTATACATACCCTGTCCTGTACTTATGCTTATTTGAACTCAAGTATGAAACTTTATATTCATCCTATCAAGTTTTATCTTCCAAAATCAAAATGAAAAATAAATTTGATCCAACGGAAAAAAGTTCAGCCTTAAAGGCTATCTACCATGAATGTGTTACCCTTAAAGATTCCTTCATAGATATAACAATGGAGATAACATTAATCAACAATCTTCTGATTTTTAATGTCAGACAAGGCATAAATCAGGGACTTGTGTTTGTTTTCCATTGGAACATACCTAACTTAGAATCCTAATACAAGATGAAACCCCTGTAGATGGAGGATCCTCCCATTGCTTCTGTTTGCAGATACCATTGTGTGGATTACATTCAGACCTAGAACTCTGAAGACACTTTTAAATGATATCTACAACCATTCAAATGAGTTTCATCTAAGAATCTATATACAAAAAGTTAAGAAAATGAGAGATGCTGACTGTCTAGTCTATAACACACAGTTGGGTGGGCAACTCATTGAGCCAGTTCATCAGTACATTTATTTAGGCTAGAGAGTGTCTAGGCCTAATGAACTGGACCTGGAAATAATTAAGAGTAAAGGAAAAGGCTAGATTTCATTTGTGAAATTGCATAATAATTCTTTCTGTAAGTCTACATATCTACTAGACAAAAAAAAACCCACAATGTCTGAAGAATCAAAATTACAAAATTAAAGAGCAATGAAATGGTGAGTATAAATGGGTTGCATCATAGAATCAATATCATGTAATGCATTTGCTATTCCTCATCCCCTTTTGTATAGTCTGAAAATTTGGGAAACATGTCTTGAAAGACATAGATAGATATAGAGAGCTAGACATAGGGGCAGTAATTCAATTCCATGAGCATTTATTGAGCCCTAGGCACTGGGGATACAAAGGCAGCATTAAAAAGATTTCTTTCCTCAGTATCTCTCTCTCTGTCTCTCTCTCTGCCTCTTGGTCTCCCTCTCTCTATGTCTCTCTCATACACACACACATTTCATTTCATATGTATGTACATCTACTTGCATATACACACACATATATATACATATACATACATATATCCAGAAATAAACATACAAATTATAGAGTAAATATAAAGTAATTTAGGGAAATGGGGAGTCCAGGAATAGTCATTTCTAGGATGTAGCATCTGAGTTATGTTTTAAAGGAAATTAGGGATTATGTGAGATGGAGAATGCAATATATAGCAGGATGGCTTAGCTAGAATGTTGAGTGCTAGAGTATATGAGAAAGAGTAATGTGGGGTAATCTCAGGATAAATAGTTTGTTTTATCCTAGAAGCAAAAAGAATTACTGAAGTTTGGAGAAATGAAAGAAGGAAAAAAGGAAGGAAGGGAGGAAGGAAGGAAGAAAGGAAGGAAGGAAGGAAGGAAGGAAGGAAGGAAGGAAGGAAGGAAGGAAGGAAGGAAGGAAGGAAGGAAGGAAGGGTGGAAATATTTAATAAGTTCTTGATATGTGTCAAGGATTGTACTTGCAGAAGTCTCATGGCTAGACCTATGTTTTAGGAACATCATTTGTCAACCATGGTGAAGACAGATTAGAGAGAGGAGATATTTGAGACAGGGGGACCAGTTAGAAATCTATTGGAATATCCTCAGCAATTGAGAAGAGCTTGGACCAGGGTGATTGTATTGTGCATAGAGAGAAGATGAATGTAAGAAGACTGAAGAGGCGAAATTGACAAGATTTGTCGGTGGGTTGGATATGGAGATAAAAAGAATAAGAACAAAGAGTTACAAATCTGTATTACTGGAATAATGGTTGTACCCTCAACTGAAACAGGGGAGCTAGTATTCCTAGCTAGGGAATATCCTAGCAGAATGGTTTTGTGAATTAGAGAATGAGTCCTGTTTGGGATGTGTTGCATTTGAGAAGCCCATGAGCCATACAGGTACAGGATACAATAGCAAGCAGTTGGTGATTTGGAACTGTAGATCAGGAGACAGATTGTCTGGATATGTGAATTTCAGAGTCATCTATATAGAAATTAAAATTGAATACATGGAAACTGAGAGTGTCTAGGATAAAACCCTGATGTAAATTCATACAAAGGGAGTAGGATTTGAATAATGATTCAGCAGAGGGAGGAATATCTAAATGAGTGCTTAAGTGTTAAAAGCCACAGACAAGTAAAAAAGGAAAGGGAATGATATAACATCACTGGATTAACCCAGTTTGGAATTGTTTGTCAATCTTGAAGACACCAATTTCAGTTGAATACTAGCTTAAAAGGTAGATTGCACTGAGATTGAGAAGTGAATGAGATGTGAGGAAATAGAAGAAAGAATTTTAGATATATTTGTCTATATTTGTTATGAAGGGAAGAAAAATTACAGGATGATAGTTTGAGGAGAAGGCAGAGTCAAATGAATCAATCAAATAATCAATAGGCATTTATTAAGTGCTTATTACATTCTAGGCACTTTATTAAGTGCTGGGATATGTTTTAAAAAGAGCAAAAACAAAAATATAAGTCCCTGCCTTCAAGGAGCATACATGCTAATAGTGGAGATGATATATAAAACTGAAGACCTGGGTCCCTTCAGATATTTAATGGACAAATCACTTAACCATTGGGACTCTTTTTCATCATCTGTAAAATTAAAATAATAGCACCTACTTTAAAGGGTTATTATGAGGAATACGATCCTGTTCTTGTTATTTAATATTTGATGATCTGTGCACTGTTGCACAGAAAGATAAAATAATTGCTTTTTCTAGTTGAATAAATATATTAGGATATAAGTTTCTCTTCTATTGGCTCACTGAATACACCCTGGGCACATCTCCAGGAGCAAGCAGATCACATGACAGATATGATATGTACTTCATTTTTACACAATTTTTATTTTTTTCTTCATTCCACAGTAATTTGGATATAAGTATTTGATATAGTAGCATTTCAAACAAAAGCAATCTTCTTAATTTTTTGTACATCAATGTTATGTCCAGAAGATTGTGGGCAATAGTTTGGAATATAATAATGGTCCTATTTCAATAGTGTATTGACTGAATTCTCCAGGCTATTTCAAGGTCTGTATTTGTAGTATAGAGAGTTATCATCTATGCTCCTTGAAAGATAATAAATTTCTGATTAATACTTCTAGCCCTGGGTCATGTCTTGTTAAATATTCAATAGATGGCTAATTTTTTACAGCCTACAATGATGAGATAGAGTTTCTCCTACCTATTTCCTTGCATAATCTACATTGATCACTAAGAAGGAAACACCCTTCTATAAGTTAGCTTCCATTTCTAAAAAAAACTGAAGCATCAAACCATTTATTTGATGCTTGTTTTGCTGGCATATTGTTGATTGAATTAATGTGGATATAGCCTATGGTGGTCCTTCTGCTTCCATTTGCAGATCTTTGATAATTCAAAGGCTTCATTAAGAGGTAAAACACTTTCAGTAATATTAGGCAAATTCAGTGAAAGACACGTATTGGTCAGCCTTTACTATTACTTGGTAAAGTAATAAATGTTCCAAAAATATTTCTGTCAGTTTTTTATCTGTTTATCATGTGATCTAAGAATGTCTGTCAACCCTACGTCCTCTTCTTATCACTAACATTTCTATAGTTGATTTACACTGAGTTCTGTGTTTTATTAATATTATATATAAAGGATGCTTTCCAGATCTCTTATAGTTCATTCTATAGTAATTAGAAAACACATCAGAACAGATATGTAGCAGTTAGTTGTTTTAAATGTGTGCTTTAAAAATGTTCTTGCCATTCAGCTTTGCTTTCAGGATGCCAGTATGATTCTTAACATATCTAGCCACAGACTATTCTTTGATGTCTTTACGCCCTATGTGTCTTGCTTGGCACTTGTAGATTTGTTTCATTGATTGGTTATTATTAATGGTCTTGTTTCATTAGCTTTCTAGCTCGCAAATTTCATAGGTCTATATAGTTTCTGATCATAGGCAGGAGTCTGACTTGTCAGGGAACAAGGCGGAGCTGGCCTTGCCCTTATAGAGTTACTGAGTTTGAAGAAGATCAGAAAGCCCCCACTGTAGCATATGTTCTCTGCCATATTGCCTTATATTTTATCATAAGAAATATATTTAAGTTAAGAAGGTGCCATGTTTAAATATAAATCTGACCAAGATTATTGCCAGATTAAGTGAGCTGTCCATCATTTAATCAGTATAAATTAGACCTTTTCTTTCTAGAAATAAGCTCGTATCAACTTCTGGCATAAATAAAATACTTGTTCATTACAATGAACTGGAGGGAAGAAGACTAGACTGGAGTAATTTTGTACATAGGACATGGCACATAAGAGATCGATTCTGGGTAGAATATCACAGTGGGGTATCTGGGTAACCAGAGTACTATATGAAAATCAATACAGATAGGAAAAGAGTCCAAATAAGGAGACAAAGACAGGATGATGGCAAATCTCAGCTACTTCACAGTTTTTCCTTGGTTTTTCCTATTTCTTGGGTGCAGGTCCAAGATTAGGAAACTAATTCTCAGTTACCTCCCCTCAACAATTCTCCTTTCAAAGTGGGAGTATGTTTTCTCAAAGAGGAGAATTGACAAGAGATAAATAGAAGTTTCCATATGACCAATTTGCTTATGGTGAAGTTTTTCCCATCAGCAGGGCAAGCATTACCATAAATTGACCCTTCTATGCCACTAGGACATTCTCCAATCATATCCACTTTGAGGGCTATGTGGGAATATACATACACACATATTCATGCATGTATATTTCTATATATACTATATATGTACATATGTACATATGATAGACACATATGCATACATGTATGTACATATAAAGTATATACATATAAATGATGACAAACCCCAGATACTTCACAAAACAAAAAATACATACATATACATTCCACCTTGTGTCTCCCCTCTTTGCACTCCCTGCCTTTCTAATTTCATCTTCATGTGATCCTCTGGCTACTCAGAAGCCCTACTGTAATATTCCACCCAGATCTGCTCTCCTTAAGCCACATCCCATAAACTGTTACAATAGTCTGTTTTCTTCCCCCACCGTATATTCACATTTACCTGTGTTTAAAAAGACTCAACAGGCTTTTCATGTTTAGATGAACCAATCAGTTTAGATTTTTTCAACCCTATATATGAGAGGAGAAAAAAATCTGTTTGGGACATTTATAATCTCTACTCCCTATGATGACTAGATTGTGCTCCTCTGTGTCTCTGGTTTTCCACCAATTCTTTGCATTTTGACTTAAATTCTTATTAATTTGACAAATTCTTTTACTTAAATTAGCTAGAATGTTAGAAGGCCCACAATCTCTGGGTTAGAGAATTTTAGACTTAGAATTGGAAAAGACCTGGAAGGCCATCTAGGTGAAGTCTTGCATTTTGCAGATAAAGAATTTGAGAACAAGAAAGGTGAGATGACAGATAGCAAAGGGGAGATTTGAATCCCCTTCCCCTCATCCCAAATCCAGTTCCCTTTTCTCTGTATTTGATTTCCTTTTCCCCTAGGGGCAATCTAAATGGATTACGCTTGACCTTTATTTACCTAACATTAGCAAAATATTTAATAATTTTCTTTTCTATTCACTTCAACATTCTTTTAACTACCTACTATGTACAAGGCAAAGTAAAAAAGAGTTCCTTCCTTCAAACAGCTTTTGTTCTATTAGACACACATGGCTTCTTAACTTGGGATCTACGAACTTAAAACTAATATTTTGTGACTGTATTTCAATATAATTGGTTTCATTTATAATCTCTTCTATTTTATTTTATTCATTTGAAAACTTCATTCTGAGGAGTTCAGGGGATTTATCAGATTGCCAGATAAGGAGTCCATAAGGAGAAACAAAACAAAACAAAAAATAAATCCCCAAAATGGTTAAGAATAATTGCTGGAAGCAACATGAGTATAGTTTAGCAAATACAAAATAAACGCAAAGCAGTTTCAGGAGAAAGAGGAAGAGTCAAACCCTAATGTCAGAGAGAATGAAGAAGGGCCTTGAAAAGGAGGCTGCTTTTGAGCTGAGCTTTAAAAGGACCAAGTGATTCCAAGAGGCAGAGGTGAGGAGGGGAGAGCATTTGTTCTAATAGTCCTGGCCTCCCAGTCCATACTTTGTCTTATGTCTTACCTTTCCCACCAGTCTCTCCAGTCAATCAATTCTATTATAGCAATCTGATTTAAAAGCACTCCTTCCCTTTGGTCAAAAATGTGCCTAGGTCATGGATCATAAACCTGGCAGAACGTTGAGTCTGGCCCTTAGGAGCCAAATCATGTGATTCTTAAAAACTCCATTGCCATTTGAAAGTCCACACTTGGTTAGTTTTCCTACTGTACTGAAAGGACAAAGGAATCACAAACACAGTAAATTATCTTTGGCATTTCTTAGAACCATTTCCTTTCACTGTGAAATCTCTAATGTTCAGCTGATTCTGATCTTATTGTACAATGGGGGTAGGGAGGAATATGACACTGTGAAATTCTGTCTGATTTTAGCTATTTACAAGGTAGATTAACTAACTATATAAAAACTTGTAAACCCTTTTTTTCTTTCAATGTCTTTGGGTACCCTGGATCTCTACTGTGCAGAATGCATTATTCATCCCTGAGGGTGGAAATGTTTCAGTCTGATGAATAAGTCAAACCAAAAACCTAGACCAGAATCATATTTATATAACATTCTTTACTCAGCCCAGGACAGATAAGCAGGAAGATCTGAAGGTCATAATCTGTGTAAGTGAGCTGGTAACAACAAAGGGAAAGGATTGCTTCTTTTGTCTTGTTCTCAGGTTTCGTGATCTTTAAAGAAGCTAACTGAATAGCTCTCTCTTTATATCCATCTCAAGTCCAAAAAAGGTATGTCATCTGCTGTCTACAGTACAACCTTAGAAAATAAGGGAGTGCGGAATGGGTTTAAATTCAATGAACATAGAACAAGAAATCATGGACAAGGAATGAGTGTAGGATTTGGGCCGCCAAAAGATATGCCAGATAGAACTGACATAATTGTGTGGCTTTTAGCTATCAGGGCAAAGGTCATAAGAACTTTCTGGTAGTTCTCTCCCTGTTAGAATGTAAGCTCCTTAAAAAGAGGGGGTGTTTAACTTTTGTCTTTGTATCTTTGGAGCCTACGACACACAGTCTTGTACATAGTAAGGATTTAATAAATTCTTTCTGATTAATAAGAATTCTATTTAATACTAGTTACAGATTTGGCATGACATAATAGGACCCAGCAATCTAATATTCTTTCTTATCTTGTCAAGTGCTTGTCAAGGTTCTATCTTTGTGATATCTCTTAAACTACCTACCCTAGTATAATATTCAACAATATGCCTCTTTCTTGTTATTCTTACCAACAACCTTCCTTTGGTCCTTGCTACCTATAGGTCAAATCAAATCACATCACCAAGTATTTATTGTTTACTATGTGCCAAACTCTGTGATAAGCATGGGGGATAGGAAGAAAGACAAAAATAGTATTTGCCTGCAAGGAGCTTATATTCTAACAGAGGAGACAGCATGTATATAATTAGGTATGTCAAAGATATCTTCAGAATAAATGGAAGCTCTTTTCAGAAGGAGGGTTGTGGAAACTGGGAGAACCCAGAAAGATCTGTTGAAGGTAGGATTTGAGCTGAATCTTGAAGGATGGTGGGGTAATTAAGAGTCACAGGTGAGGAGGAAGAGCATTCTAGTCATAGGGAATAGCTAAAGCCAAGGCCCAGAGAAGAGAGACAATGAAAAAAGAAATAGTAAGTAAACCAATGTAGTCAGATTGTGTGTATAAAAGGGAGTTACATGTAAAAAGACTAGAAAGGAAAGAACCAGGTTGGAAAGAGATTTAGTCAATAGAGGCCTTTATATTTGATTCTATAGGTAACAGAGAAAAACTGGAGTTGTTGAACAGTGTGACGCCATGATCAGACTAATGCTTTAGAAAAATCACTCGGCAACTGAGTAGAGGATGGATTGAAGAGGGAGATTAGTGGCAGAGTGACCAGGCAAGAGGTGATAAGGTCTTTGACTACAGTAGCAGCTGTGTAAGTACTGAATGGGGGAAATATAGGAGAAATGTCATGAGGATAGAAATGACAACATTTGGTGATGGACACTGCCAGGGTCCTAGCTAGGTTCACTGCCTCTTTCTTCCCACCACTGACTGATTTATTGTCCTAAAACTACCCTAATCATAATAGCTGCCTGCTCAAAAACAATAAAGAATTTCCCACTGTCTACATGAAGACATGAAGCCTAGATTTCTCATTGAAGGCCCTACAATACGGATTGCATATACCATTCCTGTCATTTTCTACTACTCCCCTACATTCTGTCTATGCTTAATCAGAGTAGCCTCTTAGCTAATCCCTCCTCCATTTGCTGCTCTGCCTTTGTCCACCAGATCACTCTTATGCCACAGTCAGGCTATTATTTCTTGCCCCTTTTCTATTAAAGTCATGAACACTACAAAGACACTAATATTAGTTTGCATTCCCACAGTGTATACTAGCTGGGTAGAGGAAAGGAGAGACCCAGGTGAGTGTCAGAGAAATCTGATATCAGTCAAAAACATGCAGGAAATTATACACAAATGAAGAAATCCATACATAGGTAATTAACAGTTTGTTACATATGTGCTATTCTTAGAGGTACTTTACTGTTTTCATGATTTTATGTAAATATTATTTAATGCCACTTGCTATTCCACCTCTAAATTATTTGTGAATGAATGAAAGAGTATTGGCTGTTTACTATATGACTTACACTAGAGATATTAAAAAAAAGAAGACCTCAAAAAATTTAGGTATATTTAAGAAAAAGTAGGTATATTTGAGGAAGACGTGGGGTAGAGGTCATCTGCAGGGTAGCAGTCAAGTCTTATAAGTCTTAAGGCTACAGTTAGAGAGCAGATATCAAGACCTCAAGAAGCGTCTCTGTGTCTGCCCCACAAGAGTAGCCCACCACCATGGAGAAGGGGGCAGTACTTCCAGGGGCTGAGTGGAGAGTGGATTCTGAGTTCCCTCCAGAGGGGTGGGGAATGGGTGTTCAATGTTTGGTCAAGAGTATGAAAAGGAAAAGGGAAGATGGTATCCTCTCCATTGGGGTCTGGTGTAGCCTGAAGTGGCAGGGGCAGGAGGAGTTAAAATGATCGTCTTTATTTTCTAACCCCAGTAATTTTTTTTTTTTACTTCTAGTCGTTGAGTCTTTGTAAGCCTTGAAGGCCTATATGAATAACAGTAGAACCGTTATTATTTTCACATTTCTAGGTTCCCAGTCAATAAATAATCTTTAAGATGGTTCTGTAATGATAATGTCACTATTTAATATTTGCTTTCTATCTTCAAAATACAGCAGCTTAAGTGGCACAGCTGATAGAATGTCAGTCATGGAGTCAGAAGACTCCTTTTCCTGAGTTCAAATCTGGCCACAGATACACATACTGTGTGACCTCGAGCAAATCACTTAACACTGCTTGTCTCAGTTTCTCATCTGTGAAATGAGATGGAGAAGGAAATAGCAAACCACTCAAACCAGAAAACCCCAACTGAGGTCATGAAAAAATTGAATAAACACACACACACACACACACACGCACACACACACACATCTTTAAGGCTTTTTTTCTGGGGGATAAAATAAAGCATGTCTTAGCAAAGTACCTACAAGTCCCTTATTGATTTCTGTACTTGTGACTAGTAAGTAGAAAGAGCTCTGGATTTAAAGTCAGAAAATCTGAGTTCAAATTCTCCCACTTATACTCACTACCTGTGTGACCTTAGTCAAAGCATTTAACATGTTAGGACTTCATTTTCTCTGGGCTTCTCTGGCCATCTGTAAATGAGAGATTTGTCTCTAACATTTTCTTATATCCCTATATCCCCATATCTAAAATCCTTGTTCATAAAATAAAATTGCATTAAACCAGGTCCCATAACTTTGAACGTGTTTAGTCTTTGCTGAGTGAACAAATCTCTTCACAGTGTATTCAAACTCCAATTTTTCCCAGTATATCAATGCTTCCTGCTTTTAAAACACAGGTTTTGGGGTGGAGCCAAGATGGCGAAGTAGAAAGACGCACATACACATAGCTCCGAACCCACAAACCACAGAACGGCTAGAGGGGACCAAGCCAGGGCGAATTCTGCACCCAGAGACCACAGAGTATTGGAGCGAGGGAGATTTCTGCTCCGGAGAGACCTACGGACCTCTCGCGGGGGGTCCTTCACGCTGCGGACTGGGCGCCGGGACGGGGAGCGGAGTGCGGCCCTGCCGCGGCCGCGACACTGAGGGAAGGAGATCTGAGAGGGCTACGGGGATGGGATCTCCAGTGGCCACGCAGGTCCCCCCACCCACAGAGGGACCTGCAAACCTCTCGCAAAAGGTCCGTCGCGCTGCAGACGCGGAGCCCAGCCCGGACCTGCGGCGGCAGCAGCGGCACCGGCCACGGCTCTGAGAGGCACAGATCGGAGAGGGCTCCGGAGGCGGGATCTTCAGCGGCGGCACGGGCCCGCCCACCAACAGGTGACTGACGGGGGTGGGTGAGAGAGTCTCTTTGGCGGGTCGAGAGGGGAGTGGGGTGCCCCCAAGGCTCGGGCCCCCTGGGAGGTGGGGGCTGAGAGGCGGCTGCGGAAGGGGGCTCCCCAAACGGGCAAGAGCCTGGATCCATTGTGGAAGGTCTGTGCATAAACCCCCAGAGGGAACTATGCCTGAGAGGCGGCCCTGTCCCTGACCACCTGAACTTAATTCTCACACTGAATAGCAGCCCTGCCCCCGCCAAAAATCCTAAGGCGGGAAGCAGCATTTGAATCTCAGTCCCCAAACGCTGGCTGGGAGGAACAGGAGGGGAGGTGGGTGTGAGGAGAACATTCAGAGGTCAGGCCACTGGTTGGAGAAAATGCCAAGAAAAGGGAAAAGAAATAAAACTATTGAAGGGTACTTTACCGGAGAAAAGACACTTCCTCCCTTCCTTTCTGATAGGGAAGAACAATGCTTGCCATCAGGCAAAGACACAGAAATCGAGGATTCTGTGTCCCAGCCCACCCAATGGGCTCGGGCCATGGAAGAGCTCAAGAGGAATTTTGAAAATCAAGTTAGAGAGGTGGAGGAAAGACTGGGAAGGGAAATGAGAGGGATAAGGGAGAAGCATGAAAAGCAGATCAGCTCCCTGCTAAAGGAGAACCAAAAAAATCTTGAAGAAATTGGCACCTTGAGAACTAGCCTAACTCAGCTGGCAAGGGAGGTGCAAGGGGCCAATGAGGAGAAGAATGCTTTCAAAAGCAGAATTAACCAAATGGAAAAGGATATTCAAAAGCTCACTGAAGAAAATAGATCTTTCAAAACTGGAATGGTATGGATGGATGCTAAGGACTTTATGAGAAAGACAGATATCTCAGAACATACCGCGCAGATTCGATAAATGTAAGATAATGTGAAATATCTTATTGGAAAAACAACTGACCTGGAAAATAGAATCAGGAGAGACAATGTAAAAATTCTGGGACCACCTGAAAACCATGATCAAGAGAAGAGCCTAGACATCATCTTCCATGAAATTATCAAGGAAAACTGCCCTGAGATTCTAGAACCAGAGGGCAAAATAAATATTCAAGGAATCCGCAGAACACCGCATGAAAGAGATCCAAAAAGAGAAACTCCTAGGAGCATTGTGGCCAAATTCCAGAATTCCCAGGTGAAAGAGAAAATATTGCAAGCAGCTAGAAAGAAACAATTCAAGTATTGTGGAAATACAATCAGGATAGCACAAGATCTGGCACCCTCTAAATTGAGGGATAGAAGGGAATGGAATAAGATATTCCAGAAGTCAAAGCAACTAGGACTGAAGCCAAGAATCACCTACCCAGCAAAACTGAGTATAATACTTCAGGAGAAAAAATGGTCTTTCAATGAAATAGAAGACTTTCAAATGTTCCTGATGAAAAGACCAGAGCTGGAAAGAAAATTTGACTTTCTAACACAAGAATGAAGAGAAGCATGAAAAGGTGAACAGCAAAGAGAAATCATAAGGGACTTACTAAAGTTGAACTGTTTACATTCCTACATGGAAAGACAATATTTATAACTCTTGAAACATTTCAGTATCTGGGCACTGGGTGGGAGTACACACACACACACATGCACACACGCACACATACATAGAGACAGAGTGCACAGAGTGAATTGAAGAGGATGGGATCATATCTTAAAAAAAAAATGAAATCAAGCAGTGAGAGAGAAATATTGGGAGGAGAAAGGGAGAAGTTATATGGGGCAAATTATCTCTCATAAAAGAGGCAAGCAAAAGACTTATTAGTGGTGGGATAAAGAGGGGAGGCAAGAGAAAAACATGAGGTCTACTCTCATCACATTCCACTAAAGGAAAGAATATAATGCACACTCATTTTGATAGGAAAACCTGTCTCATAATACAGGAGAGTGGGGGACAGGGGCACAAGCAGGGTGGGGGGGAGGATGGAGGGGAGGGCATGGGGAGGAGAATGCAATACGAGGTCGTCACTCATGGGGAGGGAAAGGACCATAAGAAAATAGAAGTAAAGGGGGACAGGATAGGATGGAGGGAAATATAATTAGTCCTATACAACACAACTAGTATGGAAATCATTTGCAAAACTAAACAGATATGGCCTATATTGAATTGCCTGTCTTCCAAGGGGAAGGGGTGGAGAGGGAGGGAGCTAAAGAAGTTGGAACTCAAAGTGTTAGGACCAAATGTAATGTTCTTACCACTGGGTAACAAGAAATACAGGTTAAGGGGTCAAGAAAGCTATCTGGTCCTACAGGACAAAAGAGAAGACGGAGACAAGGGCAGGGAGGGAGGATAGAGGAGAGAGCAGATTGATCACAGGGGCAATTAGAAAGCTCGGGTTTGGGGGGGAGGGGATAAAAGGGGAGAAAATTTGTAACCCAAAATTGTGTGAAAATAAATGTTAAAAATTAATAAAATTAATTAATTAATTAATTAAAATAAAAAAAAATAAAACACAGGTTTTAGGGATCAGAATGGCTGTGAATTTTTAGCCACTACTAGTGGATGGAATATCTTGAAGACTAAGTTATAAAACTTAAACTGGAGAAGCCAAGTAGGTCACAGACCAAAGTTGAAGTTTGTGTCTGGAATAAGCTAGAATTCAAAATGAGCCATGGACAGAAAACAGACCCCAGAACTCCACATACTTAGAGGACTGGCTGATGAGAGCAAGTCAGAAAAAAAGGATTGGTTTTTTTTCTTGTTTAGAGTGTCTGCACTACCAAATGTACTCAGTACAAAAATGCCGTAGACTAAGAGTTATTAACCTTACTTGACAATCTAGGGAAACCTTTGGATCTTTTCTTAGAATAATGTTTTTAAATAATTGAAGGAAATTCTAAACTTCAGTTAGAGGTTAGTCTAAATAAAGATGTAATTTTTTCCCATTCAAGTTCAGAAACCCCTCTCCAATCATGAATACATGGATCCTAAAGGGGGTTGTGGATCCAAGGGAAACCAGCAGTCTTACTGTAGGCAGAAAGGGGTGTGATGACTAGCAAGTTCCAAGAGTTAAATTCTTATATCTATGATAATTTAGATTTTTGAAAATAATTGCAAAAAAGCAAGTTTATAAAATTCTGCCATCAAGGTCCTATATTATTAAAATTTGATAAAATTCAACCCTATAATGGTTATATGCATACATGTGTGCATATCTACAAATAGTAAACACACACATATATCACTTGTTTTATATATGTGTGTCTATGTACGTAAGCATGCTTTGTAAGATATAATATTACCACATTTTAGATTGTTTTTGGATAATTGATATGAAAATAAGAAAACATTTTTAAATATCAACGGTTCACAATCATTATGACCTTGTAACTCATGGTGGAATCACTCCTGAGGCAGGGATTATATAGTCATCAAGTAAAGGATCTGGAATAGGATAGAAATGCAGAGGAAAGCTGGCTCTGCCAGTGACATAATACCATCAGTGGAGTATCTTGTTAAATTAGCTTTATTGAAACACCCATCATTCTATGATGTTAAATCACATGAAAGATGTACCAGCTGCTGATTCCTTAGAAAAATGCTTTAAAATCTAAATGGTAGGACTTCCAACTCAGGGAAAAATACATAAAGGAAAGAAACATTTATTAAGCCTTCCATTATCCTCATTTTACAGTTGAGGAAAGTGAGGCAGGCAAAGGTTAAATGACTTACCCAGGGTCACACAGCAAATATATGTCTGAGTAATGCAATTGCAGGCCCAAAACCTAGACTCCAATCCCACTGTCCAGTTGTATGAACTTAGCTAAATGTCTTAGCTGTAGTTTCCTCCTTGGGAAGCTGAGAGGGCTAGATTAGAGGATGACCTCTAAGGCCTCTGCAGTGCTGCCAATCTCTGATTCTAGGTCAGCAAAATACCAGCAGGATAATGTAAAAGTTCCAGCCGTGCTATTTGAAGACGCCTCTGAAGAATATTCTGCCATTAGGAAGGGGGTAAGAAGGGAGGTGAGCATCTGGGATGCTATTTTTAGGCCCTGAGTTTCTAGAAAGAAGTTAAGATATTGGAATACATCCAGCAGTACAAGAGAAAATGAATTATGAGAGAAGTTTGGTAAAAGCACTTTTAAATGACCTGTAAGGTCTTTGGTGGAGGACTAAAAAAAAGAAAAAAAATCATGGGGAAAACAAGAAATAAAAACCCCCTATCTGCTTTAGTCAGTCGAAGTTATGTATATGAAACTCCCCATCCCCCCACCCCAACACACACACACGCACGTATATGGGTTGGTTGGTTGTTATCCTTTGTTCTCAAAGAGGACCCAAATGACATCACTATGATAAAGTCAAGTTTCCATGTGTCTGACTATAGCTGATCAGATGAATATGAACTTGGAATGCTCTACCACAGATTGGGCACAGAGAGTCTATGTGAACATTTGGGGTGGATACTCTAAATCTGCTCATCCTGTGTTTCTTTTGAGATGTTTCAATTCTGCTTTGCTCATAGAGCACAGCACCTTCTCTGATGTGGGCACACCATGCTAAGTGGTTCTGTGCCAGTATCTCTCATGTCACACAATCAATTCCAAAGTTCTTGAGAGAGACCTTGAGAGTATCCTTGTATCATGTCTTCTGACCACCCTGTGATCGTCAGCCCTGTGTGAGTTCTCCATAAAATAGTCTTTTTTGGCAAGCATACATTTTGCATTTGAACAAAGTGGCCAACCCATTGGAGTTCCATGCTATGAAGTAGAGTTTGAATGCTTGGCAGTTTACTTCAAGTAAGGATCTCAGTTTCTGGTATCTTATCCTGCCAGATGATCTTCAGAATCTTCCTAAGACAATTCAAATGGAAATGATAAGATACTTCTTAGATAGTTTCTTCTGCTTTGGCTAAGGTCATAGATTTAGACCAATAATTTTCTTAAAGATCACTATTCTAGTACAACTGCCTTTTGTAGATGAGGAAAAGGCACAGATAGCAAATGATTTGCCCCTGGTTCAAGAGCTAGTGAGTGGCAGAATCTCAAAGCCCAGAGAGTTTCCTTCCTACCAGCCCTTCCCTCAGATACTGCCTTTAACACCGACATGATCTCTGGCAAGTCATTTGACCTTCAGTTTCCTTATCTGTAATATGAGGGGATTGAACTAGATGGACTCTGAGGTCCCTTCCAACTCAGTATCTATTGTTCTTGGATCTTCTGAATCCAAATTCAGTATTCTTTCCTCTACAGCACACTCTCTTCTTTTCATGATATATGTGAAAGAATTACGTATTGTGGATGCAGCAGTGGCCTTGGAGACAGGAAGAGCTGGGGTTGAAATACACTCAACTGTGTGACCCTAGACAAGTCATTTAACCTCTCTAAGCATCAGTTTCCTCGTATGTAAAATGAAGGAGTTAGATACAATGACCTTTAAGGTCCCATCTAGCTCTAAATCTATAATCCTGCAAAGAGTGCTATATAAAATCTTAGTGAGAAACAGACAAATGAAGAGCAAGACAGGAAAGAGAGATATTAATAGTATAAATGGGCAAATATAGGAATTCTTCCTATTTTTAATTCTGAAGTGGTGCCACTGGTAAAGAATTTATTATGACATTTATGTACATAATGATCATTTAAGTGCAAATGCTGGAAATTATTTGCACTTATTGTAGTTTAAGAAGCAACTCATTTCCTCCCTTCTTGCATTCTCAGACCTGGCAAACTCCCAGAAAAATTTCTCATTTTGGGATGATACCACTATACATTCACTGTTAACCCAAGAAGGTACAGTGAGAGAAAAGGTAGCTTTTTAATTTTTTTAAAGTAAGTTCTTATTGCTATATTTTGTTTTTACAACACCTAAATTTCTCCTATTATTCATCCCCTAGAGAATCATCCCATATAATAAAGAATAGTTTTAAAGAAAGAAAAGAGAAAAAAATCAGCAAAACCAATCAACACATGGAAAAAGTATGAAAATATATACAATGTTTCATGTTACAGTGTTCCATGGACCTCCCACTTCAGCAAAGGATTGAGGGAAGATATAGAAGGAACTTTTTTTAATAAGGGTGATGAAGGAGTTCTTGATTAATGTGGTGAGTTTGGCCATGGCTGAATACATACACCTTAGCTACTTACTGATTGGGCTTCAGAAACTGGAGTTGTCTGCCTTTGATTGGTTTACTGAGGCTCAGGAGAATGGTCTCTTTTTAAAGGAACTGTCCCCTCAGGGGAATATAACAATGAGCTGTGAAATTGCTCATCCCTTTCCTCTATTTTTTCTTGCACTTTCTCTACCTTGTATGAGCAGATTAGCAGTAAGAAGGGCAAGAAGTGGAAAAGACTTTCTCCCTCTAGGAAAAGAAAACAGTGGGCTGTATGGGAAACTGATGGCAAGTGATCTGTGCATACTCAGGCAAGTCTGAAAATGGAGTTTCAGGACCTCCACTTACTATTTGCCTTCTTATGCTTTTTTGTTTCTTTTTCTGAACCAATGATTCAGAGAATGGAGGTTTCTACCCTATGGGACAAATTTATGACTAATCCCAGGTTCATAATTCAAGAACTGACATCTCATAAGATTTTGTTGACAGAATGTTTCTCAGAAAAGGGGGAAAAGATCCTTCATAGAACAGTGACCTGCAACAGTAGTGGTAAAGCCATGCCATGAGGGTCTGAGATATCTGAATTTTGCCAAACCTCCATAATATTCTTGCTAGTCACATGGATAGTGCAAGTAGGAAGTTAGCAGGAAATGTTTGTTGAACAGTCCCACAAAACTGTCTTTACCTCTGATAGAGTCTAGGAAGTTTAATGGACTACTTGAATATTTTATATTTCTGCAAAAAAATGCTTTATACTTGAATATTTTGTATTTCTAGGTTTATTCATTAATTCCTGTAAAGTTCATTTATTAGAATGAGAACTCCTTGAAGACAAGCACTCTTCCATTTTTGACTTTGGAGCCCTACTGTCTAGCAGAGTACATGGTTCATGGTAGTAGAATCATATAAAATTACTAATTATTGATTGCATGTTATATACTTTTTATGATGGGTAAAATAAAGACTTCCCCATACTCAGTATTCATATTGATTACTAAGTATCTATGCAAGTTATAGACATTGTCACGCACTTGGTACAAGTCTAAACTCTAATTAGGAGATTTTCCTGCTTTAATTGCAGATGAAGGCAAAAAGCCAGAGAGAGAAACTGAACATCTTGGGATCAGTCCCCAAGACTGAATGTTGTCCATGTGAACCTAGAGCTGTGAACTGAGGAGGGAACATCATCATTTCCCTAAAGTTATGAAGAATCCAGCAAATCAAGACTTTCAGTCAAGGGAAATCTTTTTCCAACAGAAGACTTAGCCAGTCGTAAGCCCTATAATCTTACATCTTGATTCCAAAAAAAATTTTAAATTACATAAATAAAAGATGATTACAAAGCAATTGCATTTTCTATTATGTCAGAATAATGGATTGAGTCTCTCTCAATTACCTTTTCTTTGCTGCAGAGTCAGCACCCATTTGGAAAGCAGTGTTAATACAAAGTAGGACAGATAGGATTATATATCTAACATTATGAAGCATCTTGGAAATAATCTACTCTGACACCTTCATTTTACAAATGAAGTAAGTGATGCCCTGGGTGGTTAAGGTATTTGCCCAGAATCATAAAGTAAGTAAAATGTCAGATGGGAATTCAAACTCAGGTTCCCTGATTCCAAATCCAGAACTTTCTGATGTATGATATTAGTTTCTCAGAGAAACAAAATACTTCTTCTGCATATAGCAAGGGGAATTGGGGAATTTATGTTCTACTAAACTGGAGTCCATCCTATAGAGTTGAACATATGCTCTGGCTCCTTGCTGTATATAAGCCTTGTAGAAATAACACAGGAAACTCCTGGGTTCATTAGTGACAAGGCCTTTGTTGAGGGAAGAGAATTGCCCCATCTGTAATCTATAAGAGGTAAGAAGAAGCTATACCCTTCTACTTTGGGTGCCTTCTCTCTTTTGATTCTTTTCCAACACTTTCTCTCCCTTAAGCTTTTAAAAAAGATAGGATAGAAGATTTTTCTTTCCTTTCCACCTCCTAGATGTTTGTGGCAAAAGACATGGCAGAAGGAACATGTGCTTACCTAATCAAGCAAAATATAGCTCTTCCTCTCTTCCTTAAAATCATGTTTATCCAGTGAGGGAATAACTTTTCTTTTCAAAACATGTAATCTTTTTTTAAGTATTACTTAGAATTACATTTCTTTGCCAACAGATTTTTGTTTTGTTTTATTCCTATGGAGTTTCAGTTACTAGATGGTATTGGGATATTATGTTATAAAATGCTTATCATTGTTTCATCAAATAAGTTAGCTTCTTAATACTTCATAACATTCGAAATCTACAGAGAGGTGAGCAAGGAACTCAAGAATAATCTTAAAATGGAGTAGAACAAGTCAGTCAATCAGGATTTATCAAATGTTTGTTATGTACCAGGCAGTAAACTAAGCCCTGGTGATATGAAGAAAGTCAAATAAAAACAGTCCCTGACCTCAAAGTGCGTGGAGTCTAATGGGGGACACAACATGAAAATTACAAGGTATATACAAGATATCTACAGAGTAGAAGAAAATAATCAGAAAGAGGAAGATATTGGAAACTTGAGAAACAAGAGGCTAAGAACAGCCTCCTGCAATAGGGGGACTTTAAGCTGGATCTTACAGGGAAGCTAAGAGGTGAAGGTGAGATGACACAGCAGTCCAGAAATGGGGATAGTAAGTGAAAAGATGCAAAGATGGGAAATAGAATATTTTATTTGAGAAGAAGCAGATAAGCCAGTGTTGTATCCTAGAGTGAATTAAGGGGGGAGTAAAACCTGAGAAAACTGGAAAGGTAGAAAGGGTTCAGGTTATAAAATTTTAAATGTCAAACAGAAAACTTTATATTTGATCCTGGAGGTAAAAGGGAGCCAGTGCACCTCATTGCACAGAGGAGTGACACGTTCAGAAAGGACACTTTGGGATCTGGATGGAGAATGGAATGGAATGGGGAGAGACTTGAAGTAAAGAGAAAAGTTACAAAGCAATCACAGTAGTTTAGGCAAGAGGTGGTGAGGGCTGAATTGTGGCCATTTAAGTAGACAAGATATGACTGGAAGAATGGTGGGGCTCTCAAAAAATAATGGAAGAATTTTAAAGAGGGTAAGGTTTGGGGAGGGGCAGAGGGAAGGCAATGAGTTTCATTTTGAAAATGTTGAGACTGAGGTGCCTTTGGGATATCCAGTTCAAGTTGTCTAAGAAGAAGTTGGTGATGGTGGGGTATGAGTAGCAATCAGGAGAGAGACTAGGGCTGGATATATAGACCATCAGTTTCAAAGAGATAATGAAGCACTGGAAGCTCATAGAATCCCTAAACAAAACAGGATAGAGTAGCGATTCTCAACTTTTATCATTTCATGAGTCCTTTTGGCTGTCTCATGAAGCCCTTCTCAGAATCATGTTTGGTTTTCTTTTGCCTACATTCATAATTGAAGGCAAGATCGAATTTCAGTTAGAGGGTAACTAATAATAAAGATACAATTTTTCTTCTATCTAGTTTTACAAACCTCCCCCACCCCAAATCTATCCATAGGTCTTTTGGGGAATCTGTAGACCCCTGGCTAAGATCCCTGGTATAGAGGGAGAAGAGAAAAGGACCAGAATAGAAACTTAAGAGACATTCACAGCTAATGGGCATGGGCCAAATGAAGACCTAGCAAAAAAAAAAACTGGTCAGGAATCTAGGAAGAAACCCAAGAAAGAGTGGTGTCTTTAAAACCTAGGAGAATATCCACGAGGAGATAGTGAGCAACACGGTTAAATATTGAACAAAAGTCAAGGAGAGTCGGGATTAAGAGTAAGTCAGATTTCTTGGTCTAACAGTTAAAAGAAAAAAAAAGATCATTGGTAACTTTTGTAGAGGACTATTTCAGCTTAATGATGAGATCAGAAGCCAAACTGCAGAAAGTTTAGAATCTAGTGAGTGGATAGAAAGTGAAGGCACTGGCTGTAAATGATTTACTCAAAGAGGAATAAGATACAAAGCAATAGTTAGAGTTGATGATCACATCAAATTAGGGATCCTTACGGATGGGGAGACATGGGCATACTTGTAGGTATAAGACTGATGACTCCACTGCTTGGAGGCCAGGTATATTACATTTCACCCGTCCTGCAGGGATTATTTTGGTACCTTTAAAGCGAAGTTTAGAGAGTCTAGGCTCTCTGCCAATGACTCCAGCCCCCACCAATGATGTTACTTCAATTGCAGGGGAGTTCCTACAATTCACCCCCATTCCATTTAACTATTTAACAGACAAATTAACTTTTATAAAGAAATATTTGCTTTGAAGGTATAATAACAAATGTACGAACAGCTTAGTTCAGTTCCTATGTAGCACAGTTTCAAATTCCACATCTAAAACTCACCTTTGGCTTAGGTCTCAGATACCCTGGTTCTTCAGGGTTTCTCTGCCAGGGTGGCTGATTAAAACACATTACCTGGAATCCTGGCTCCAAGGTCACTATGACTCAAACTTCCTCGGCCTGATGAGGATTACTGCCAATACCTAGAAGCTGGGAACAAAAATGAAACAGAATAAGAAACACATTTCAGGTCTGGTTCTTGAAGCGATGAAATAAAAAGAGGAGAGGGAGGGAGTTCACGGCACCTGAGTTGTGGGCGAACTGCGATCTTCATTCTCTGAACACAGTAAGAAAGAATACTCATGAAAGAGAACCAAATTGTCCCAATCTATCATTTCAAAAGATGATGCCTGTTCCAAATAGTCAGTCAAAAGAAGCTCCTCTACATGATGAGTGCCTCCATGTTAGGCAGTCTGGGCATGTGCAAAGTAAGACACCATTACACAGGCAATAGGAAAGGAGTCACTCAAGGAGATTGAAGCTAAAAGAAAGAAGTGGTAATAATTTGCTGAAAAGATGGAAAAGGATGGATCAAAAGTAAGTCTGGAGGAGTTTGGCTCACAAGAAAATAACCATGTCAGAAGAAGAGACTTTGGGAAATATGCAGAAGCAGAATAAAGCACATATTACTAACATAAAATAAAATCTTTCTAATGGAAATATGTAAATTGCTGTATTTGCTGTTTGGTACAGTCTTCAATACTGTCATGGCTCTGATTTCAAAGAGGAGAAAAAAAGACCTCCTTAATCATTTTACACATTTCTCTTCTGAACAGTTACCAAGTTTTACCTGAAAATTAAAGTTAGAAAACGTTTCATCCTTTAACATACGTTTGAGCCCCTGTTGATTTTCCCAGTCCTTGAGATTTTAAAGCATTTTGTGCCTCTATCCTTCACTCATTTGGAATCTTAGTCACACAGTGTCTTCCATTGCTACTTAAATGTATCCTCTGTGTGTGGATGTTATCTCCCCAACTAAAATTTAAGTTCCTTGTGGACAATTACCAGCATCTATATTTCTTTTGTGTCTTCCTACTATGCCTGGAACAATGCTGTGAACCTACCAAGGACTTAGTAAATATCTGTTAAATTTATGAATATCTTCAGGTCACAGCAAAGGCACTTTTCCTGAAGAAACATATATGAAATAATGTAAACTAAGGAAAAGAAGAAGTCCTACATTTTTATAGCCAAAGTCAATACACCAACACTGAGAAACTTCTGCAGGCAAGCCCCAACTTTTCTCATTAAATCCCATGGTTTATCACTTGTACATGACAGGCTAAGAAACAGGTTCTAGCCAAAAGTTCTTTGTATCACACCCCCCTGCAATCAGAGCTAAGAGGTTCCAAAAACCTTCAATGGTTTTCCCTACTTTAACAAGTAAAGGCAAAATATTTTTTATCTTACCATCCAGTACCTTGATAATTATGCTAAAATCTTCATTGCCTGTCTGTGTGATCTTAGGAAAGTCTCTTAACCATTCTAGCCTTCAGTTGACTCATTTGTGAAATCAGGGGATTGGACCAGATGGTCTTTAGGGTCTTTTCTGACTCTAAAGAATACTCCCTCACGATCTCATATTTCTGATCTTATCCCCCCTGATTCCTCTACCCTTTAATCAAACTGGACTACTTGCTATTTCCCAAATATAGTCCATTCCTTTCTGATCCCTAAGTTTTCAAATTAACAAACAGATATTAAATTCCCACTATAGGAAATAAAAAGAAGAAACATTGTGCTGAGGATTCAAAAAGGAAAAGGAAATAGTCCCTGCTCTCAAGGGCCTTCCATTTTACTGGAGGATTGCAGCATGAAAACAGGTAAGTAAATCCAAAGTATTTGCAAAGTAAATTATGATTACAGGAGAAAAACTGGGAGTTAGAGGGGAAATCAGGAAAAACATTCTAATAAGAAGTAATAAGCAAGCTTAGCCTCGAAGGAAGATGAAGATTCTAAGAGGCAGTGATGAGGAGCATCCATGCATGAGGCATAGTCTGTACAAAGTTATAGAGGTAAGAGATGGAATTTCATATACAGAGAATAGCTAGTAGGCTTCTAAAATAAGCTAAGGAAAATATACTAAATAGAATAAAATAGATATATTGAAAAATATGTAATAAAATTAATCTCAAAATCAACAAATAATTGCCAAATAACTACTGTGTATGGAACACTGCAGTAGGCACTAGGAGGAGATACAAATTTAGATAAGGCATGATCCTTGCTCTCATGGAGCTTATAGCATAGTAAGAGTTATATACATGAATAACTATAATACAAAACATAAGAGAAACACCTTTTCATGTGGAGGGTCCCTGAGGTCAAAGGTGATAGAAGTCATCAAATAGTCTGGACAGTTCAGCGTGCTATAGATCATCACAAATGGGCCATGACAAGAACACAATTAGGAGGCAGTTATGTACAGAGAGACAGCCTTGAGGCAAGAAGATGTTAGTTCAAGGCCCACCTCTGATACTTTCTGAAGATCTGACTCTGGGCAGGTCATTTAATATTTCTAAAACCCAAATAACTTTCTAGGACTATAGAACAGTTACTTATCTGCTAGGTGGCACAGTGGATAGAGTTTCAGGCCTGGAGTCAGGAGGACCTGAGTTCAAAAGCAGCCTATAACACTATCTGTGTTACTCTATGCAAATCATTTAACCCTGTTTTCCTCGGTTTCCTCACCTGTAACATAATTTGGAGAAGAAAATGAAAAATCATTCAATGTCTCTGCCAAGAAGAGTCAGACATGACTGAAAAACAAACAACAAAGAGGGACTTTCTTTCCAGGTAGGTCCCTACACTATTGAAATTCTGGGTCCTATTTTCCATCTTCTCCCCAAGAAAAAGCCAAAAGAATTCTATTTCACTTATAGAATTACATGTGTTAATAGTGATACATATACATCACACACATATACACACACACACACATACACACACTTATGGATGAATATTGAAGAGGATGAAGAGAATGTGAGCCACTCACAGTACTTATCCATTCCAAACATCTTACCATCTTGTCCCTCATCCCACCTGGAACAGCACCAGCTTTGGAACTCCACCCTGAGACTGAGCCTTCTTGATTGATGAGTACAAACTCATTTAGCTCTCTATGTAGCTAGCTGGCCCCAGAACACATTTCTCCTCTAACCATCCTTGACATCTTGCCATCTGCCTTGTGCCAGCATGTAGGAGGCCCCTCCCTACTTGTGTTTTCTACTTCTTTCCTGAGAACAGTATTCAAATCAATACTCTCACTGATTCTAAAAAGAAGATGAAAATCAGTTGCTCTGTGGGTTCATTTACCATTCCTATGACTCCTACACCAAAATTCCCTTCCCATGTCTTCCCCATATATAAATTTTTTGACCATTCAAATTCTTGGCATTGTCATGAGGCCCACCGCACATCGTCCTCCTCCCCCCCAACGCCCCCCCTCCCACACACATATACCCCAGCTCATGGGTCCTCTTCCTCTGGACTCTCTTGAGCCTATCAATGCCCTTCCTAAAATGTGGCACCAAGAGCTAAACATAGTTCTCCATATGTGGTCCAACCAGGGAACAATTTACTCAGACTATTGCTTCCCTAGTTTAGGATATTATATCTATCAGTGAAAATTAAAACCCCATTGGTTAAAAGAATGAACCTTCAAAAGGTGAATTTCAGGCGAAAGCTTGTAGGTGGTATTGGACTTGGGTTGAGTGAGACCTGGAGTATATTATCCCTAACTTCCTCTCCATATGTGAGCGTAGAGTAGACATTCACATGGGGCTTTGTTGGCCACTAATCAAGTCCTTCTTTTAGGACTTGAGGTCTTTTGTTTCCCCTTCTAGGATATTCTCTAGGAAGCCCTGTCTTGCTAAAAGGTCTTTCCACTGTCATAACATAGGTGTTAATAATTATTGTCTCTCTCATTCCCCTCCCCCACCCCCACCGAACCTTTATCTATCATCCTGACTTTACAACCATGATTATGAACCAAGTACCTTCCTCTTCTCCCTCTCCCATTTTCAGATTCCTTTTGTACAATGTCTTTCTCCATTTAAATCTAGACTTCTTGAAGGCAGGAACTATCTTTTTTTTGTTTTATTTGTGCTTAGAGCAATACTGGCACATAAAAGTACTGAAAAGTAATTTTTTTCTCCTCCATTTATCCATTTTTCTTTCCTTCCTTTCTTACTTTCTCCTTTCTTTTCTTCTTTCTCTCTTTCCTTCCATCCTTCCTAAAAATCCTCACCCAAGTAATGCTATAATGATTCTCTTCAGGCAGGAAGACAGGGAGGGAAGAGGCTATAAGGTTGTAGTTCTAGCACAGTACCTTTCTCCCATTTCTGCTGCTGCTGATAAATGCAAACCTATTTCTCCTGCCAAGTAGCTATTACTGTTGTTTCATATTACTGTTGTTGCATTCCTGAAAGATAGGATTAGTGATGCTATATGGAACTGGTTAAGGCTACCTTCTCATTACCTTCCTCAGAGATCTAAATGAACCCTGAATAAAGTTTATATTTCTCCTCCTAAAGGTTTTACTAACATCCCAGACAGTGACAGGTTAGACACGCAGTGCCTATGGTAGCCATGATTATGCTGGCACAATTCTGAATCACAAAATACAGCAGACTCTCCACATGGAAGAAAGAACCAAAACATTTATTTAAATACCAGAAAGCCAAATCCATCATAGCAACAAAGAAATCTATCCTAATAACCAAGAAGTCTATATACATTGTCAGGCCTTCCTCCAAACAAGCGCTCACAATCCTAGCTGCCTGCTTCCTCTGTCCTTCCCAGCTCTGACTAGTCTGACCAACTTCCTCTCAGCTCTGCTCCAGCTCTACCTCTTCCTGTTCCACCCATTCAGCAAGTTTCTCCCAGCACAGACTTCATGTGACTCAGACTCATGTAATTCAGGCTTCAATGTAACTTAAGCAGGTCACAAGGACCTATTAATGAATGGGAAAGATCTTTCCATTTAAATTACCTGTGCAGTTTCTGAGGCCAAATTGAACTCATGAAGATGAGTCTTCCTGACTCTAGGATCAGCACACTATCCATAGAGCCACCCATCTGCTCTCCACCTCCCAACCCCCACCTGGGGGCATAGAGTAAATACTTAATAGATGCTTATTGACGGATGGACTGACATTTCCCTTTCTCTCACAGATTTCTCAGGTCAATACAATTTTAAAGCTTACCAAAACTCCCTTTGAAGCTTACTTACCTTCATGCTTTGCTTAGTTTAGCTCATCCCTCACACTTCTATAATCACTGGACATCTCTACTTTGAACCTTTCATTGTCTGCCCTGATCCCATCACCCACCAATTCTCATTGTATAGCACAACATAAGTGAATTGAGAGAAGTATCCAGTCATTTAGCCAATAAGTGTATATTACTTATTTACTATATTGCAGATGCCATGCTGTATTGGAGATACAAAGAAAGGCAAGAATAGTACTTGCCTCAAAGGAGCTCAAATCAGATTGGGGGGGGGAGGAATAGAAGCAGCATGAAAATAACAATGTATTTAGAAAATATATAAAGTACAATCGGGAGGGGAGAAATTATAGTAATGAGGAGGGGAGAAGGTGAGATTTGAGCTGAGTCTGGAAGGAAGCAGAGGCAAAGAGTGAGGAGGGAGAGCATTTCAGGCATGCAACACATAAACACAAATCAATTGCTTAAAGCATTTTTTTGATCCCCACTAACTAAAATTCTTCTTTCTTTCATCAAATTTTCCTTCGGGAAAAAAAAGTCTGGACTAATCATTTGTCTCTTTCACACGCAATCTGTTGTACTACACTTGTTTCTGTGCATATCACCCATCCAATCCCTATTAATTAAGTATGCTTATATTCATTTTATATTGAGATTTTTAAATGACCACATGACTGAAAATTTAACTTCTGATGAGACTCTAGAATGAATCATTAAATATATAACCCAGGTGAATGTTGGTATACCTTGGTAAAGGATGTTTTATTATATTCTTAACATAAACATTTTATATCAATATGCATTATGGATAATTTGGTGAAATTAGAAAGCAAAACAAAAAGACAAGAAAACAAAAGTGTTAATAAACCAGAGCTCTGACAAAGAAACAAAAGTCCACAGACCTAACCAAAGTGCCAAGGCTAGAAAACTGAAGAAATTCAAATATGGTGATACCTATCTTCCCTAGGGTCCTTAGTCCAATGTGCATTATGTCAACAAATCTCTATAAACTGTACCATTATTCTGGAAAGGTTAATTAAATACATGTGAAGAAAAGTCAATGAATTAAAAACAAAACCCTTGAATTTATTAAGCAAAAATATGATGAACTAAAACAATCTCCCAAAATATGGGATTACATAAGTAAAAGAGGAAATAAAAATTGAGAAATACACAGAGAAAGAGAGACAGACAGAAGGCACAGCTTCATCAAGAGTCATGGAATGTCAGGGTTAGGAGGCACCTCAGAAATCATAGGAGGATAAGATCATCACTGACTCTAGAAATGGTTGGGACCTAAAAGACCATCTTTTCCAAACCATACCTGAACAAAAATCTCCACTCAAAAGCCTCTGCTTTAAGACTGTTATTTATGGAGAATTTATTACTTCCTGAGGCAATTTCATTCCATTTTTGTACAGCTCTAATTACCAGAGGGACAGAGAAGTGGAGCAATGGATAGAGTGAAGAGCATGGAGACAGAAACACTCATTCCTAAATTCAAATCTGACCTCAGACACTTCCTAGCTGTATGACTCTGGGTAAGTCCCTTAACTCTGTTGACCTCCACTTCCTCATCTATAAAATGAGTTGGAGAAGGAAATGGCAAACTATTCTAATATCTTCACCAAGAAAACCCCAAATGGGGGTTGGGCTCAACTGATAAAATGACTAAACAACAATGCAATTATCAATTTTTTTTCTTGTATTAAAATGAAATCTGCTTCTCACCCACTCTGTTGCTCTTACAGAGCTTGTCTTGTCTACCCACTGTGACTAAACCAAACAAGCCTAATTCACTATCCCATCAGAGATTTTGAAATGCTTGAAGAAAACTATCATGTTACCTCTAAGTCTTCTCTTCTACAGGTGGAATAAACCCAGTTCCTCGACAGGTCTCTACTCATCCCACCATCCTCATTGTGATCCTCTTTGTGCACTCAAATTTATCGATAGCTTTCTTAAAATGGGCACACAGAAATGGATATGTGATCTAACTATGACAGGATAAAGGAGGATCATTACCTCCTTCATTCTGAACATTATATCTTTATAAATGCAAACTAAGGGCTTTGGTTAAAGGGCAGTCATTGAGTTAGAATTGGAACTGGGTTAAAGGTCTTGCTTTGCACTCAAGCTAGTCATGTGGCCAGTGACAAATCATTTAACCTGTCAGTTTCCCAGGCAACTTGGCCAGTCTATAAATTACAGCTAATATGAGGATCTGCATGGACAGAGTGAGTATCCAGATAAGAGTTCTCCACAACAATGACATTTTGATATGGCTCCCCGCTCCAAAGGAGATGATTTTAGCTTCAAGGACTGCCATGTCACACTGTCGACTCCTAATAAGCTTGCAATCCACTAAAATCCCCAGTTCTTTTTTGTACAGACTGGTATTTAGTCTTGCCTCCTACATTTTGTACTTAAATAATTGATTTTTTGAACCAAAGTGTAGAACTTTGAGTTTATCTCTATTAGAATTTTAGTTGGATTCTGTTCATCATTCTAACCTCTTCTGATCTCTTTTTTGGGGTCCTTATATAACATTTGTTGATAGTAAATAATCACATTCTTTCTCATTCCAAAATTAAGGAAGATACCTAGGCCAGCCATGTCTCACTGCTATGGAAGCTGCACTCAAGACATCCTCTACCATGCTCCCTGTCTCACTCTTCTCCCCACTCTGTACTCTTCTCTACCTGCCCCCTTTTCATCTACCATTTATTTATTGTCTTTCCCAATTAGAATGTAAGCACCTTGAGGTCAGAACTTGCTTTCCTTTATACTTGAATTTGCATCCAGAACATTTAGCACTGTGTTCGGCATATATTTAGTGCTTAATAAATGCTAGGCTGATTGATCCAGAGTTTAGAATAGTGCCTGGCACAGGCTCTTTATAATGCTTATTGATTGGTTTACTGATTGACTGTGACAATGTATTATTATAACATAGCATTACATTATTTGGTACCATTCACAGTAGATATTAAAATACCTTTTAAAATATTTTACTATAAGACTTTTTAATCAAAGTTTTATTTAAGATAAAGCGTTCTGCCACTTTCAAATGACTGAACTACATATATATATATATATATATACAATTGTAGAATAGAAAGGGCACTAACGCTCACTTTGCAAAGAGCAAAGTGCTCAGGCATTTGAAAATCCTTGAGTATCTTGTGGTGAAAATGTGGGATTGGGAATAAAGAACTCTAGGTGCTGTTCCTGACTCAACTACTGGGTGACCTTCTCTTTCTCCCTCAGCTTCCTATCTGTAAAATGAGATCATTTCACCATTATATTTCAGCTGTTATGTCTGAATACTTAACACTTGATTTCTTTACAGTCTCAGCTCAGAACAGCTATCAATTGGGAGAATGTAAAACACATGGAGAGAAAGAGAAAACTAACAGTCTGGACTGGAGCAAGAATATTTTTAGACATTTTTTCTGGAAATAATCTAGAGTTTTATATTATGCCACTTGACTTTATCACATTTTGTTCTGATAGTTGATTTCATTTTGCAGCTATGAAGCTGTAACTGTCACATGATAATATAATTGGTTTTGATTTTTCTAGCCAATAGATAACATTGTCCCCTAAGAAGAAAATTCTGCTTTTGTTGAATATCCAAATCTTATGGATAACAGTAGTGTTGCACGTAGAAAATCTGATTTAAGAGGCTAAATAAATTATGATTTTGAGTCATGAAATTCAAAGTTTCTGAAGAATTGCAGATGAGTGTTACCCAAAGGACAATGGAGTGGAGCATGGTGGGTGTGAGCAGGCTACAAGGCATTACTAATAAGGAATTTCAAAGTAGGATGACTTTAAAGGATGTAATCAGGGTGTTAGATGACCAGAAGAAAAGAAAAGGTCAGTCATCAGTGGCAGCATCATAACTAGCATTTATGGAGTACTTATGTGCCAGCAACTGTGCTAAGCTCTTTACCAATGTTATCTCATTTCATAGTGAGAGGGAGGGAAAACAGATGGTTGTGCTATGCAAACTATCATATCACATAATGTTGAGATGCAGAGGAATACTGTAATTGCAAAATGTTTTACATACATTATCTCTTTCAAGCCTCACAATAGTCATAAGAGCTAAGTGGTGTATTCCATTTTAAAGATGAGAAAACTGAGGTTCAAAGGGGTTCAATAACATATATGTCCATGGTCCCACAACTATTAAGAGTCAAAGGTGGGAAATCACTGTGCTTTAAGAAATGACAAATGGGATGAACATAGAGAAGCATGGAAAGACATGAACAGAAGCAAAGAGAAATAAACAGAGCCAAAAAAAACAATTATGAAATGACAATGTAGATGGAAAGAACAACTACAAAACAAAAATGAATGCTGCAAAATAACATAAAACAAGCTCAACTGCAAAGAAGAGAAATAAGAGGACACCTTCCCCTGTCCCCAACAACTCCTTTGCATAACTGGAGGGTCCACAGGTTCATACATTGCACATATGGATATACTGTCAGATTTTTTTTAACTTATTGATCAATTTTGCTGATTTTTGTTTTCTGCTTTTCCTCTTTTTTCTTTTTTTTTAAACTTCTTTATTTTAAGAGATGGCTCTCTGAAATGGGAAGGAAGAAAGGGTTCTAGGCAGAAATGTAGGTGATGATCAAACAAGAGTTATCAATTCAATTTTTTTAATGAAAAAGAGTCAGGGGTGAGATGTAAACTCAGGTCTTCCTGACATCAAATCCAGCAGTCTAGTCAGTACTCTCCAACTCTTCCAATATTTATATTTGGTGATTTAGGGAAAGCAACACAGACAACAAAATTAATGGATTTGCTGTGCATTCCTGTCTAAAACTGACTCTTTCGGCAGCTCTGAGGAATCTTTCAGCTTTAAATGCTTGAGATTGAGAAGATAGATAGATAGATAGGTAGATAGATAGATAGATAGATAGATAGATAGATAGATAGATGATAGGTAGATAGATATAGATAGATAGATAGATAGATATAGATAGATAGATAGATAGATAGATAGATGATAGATAGACAGATAGATAGATAGATATAGATAGATAGATAGATAGATAGATAGATAGATAGATAGATAGATAGATAGATGATAGATAGACAGATAGATACAGATAGATAGATAGATAGATGACAGATAGACTGAAAGATACATAGTAGGTAGGTAGAACAGTTATTAAATGCTTGTTACACTCCAAGTACTGTGTTAAATGCTAGGGATAAAAATAGAAGCAAAGCAAAGCTATCCCTATCCTCAAGGTGTTTATATTTTAAAGGGAAAGACAGAAAGCTGATGGAGAAAGTGAGGGACAAGGATATCTGAGCAGAGAGGCCTAGTTAAAAATAAACCCATAATGTAGTGAACTCCAGTAAGATATGGCAAAAAAGATCACCTATCAGAGGTAGGGGGTCTCTAGGTTTGGAGATTTTTTTTTCAAGTTTTCAGTGGGGTGGAAATGATCAGAGATTAGGGCCATGGTGAGGAGGCAGCCAGAAAATCTCCTTATATAATATTACAGCAATAGAGATTGAGGAACAGGGTAGGTATATTCTTAAGCACAGACCTGAATGCTATTTCCTATGCAGCATTGGCAAATTCATGGCACTCAATTCCAAGCTTGCTCTTTTCCTCTGGCCTTTCTAAATTTAACATTTGATAGACTGACAACATGGAATAAGAAATAATTCAGGGATTTCTGGGTAGTTCATGCCCTGTAGAGCAGCCTTAGGATTTCTTATTCCTGCAGGTCTTTGAGCACCCTAGACTTCTTTGAATCACTACATATTTCTGTATCTTATCACTATCAAAGCACTGCTCCATAAGAACCTCTAAGGAAAGGTTACTAAAACTCTTGTTCAGGTATCTAAGGAGAGGAATCAAAAAATATTCTGTCAAGTGAGCCAATTCCCAAAAAAATCTTCAGAAATTAAAGTCATCAAGTTCCCATTCCTGTTTTTCTTATTCATACCAAGTTTCTAAATCTATCTCCCACAGACCAGGGAAAAGTCACATTAATATTTTATATTCTTAATAAAGGATGTATGGCTATTAGGCTTTTGGCGTGAAGCCACTGGGCTGATGTGTTGGGCACCCTGCCATAAGAAACCTTGACTACAAATCTCAGATGGAAAAATGCTGTGATATCCCATGTGAAAATATATCATGTTCTAAAAAGTCTTATGAAGACTGGAACTAACTATCTATGTAACCATTAGTAAAGCAAGTGGAGGATTCGTTGGGATTTTATTGTTCAGTCCATAGCTACGTTCTCAGTTTGCTATCAACGGCTGCTTAATTATCCTTTTGTGTCAAGGAGTATGTGTGTGAACAGGAATGTTCTCTCACCTCAGTCAGAATTCTTTAATTCCATACCAGCATGATAGACGTTTCCTAAAAGATTGCATTGATGCCGGTGCAAAGGAGTTAACAAACTCCAATGAAAGCATACCAGCATATCTCATCACTGCCTGAATTTTACCAAGGAAAATGACAGCCATTTTTCACAAGAAGTGGGGGATGCAAATACGTGTGTGTGTGTGCATACCTAATTATTTTATAATAATCTCTCACGTACACTACTATATGGTTTATAAAATCGTTCACATATATTATCTCATTTGATCTCTATGACAGCCCTGGGAGGGATATTATTTCCATCATACAGATGGTGAAACTGACGGTGAAAGGATTAAAGTGACACTTTTTTTATGCCATGGTTCCTATGATCTAGTCTTCCCACTACATGCAGATGCCTTAGAGAGAACACAGAAGCACAGAATGCTTATTCCTCTTTGCTAGTTGTATTCTTACTGTAGGCCAGCCATTATGGGTAGAAAAAATAAAGGTTTAGAAAAGCAGTCTGCTGTGTGAATGACCAGCAGATGGCTTAAGGTCACATTAAGTTCAACCTTTTAAGAGACATGCTGCATGACAATCAGAAAATCTGACTCACTGCCTTAAATCCCACTGTGTATATGTAATTTATGAGCTGTTTTTCTGTTTTGTTTTGTTTTTACCTAGACCTGATTTCATGGTTATAGGGAACTCTCAGTAAGTTCCCTGCCACCTGGCCCTCCACTATTGCAAATTGACACCTGTTTGGCAATTAATATCTTATTTGACCAGGGTCACACAGCCGGTACATGAGAGATAGGATTTGAACCCAGTCCTTCCTTACTTGGGACCTGGCTGTAGCTCAGCTACACGATGCTATCTTTTATCTTAAGAGAATAAACAAGGCAATCTAAGAGGTAGGTAATAATTAAGAAATTATAAAATTTATGAGTCAGCTATCATCAAAGACAATCTCCTCATTTTACAGATGGAAAACTGAGGTTCAACATCATGCCCAAAATTATTCAGTTAGTAGGAGAAACAAGATTAACTCAGGTCTTGATGAAGAGACACTAGTCTCTCCTTCTACTAAACCTCAATGTTTCTTGACCATTTCTCCACATTATAAAAGTTTAAAAAAAAGAATTGAAGTACTTGAAGCTGAGAAAGAGACAGAGAAAGAGAAAGAGAGAGAAAGAGAGAGAGAAAGAGAGAAGAGTTAGAGGGGGGAAAGAGGGAGAAGAGACAGAGAGCTAGAGAGAGAGAAAGAGAGAGACAAAGAGAGAGAGAGTGAGAGACACAGAGAGAGAGACAGAGACAGAGAGAGAGGGAGAGAGAGAGGGAGAGAGAGAGGGAGAGAGAGAGACAAAGACAGGGAGAGAGAGGGAGAGAGAGACAAAGACAGAGAGAGTGAGAGAGAGAGACAGAGAGAAAGAGAGAGACAAAGACAGAGAGAGCAAGAGAGAGAGAGAGAGAGACAAAGACAGAGAGAGCAAAAGAGAGAGAGAGAGAGAGAGAGAGAGAGAGAGAGAGAGAGAGAGAGAGAGAGAGAGAGAGAAAGGGGGGGGAGAGAGAAACTTACTATTTGCATGACCCTATGCCAAACACTGAGGAATACAAGTAAAAACAAGTAAGATAATTCCTCAAGGGGCTTACATTCTCCTGGGGGAAGACAACATATAAAGAAGAGTTAGAAAGGATGAAGGCGTATAGGACTAATATCATGGCTGAAAGTGTCCCGCAAGTGCTGTAGAGACCTAGAACTAAATAAGATAAGGCCAAAGTTGGTCTATCAAAGCCCAGAGTGGTTTCACTTATATCAACCAATTTTCTGATGGGAAGGAGACAGAGATGATGGATTCATTGGAATCAAGTAAAATCGGCATTTCTTAATTAGAGTCAGATTTCATAGCTCTGAGAACAGCAGTACAACTAAATATGGCTACTGAGTGGGACACATACACACACACACCTCAATAAGTGAGAGTCTTTTCTTCTCCAGGGACCACAAGAAGAGAACAGCAAGTAAGTAAAGAGAATACTTGGTGATTCCAGGATTGATACTAGTGATTTCTGTCTTTAAGTTAAATAGACTAAAGGAGGAAGTTAAGTTCTTGCAAGAAGGCATTGTTATCTAGGCTTGGCATGGTGACTTGTATTAGGTACTGGATCAAAGGGTTCCATGGTCTGACAATGAAGCATATTCACAGTTGTTTTTCTTGTGTTGGTGTCATTTAAAGACATAAATAGATAGAAGTTAGTGGTCTCTAAATGACTCTTAATGGTCATAGCTACTTCTAATGGCTTGCCTGGTTCTGGGACCATCTCAAAACTCAAGGATATTATGACTGCTAATGGGTGTTTGTCCTCAAAAAGTCTAGCATTCTGTTAAAGATGAGTAACCCACCCTTTGTGAGTTTAGGAATAGGAATTATGACTAAACAGATAATGTATGGTAGAAATTTAGCTCAAGATCAACCAGGTCTCCATCAGCCCCATAGTTTGTCTTCTTTACCATTGAGTCAATTGTCAGGCATATTCTCAAAGTTGGGAATCATCTGAGGAAAACTTAATGGCTCTTACCTAGGCTTACTTCTTAGAGTAATACCATCCCAATGAATACCATCCCATTGCCCCACTGCTGGAATTTGCTGAAGTAACAAGAACATTAGATTTAGGATCAGAAGATGTGTTTCATTCCTAGCTCTAACATTTATACATGTGTAATCTGGGGCAATTTCTTTGCCCTCTTAGGCCCTCTGATTCTTCATTTATAAAATTAGGATAATGGACTAAATGTTTGCTTCCAATGCTAAATTCTGTGCTTATATTATTTCACTCATAATCCCAATATACCAGTTGTTGTGGAGAAAACAGAATTCTCCTTGCTCTACATTACCACTTCCAGACTTCCCCTCTACCACTACCACTAAGTATCCCCTCCTCTATGTAAGGTTCATTAGATCCATATTTATCATCCAATCAAGATACTGGTAGCTTTCATTTATCTATCTTCAGGTCACTCTCCTTCCTTCTTCAATGTGTTTAGTGCTCAGCTGAGAGTCTTTTTCTCTTCTTCAACTCCTGTTCTCATACTAGGGGACTTCAGCATATATATTGATACACTCTCAAACATACTAACTTCCTAGTTCCTCAATCTGCTTCCCATAATGTTCTACTCTACCTCCACTTCATCTACACACAGACATGGTCAAACACTTGATCTTGTCATCAATCACCAGTGTTCAGCTTCCATAGTCATGAACTCTGAAAGTCCTTTGTCTGATCATAATCTCTTTGCTTTATGACCTCTAATCTTCATCTCCATTGTGACTTCCAATCCCCCACTCCCACCCCTTAGTTCTTTGCCAAGCTATCATCCATGGACTGGCTACACTTTCCTCCCTTCTCTATCTTGACCCTTTGGTGAACCAGTTCAAATCTACACCATCCTCTTTTCTTGAGTCCTTTGCCCCCAAATCCTGTTTACTGATCTTGCCCTGTTAAGTCCCAGCCTCGGAGTATTCCTATCATGTATGTTATTCACTTCTATTTCACTTACTGCTGAATGAAACTGGATAAAAGCTCATAACTATGATAAATTTGTTATATAATCTCAACTGGGCCCTCCCTGAAGCAAGGCAATCCTTTATACCTCTCTAATCAATTTACTATCCCACCTACCACTGTGACTACTTTTAGAAACCTTTTTCATCCTGCCCATCCTCTCAGCTGAGAACTTAGATTCACATTTCACTGAAAAAATTGAAGCCTCTTATTGAGAGCTGCCTCTTCTTTCCTCTTCATCTCACTTCACTCAGATGACTTCCCTCATTATCTCCTTCATCTCTATCTCACAAAAAAAAAAGATACCCTTCTCTTTGACAAAGCAAACCCCTATACATACACAGGTCATCTCATCCTATCACACCTCCAGAAGACTGACCCCTACAGACTAAAAATATGTCTGTAGCTTTCCCATTGTGTTGAAATTGTATCTTGTTATGGTCCCCCACCATCAACTACCCCACCACTAAATAAAGGGATATAAGTTACCAGTGTAATATAACAAAAATAGGAAATAAAAATTAAGAGTGTGAAGGGGAACATAGAAGTCACTGTGAAAAACTACTTCCTAAATTAATAAAGGCCAAATCCAGAGATTATGTGCTAAATTAGGAGAAGCCATCTAGGCCCTAGTGACTCCACCTCAGTTTGTAATTTGAAGATAAGTTCCAGACACTGGCAATGAAACTAGAGAAACATTATGCTAATTAGGGAACCCTAAATTAGTGCTGATAACTTTCCGAGAATATTGATACACTGCTGAGCTAACCCCAAGGTGGTTCAGATAAGAGTTATGCCATCCCCCTATTAGAACCCTTTAAGAATGGGACCCCCAAACCTTGCTCTTTGAGCAATCCTCCACTTACTATGGAACGTGGTGCCCAAGTGCTCCCAACTCCAAACCACAGTTACATAAGTGATGCCATGTGTCCTTCTCTCTGTGCTTGTCTCCTTCTTCCACCCCATTCCCAGCACCATCTCTGCACCATCTGTACTCTCTGAGCTTTATTAAGGTATGATTGATTCACTACTCCCCATTTGCTTCCAGAGTGATCTTTTCCAGACAGTATCCAAAGATACTGTCTTGTTCTCCCAGACTCAAATGGGGATTTCTTTGTGGTCCCTTTCCTTAAGGCATAAACCAGGGAAACTGGAGTGGGATTTAATTTGCCTATAACTGTCCATAGCTGTACCTCTATCAGGGTAAGTATGGTGCTGAGAAATGGATGTGTAAGCCATCCCTGAATAGATGGATGCTAGATAGACCAGTGGTCAAGGAGGGGTGTAATCTAGGGTGCAGTACTAAAGAAAGCACAATGGGAGTCACAATTAAGGCATTTTGAAAAAAATACTTTTTATTCAATAAATATTTATTAAGCTTCTATTAATGTGCCAGGCACTGTGGTAAGTGCTTTTAAAATACATATATTCTTTTTGCTTAATTTCTGGAATAAAACATGCATTCCATTACATAGTACATCGTGCAAATCTCCTATGCACAGCTTGCTATTCCTTTCAAACATATGACAAAATTATCATGTAATTTTTTTCATTTTTTTTCTGCTTTCCCTCCACACACCCTAGGGATGGCTACCATTAGTCATAAATATGCATATGCGTGTGCGTGCGTGTATATATATGTATATATATACATATATACACGCACGCACACACATATGTATACACATATATATATGTGTGTGACATGTGTGTATGTATATGTATATGTGCATGTATATAGTGTGTGCATACATGTGTGTATGTAAAATAATTCTAAATATGCTTCTATTTACCAGTTCTTTCTCTGGATGCAGACAGCATCTTTCTTTGTATGTCCTTTATTGTAATTTGGATATTTAAAAGAGACAAAATAACTTATTTGCTCAGAGTCATGCTTAAAATAACATTGCTGTTACTGTATACAATGTTCTCTTGGTTCTGCTCATTTTGCTCTTCTTAAAACTAAACAATTCCACTCTCAATAGTACATACAATGTTTATTTACATTATGGTGGATGCTCAAGGTCTCCAGGGGCTAATAACACACAGGAGGCTTAATTTTCCAATGCAAGATATGTGTGTGTGTGTGTGTGTGTGTGTGTGTGTGTGTGTGTGTGTGTGAAATATTCAAACCTTGTGTAGGGAACACAGAAACTAAAACTAGAGTCCAAATTCACCCAAATCATTATTTTCCACCCCACAGAAGTCAATTTCTGACCAACCCCTGTACTAATGAAATATTTGGTTTTTCAAAGTATTAATATTGGTAATCATATCAGAAAGCAAAAAAAAAAAAGTTTACCTACTTAAACTAGACACTATTTAAATCGCAATGACACACTATTTAAATGTGATATCCTCTATGCTACATAAGCATAGCCTGAGGAAAAGACTCTCTGCCTCTACTACTGAAATTCAGGTGTCCTGGAAAGCAATTTAGGAATTCTTAAGTCAATAATATCAGAAAGCAAATGAGCAAAGAAAGAGGCTACACTCTCTCTCTAATTGCAAGATATGTGGAGGGAGAAAAGAGAAAGGAGGGAGGGAAAGATGGAGGGAAGAGATCTGTAATAATTTAAGTAGAAATTGCTTTGGAATTGGTCCAGGACTCCTTAGTTCATATTCTAAACAGAAGGGAAGCATTCCAAATGGCCCTCAGAAAATCTGATTAAGGGAAACATCATCAACAACAGTGATAGTACATAATAAAGAAGACATAATCATATGAAGTAAAAAAGGAAATTATAGTGCCTAATGAGCAGACTCATCACCATTCCTAGTTCCCTGACTCCTAGCTCCTCAGTGAGACCAAGAAAGCCTTCCATAGTGAGGGCAGGAGAAGCCTCACCATGCCTTTCCACATTGGGTCATTTAAAAAGTAATGGGAAAACAGAATCCCCAAAGAGCATTTGGCCTCTTTGGCTACTTGGTCAAAGGCCTATGGAACAATTTGCTCTTCTTTCCACTTTTCCCTGTGTGAGAAGCAGCCATGGTTCTAAAAATTTTGACAAGAGACCTCTCTTACCAGAGTTATTTTTCCAAAGTTTACAGGTAGTCTCAGCTAGATATCTGTTTGACACATTCTTGGTTCTCCTATTTGGTTCTTCTCCTTAGTTCTCTCTGGTAATCACCAGCTTCCAAATTATTAAATCATGGGTTGTGTCCTTCAGCTGATCTCTGTTCTGCTTTCAAGTGAACTGCTCTAGATCATGGTGGTAACACACTGCTTAGACCAAGTATGAGGACAGTTGTAAGTTCCATTAGCGTAGGGGGGGTACGTTTTGCCTTCTTCAGTGAGTAGTACAAAATCGGCACATATTAACTATTTGTTGAATGAATTAATGAATGAGTAGGTATTTTGTGATTCCATCAGCTGTTTCATTGCAGAGAAGCAGAGATGGGGAGGGACAATCAGATTTTCTTATTTAAAAATTCAAGTCACTAACATTTTTTTAAAAATAAGTGTTATCGATGCCTTTGGACTTGGCATCACAGACAATCAATATTATTTTTACCTCTGATATTTGTTCAACACAACACAAATATTGAGTGGCAAAGATATTTGAAAGGCAAGGAGAAAACAAAAAAGTATCAATAAATCATAAGGTTAGAATTGGACAGAAGTCTTCTAATCCAATTTTCATTTTGCATGTGAGGAAACTGAGCTAGAGAGAGGTCAAATGATTTTCCCAAAGCATGCTGCAGCTAATAAAAACTCCTGAAAGAAACCAGTACCAAGACCCAAAACTTTTCTCTGCTGAAAACTGTTTGGCTGAAGTCCCCAATCTACAGGATTCAAGACTATCTACCATGTTTCTTTACTTCATGTGGTATAACAGAAAATCACCGGGCTGGGATCCAGAGAATCTAGCTTCATATCCCAGCTCTGCTACTAGCCAGGTATCTTTTGGGGCTTCCATTTTCTTATCTAAAAAGTCAGGAATATATGATCTGTAAGGTCCTTTCTATCTCTATTAATCAGTTTCTTCATATCTATGGTTTTGTTTGCTTTTTTTTAGGGAAGGACCTAGAGGATGAGGGGTGACTAATAATTTAGAATTAGGCTTTTTTTAATGTAGTGTATGGAGGTGGAAAGTCTTATTAATGTTTAGATGTGAATAGTATTCTGTCATTTGGAAGATATTGCTGCATAAATATCTAAACCATCAGCCTGGAAGGAACAGCCTTTTAACTATTAACTTATGTAATACGTAGCCCTGTGGGGTTTAGACTCGATACAAACATGCCAGCGGTGGCATGCTTTTAGCGACAACACATTGAAAAAGGAGCAAAAGTACATAAGCATCTCAAAAACAGTAATAAAGTCTAAAGCATATTATATGAGCCAAGTCAGAGGGCACATCTATGTACAGTTCCAAGAAGTATACTTAGAAGGGTTTTTAACTAGGACTGGCTCAATTCTTCAAGTTGACTTGGAATCCTTTAAGGTCCAGTGTATGCTTTAGGAACACAGCTTCATCTGGGCTGAGGAGTCTTTTTAATTGAGAGCCCTTCGTCTCTAGTCTTCCTTGCCCATTACCTAATGGGAGCAAATTTTAATGAGAAAGAAACAAGAAGGAATAAACATTTATTAAGCACCTATTAAGCCTTACAAATAATGCTATTATTGATTCTCCCATTAACCCAGGGAGGGTCAGTGCTACTATTATCTCCACTTTATGGATAAGGAAACTAAACCAGACCTTGGGTGACTTGTTTAGAGTCACACAGGTAGCAAGTGTCGAGTTAGGGTCTGAACTCCAGTCTTCCTGATTCCAGACTCAGGGCTCTATTCACTTTACCACCTAGTGGGGTTACCTTCCCAAATTACAGACATGTACTCCCTTGGGGAAAGGATGCCCAAGCATGTTATGGAGGTAGAAAGGCCACCAAAGTTGGAATGGAGCTTCAGTATGCTGCATCCAAACAAATCAGTCTGTGGCTGTCACAAGCTTCAAAGATGTCATGGAGATGCCAGTGTGCCAGAACGCCTGGATGAGTCTTTATGATAGGGAGTATTGGTTATAGTTCCAGATTTCTTTCTATAACGGGTGTACCAGTTTATAGCAACACCAACAGTACATTAATACGCAGAATGAGACATGTTTTGGGACATAGCTAATATGAGAATATGTTTTACTTGACTATTTACGCTTGGTACAAGGCTTTTGCTTTTCTTTTTCTTTTTTTTTCCCAGTCAGAAAGGAGAGGCAATTGTATCAGCTCCTGGAAGAGGTGGAATGTCCCCTCTCTGCTCTCATGACAAAACTTACTCTTATTTTCATTTAATATACTTTTTCTATATCTTATGCTTTTTTATCTTGGGGCTGACAAAGGTACAATGTGAATGTGAGTTCAAAATTTGCCAAAGAATATATATGTTTGTTAGTTTTTTTTAAATAGGCGAGGGTCTTTTGCTGTGGTGGCAGGAACAATGGCAGCAGATGCCAGCTTTGTCCTTCCCCTGTCAGGGTTTCTTGTACCTTCTTCAAGCTTATCTTGATTTCATTAGAGTTTGCATGGTTTAGCAATAATGAGGAATGAAGAAGATGTGAATGTTTCTGGCGTCCTCAGATGCCAAAAGATCCAGTGGAAGGAGCTGGCAGGGTTTGAGTGGCAAGGATAATGCCTTTACCCAGAGGTAGGGAAAAAAGAAAAAATCATTCAAGCACTCTATCGTGGCTCATTGCTGAGTAAGGGCTATGAAATCTTTGTAGAGGAGAATGTGTCTGGAGGTCTTGACAGCTACTTGGTGGTTTCTTTTGTTTGCTGGCCAAGGCAGTCTGTCTATAATACTGATAAGCAATAGGATTCTTGGGTAGTCCTAAGACATGTTAGGCTAATAGCTGTCAGAAGAATCAGTCTCAAGTTCTTTTCCTGGAGGTAGTATGGAAGGAAAGTGTTCAACCCCAATGTTATGCTGTAAGTCTGCAGCAACTCTAACAGTCCCAGGGGAAGTGAAGTATTCCCTGCCCCCTCCTATAGCAAAACTTACTCTTTTTTGCATTTAATATACTTTCTCTACATCCCATACTTTTTTGTCTTATGGCTAGCAAGGGAACTAAATGTGAGTTTACAATTTGCCAAATCCATATGTTCCCTAAGGAACTCTATCTTAATGAATGAGAGTGACACAGCATAATGTTACTATTAGCAGACTCTCTAAACCCAGTTTATCTATCTTCATCTGACACATGGGTTATATTTGTTTGCAGAAGAAACTGAGGTGATCCTAAAACCAGCTACATCAATGGCACTAAAACCCAAAGCAAATTTAAATTTTCTAAATTAAGATCCAATATACAATGAGTCTTCAAAAGCCTTAGATTTTTTTAAATTCAGAAACCCACTCAATAAAACAGTTGGAGCAAGAAGTGAACCTACGTGTTTTTGATATCAATTGTAGTAGAATAAAGCCTGATCCAAGCATTCTCTAAAGGAAAGAGGCATTTGTTTTTCTGCTTGACTCCCTACACTTCACTCATGATTTCTCATTTTACCCTGCCTTGACTCACCCTTCTTGTAGCTTTGCTGCCCTGTGCCAAGGACACTTAATTAAAAAAAAAAGTTAATCCTCCTACCTCCTGGCCCCTGCTATGCAGATGAGGACACGGAAAGAAAGGAGCAGTAGACTAAGTAAGCACCTACTTTTCATAATCCCTTAGCTGCTATTAGGCATCAGACAACATCTCACTTCAAATCAATCTCCCAGTGACTCTTAAAAAAGTCTGAGAAATACCCCCTTGGCATGGAAGGAGAGATAATTGCTACCTACTTTAAAAACCACTTTAAAATTGTTAAGACCTGCTCCTTCCCTAAGTCACAATCTCAGCTCTCCTGGAAGTCAAAGACCATGCTGAGAGTGGCACAAAACCAAGCTGAGGAATGGCTCTTTGAAGTAAGGTTAGGGCACATAAGTACATGGTAAATGGTCTATGAGCTATAGACTCATAGTTCTAAAATTCTGCAATTCTATGATATCAGCAAATATTTATTTATATCAATGTGCTAGCCCTGTTGAAAATGAAACTCCCCACCCTCTCTTAAATTCAACATAATTAAACATTTATAAAGTGCCCACACTGTGCCAGGCACTGGGTATAGCAGAGACAAAAACTGCTCTCAAGGAGCATACAACCTACTGGGACATAAAATGTACAGGGAATAGTAAGTGTGAAACTGATATAAAAGAAAGAGAAAAGCAATATTCAAAGTAAAGAGAGAGCTGACCTTGGAGTTAAGGTTCAAGAACCATCTAAAACACAAGCTGACTATATTATTGTGAGCAAATTACTAACGTCTCAGTGTCCCAGGCCATTCTAGGACTATGAGGAGCAGAAGAGTTACTGATCAGCATTGACAGAAAGTTTCCTTGACCAGGGAACACGAACACGAACACGAACACACACACACACACACACACACACACACACACACACACACACTTCAAAGGAAATCAAAGAAAGCTCAGGGTAAGGTGGGGAGCACTAATATTTATCAGTATCCAGAGAAGGTTCTGGAGGAGGTAGAGCCTGAGCTAAGCCTTGAAAAAGTAGGAAGCGAGAGGAAAGAATATTTTAATCATAGGGGTTAACATGTGGACAGTGACATGAAAGTCAGAGACAATTACTGAGTTGAGGGAACAATATAACTTGTATTTCTTTGCTCTTGGAAAAGACTGTTTTATATTTGAAATCCTTCTTGAGGTCTTACATTTGGTTGGCCTTTTTGGCCTCAAATTTAAATTAGTTCCTCCAAGAACAGTCAATAATGAATCATAGGTCACTTTGCTGTGTTATGATTAAAAAAAGAAATCTCTCAAAACTCTTTATTCTACATATTGAATATGGATTTTTTTTTAAATCTCTAAAGACATTAACTTGTATCCATTAAAATTCACTGGCCCCTTTTCAAACACTCGCACAGATTGTACAGTCTTCCTGAAGCCTCTCTCCATTCTCTTGGTTCTTCTCATGATACCTGTACAACTCACAGGGAAATCAGTGAGTTTGCTCCATCAGCTATGGATTAGATGGACCATGAGGTCCCTTCCCAGCAAATCTGTGAGGCAAGCAAATGACACTAAACTCAAGATCAGGTCAGTTAGAAAAATGATAAATTAATCCTAAAATGAAAAGGCAGAGCAAGATGGCCCCTGTAGTCCCTACCAGCTGGGTAGCACCTCACCAATTTCAATTCTGTGAGCCCTAAATTTGGAGTCAGGAATATGTGGGTTTAAATCCTACCTAGTAAACTGTGTCACTCTGAGCAAGTCACTCTTCTGTGAGACTCAGTTTCCTCATTTATACAATAAGGGGATCTAACGCAAGGGCCCCTATGGTCCCTCTCAACTCTAAATTCACAGTCCTATGATTCTTTGTGACAACTAAGCCTGTGAAACCTCTAAGACAGACTCTTTGATCCTAGCACCCCTTTATATTCTTAAAAATATTAAAGACATCACCCTACTAAGGACTTTTGTTTATGTGGGTTATATCTATCATTGTTCACCATATTCAAAATTAAGTACTATTAGTATTATTATAAAATTAGTTTTGATCCATCAGACCCCCTGAAGAAGTTTTGAGGATCCCCAGACATCCCTAGATCATACTTTGAGAATTACCACTCCAAGAGCTCAGGCTCCAAAGCCACTTGATGCTTTTCTCAGGTGCATCAAGAGCTATTTGGAGTAATTGTTTTTTCCAAGTATTGATCAATACAATATTTTCTTTTCATATGAGTCATGAATTTAATAGCAAAAGTATTTAAGAAATAATGTAAATAAAAAGAAAGAATCAGGTAATATATTCATTCTTTGTTCCCACACAAACTGATATAAACCCTTTACAAGTTTGAGGATGCAAGTAACATTTATTAAGTACCTACTACGTGCTAAGCACTACAGTTACAAAGAAAGGGAAAAAATAATCCCTGCTCTGAAGGAGCTCACAGTCTAATGAGAGGGACAACATGTACTTTACGATATGCAAATAAGATATAGAAGGGGAAAATGGGAGATAATTAACAAAGAGAAGGCACTTACATTAAGGAGCCCTATATATATATAAGATCATTTTAAAGACCATCTATTCTAAGCCTGCCAGATTACAAATGGGGAAACTAAGCCCTAGAGAGATTTGGATTTAATTTCAAATCCCATGGTGCCAAGTTCAGCACTCTTTTCACTGTCACAAAGTAAAATTGGCATGGCTTGGGGTGAAGGAATAAGCATTTGTTAAGAGATTACTATGTGCCAGGTATTGTGTTAAGAACTTTACAATCTCATTTGATTCTCACAATATTCCTGCAAGATAGGCGCTATTATTGCTTCCCTTTTATAGTTGAGGAAACAGACGAACAGAGGTCAAGTTAACTTGCCCAAAGTCACACAGCTAGTGTCCAAGGCTGGATTTGAACTCATGTCTTCCTGACTCCAGGCTCAATGCTGTAACCACCACACTTCCTAACTGCCTCATAATAGGTCAATTATGATTTCTAGCTCAACTGTCCTTCTAGTGGGTACCTGAACTCAGCATTCCATATTCCATCTCCCATCTCCTTGCCTTTGCACAAGCTGTCCCATATTCCTAGAATATAGTTCCTCCACCTCTTAGAACACTTATTTTCCTTCACAGCTCAACATTTCTTCACTCTTCCAGTTTAAATGTTGAATTCCTAGTAAAATGTAAACTCCTTGAGGTCAGGGAATTCTGGGAAGATGGTAGAGTAGGTCAGAGAACTCTAGACTCTCCAAATTTCCTCCACAGACAGAATATCACCTCATAATGGAATGTAGAGCAGCAAAAATACAGGAGTGAAGCAGTTGTACTCCTGAGACAACTTGAGAGGGTCTCAGGAATGCAATCAAGCATTTTTCATTTTTATCCTTGTGTCCTCAGCACCTAACACAGGGTAGGTGTTTAATGAATGTTTGATGAATGGAATTGAGCTTCAATTAAGTTTTCACCAGAAATTTCTAAAACATAAAGCTGAATTGAATCTCATTTCAGCATTTTCCTTATGAGGATAAGATAAAAATAGATATTATGAAAGAGAGGCATATCCAACCTTGCCCTATTGATTGATTGACTATCTCATTGCACAAAACATAAAAAAAGACCTGACTATAATTAATGAAGACCCACTCTCTCAAGCCTTAATACATCTAGCTTTAATGAAGTCTCAAGTTGGTGAGCCTTGATCAGGTTTGCATACTTTACAGCAGGTTGTCAGCTGAAATAGTAGCATTTTTTCTACTCTTTCTCTTTAATGCACCAATTAAAACTCAGAGAATTACGAGTCCTTATTGTAATTTTTAATTCTAAGTAAAGCAATGTTGATTTTTTTCCATTGGTACCCCTATAACTAATTCAATTGCTTTGCAAGGGGAGCACTCGCAAAACCAAGGAAAAGGGAGGAATGAAAAAGAAATAGCATCTGCTTTCTTGATTTGCCATTAATGATAATAATATTTATGTAGCATCTACTATGTACCAGGCAATATGCTAATTGCTTTAGAAATATTGTAGCATTTGATTCTCACAGAAATCCTAGGAGGTAAGCACTACTATTATCTCTATTTTACAGTTGAGAAAACTGAGGCAAACAGAAGTTAAGTAAGTGATTTGCCCAACATTCATCTAGCCAAATACAAGACCAGATTTGAACTCAGGTCTTCCTGATTCCAGGTCCAGCGATCAATCCATTATCAGATATCATTATAAGACCAGAAGCAGAGAATTGATCTAGAGTCTGAAAGATTCGGTTCCAATTCCCACTTCTGATATTGACTAGTTGTGTAACTCTTGGTTAAAAAAAAATCTCATTTCTGATACAGACTAGTTGTGTGACTCTTGGTAAGTCACTCAAACTCTTCTCGTCACAGACAACTCCCTAGGAAACATCTATTAAGTCATATATATGTTGCAAATATGTGTAAGCCAAGGGAGTTCTTTCACAATACAAACTGCTGAAATCACAGATTATTCTTGTGCTGTGAAGACAATATTATAAATAAATTGTGAAAGGTTTTGCTTGTGATTCATTTGATTGCAAATGCCCAAAGAAGAGCTGCTTTGCAAAAGTTAAAAAAGAACTTGTTCACATGTGAACTAGTTAGCAATTAGGGCAGCTAGGTGGTGCAGTGGATAGAACACCAGTGCAGGAGTCAGGAGGACCTGAGTTCAAATCTCACCTCAGACACTTGATAGTCACTAGCTGTGTGACCTTGGGCAAGTCACTTAACCCCAATCGCGTCATCCTGGGTCATCTCCAGTCATCCTGATGAATATCTGGTCACTGGATTCAGATGGCTCTCAGATGGCTCTGGAGGAGAAGTGAGGCTGGTGACCTGCACAGCCCTCCCTCACTCAAAACAAAGTCAAGTGCAAGTTATGTCATCACTTCTCACACACACAGTTAGCAATGCCTATGATGTGCTCAGTACCAGGGTCACTCTACCAAAAGATAAAATGGAATGTTGCCTGTTAAGTGTGACATAAGGCTGCCAATGTGCTTCCTCCTACTTCCATCTTATGTAAGACTATCTTCTCTTTGGAGTCAGTCCTTTCTAGGTTCAGGCCAATGCCTGAAATGATACCTTTCCTGCAGATATTCAAGTCCTAAAACTCTATGAGGGGCTTTGTGAGAAAAGAAAATCCAGAAGCTACTCTATGCTTGTCAAGCACTATGCTAAGCTTGTGTGGGGATGTGAATGAAGTATAAGAAATAATGAGGATGATAATAATAATTACATTTACTGTCTGACTGGTTAAAAATTAATTTCACTCATATTGTCTATTTAATCTCTACAAGAACCCAGTGAGATATGGTAAGTTAGGAGTGGGGCACCTGAGGCCTTGAGACCACATGTGGCCCTCTGGGTCTTTAGGTGTGACCCTTGGACTGAATGCACTTCAAAGGGCCACACCTGAGGACCTAAAGGGCCACATGTGGCCCCAAGGCCTCAGGTTTCCCACCCCTGTGTAAGTGTTAATATTCTTAATTTGTAGATGAGGAAACTGAGCTTCAGAAGTTCAGTGCCAAGGTCACATGGAGGTATAAATGGAGGAGCTGAAACTTGACCAAAGGCCTTTCTGACTCCAGGCCCAGGATTCTTTCACACTCTGAGAGCACAGATTTAGAGTTGAAAGCTAGGGCATCAAGTTTCTACAGCAACTGCTTATGTGTGTTTGCGCACACACACACACACACACACACACACACACACACACACACACACACACACACACACATACATATACACAATCATATATAATCTATATTATAATAAAATAATATATTTAGTTGTTACATATATATTTATTTCAGGTTCCATTTACATATATATGTACTTATATATGTATCCATGGATTATCTAGTTATAATATCATATATATTATAAAATATCACATATCACATATATCATATATATTACATATTAATCTTAATATGAGATTCATATATGATTTACATATGATATTCATATTTAGCTTACATGTGTGATTTACATGTAATACATATTATATTTACATATGTCATCTACTTGCATATATTTACATATGATATTCTATTAAAATATTCTATAAAATAAACACATAATATCATGTGTAAATGGAACCTGAGGAACCTACTATATCTATGTGGAAAGAGAGAGAGAGAGAAATAACCTGAGGTAGTTGTGTGACTTGTCCAGGGTCATATAGCCAGTAAGCATCTGAAGCAAGACTTAAAACAAGATCTTCCTAATTCCAAAGAAAACTCTCTAGCCACTACATCATATTATCATAATATGTGTGTGTTTTCAAATCCATATTGTTATTCCTTTTAATGTAATTTTTTCTGAAAATAAGACTTTAGGAGAAAACAAGGTAGCATTCTCCTTGGAAATCTTGAAGATAACAGAAGATAGCCAAACTGAAAGCCACTGTACATTAAATGTACCCCTCTGAAATTGCTTGTCCTATACCATGTATTTATAAATGTTTACATGATTGCTAATATGTTTAAATTCTCCCATATTCTATGAGATTGATGTTTTGTTGTCATGACAAGGAAAATGAGGTACATGAACACCAAATAAATAAAAATGCAAAGATTAGAATTTAGATGTAGTCACTGTTTGAATTTATCCTTCCATTTTCATAAAGACAATAAAACAGAATCATAGTCAAAGAAAAAACTATTTTAAAAAAGCAACATTTCTCTATGTAGGAAAAAAAATGAAGTAAGAGAAAACTGGCAGGTTAGCACGATTGAAGTGCATCACTTACACTATACAAGATCATTACTGATCCTTTCCATTCTTTTTTGTCAAGATATTTGCCACAAAACACATATTTACCTGAAATAATTAACACTCTCAGAAGATGCTCAGATTCCTGATCCCCTGGGGCCAAAATGGTATCTGTCATTTCAGACATTCTGCAGCCTAATCTTTGCACCATGATTAATAGTGATCTCATAATTAAATTACTATGAGTAGAACTTGATCTGAGGAAAAGGTAGGATGAGATGAATCATCAATTACAAATCAGTTCCCTTTAAAATATTCTTAAAACCTAAAATATATGCAAGAACTAAATTTAAAACAATCAGTTCTCTTGTCCTTCCAAACACATCAGTGAAGGACAATTGCTCATTTGAAAGTCCTTATTAAGACCCTGTCTTTTAATGATTTTTAGATCCCATTCTATTTATTTCTGTGGCATCTCTCTTCCTAGGGAGTCAGAAACTATACTTCGTTTATCCTCATAACACCTCTTAAGGAAAGTGGCACATACATATAGTTGGAGTCTGTAGACGGGAAATAGCAATCCAAAGATAATGTGTTCTTCAAAGTCATACAACAACAGGATTTAAACCTGGGTAATGGGAAATGGAGAAATGAGTAATTATCAATTAATCCAAAAGGATTTCTTAACTGCCTCCTCTGTGCTAGTCATTGTTCCAAGTGCTAGAGATATAAACTCAAAAATAAAATGGTTCCTGACTTAAAAGAGCTTATATTCTATTGATACATGTTTCATCTGAATAATTCTGACCAAAATACCTACCTCCCTAATAGCTAACCACTATTGTCTTTGTAGGCAAGATATAACAAGAACAAATGCACAAGCCTTTTTCCCCATCACACCATGGGAAATATATTTTCTCTTGCCTACGCGCTCTTGGTTTCTGGGGGAATCAACTCAAACCCTTAGCTCAGTTCTTTATAACTTTGGTGCCAACTAATTCATGTCCTGATACACCATGACTGCCTGATGAATCTTCATCTTTTTCCTAATGGCATAGGTCCAGAAGGTTGCACCCTTGCTCTAGGGGCATTTTTTATGCTGAACTGACTGTAAAACCCAATCTGGAATGCTGAAGATGATGAAGAAGGTCACAGCAGTTCCATTCATTCTCTTCACCTAAAATGAAATAGAACAAATGCAGAGGTCAAGGACAAAGGCCCATTTCTGTGAGGCCACATGGCCTCATCAAGGTAGAGAAGGGAATGGGGCAGAAAGGAAGAAGCATTTATTAAGTGACTCACATATGTCAGGCACTGTGTTAAAACTTGCTACAGATATTGTCTCAATACTCATAACAACTCTTTGAGGTGGGTCCTATTATAATCCCCATTTCACAGTTGAGGAAACTGAAGTAGAAAGCAGCTAAATGACTTTCCCAGAGTCACACATATAGTCAAGTGTCTGTAGCTGTATTTGAACTCAGGTCTATCTGACTTCAAATCCAATGCTGTATCCACTGTACCATCTCATAGGGTAGAAGGTCTTTTCTCCTTTAGCATGGTGTCTCACCAGACTTTGTGAAGAGTCAGCGAATGAAGCCAAAAGAGGGAATGAAGCAAAAAGGAGGTAGCTAATCCTGGCAGACCATTATTGTCCCCCCTTAAAGCCAATCAAAGAGTCTGGCCCTTCTCCATATAATTAGCCAATCATTCTTCACACTCTCTCCAAGCCATTACTCTCATATTTCATTGTGATTCCTCCTTGACCAAGCTCCCTGGCAACTTCCATGTCCAGAGATTACATCAACTGAGTAAGCAGATAAGGGTCTGTATGAGGAACATATCATGCTAGTGGAGCTCTCTCAGGGTCCATGTATGAGAGGAGCTCCAGGGTCTATAGTTTACAGACACATTACTTTGTTTTGTTCCATTATTTAATATATTTTAGATAATTATGAAAATAAAATAGTAGTAAGTACAGTGTGAAGAACCCAGGATTAGGAGTCAGAAGAGAGTTCAAACACTGGGCCTGGAATTATGAAAACTTCAGTCCAAATTGCTCCTCTGAAATTTTCTAGTTGTGTGGCCCAGGGCAAATCACTTTAACTCCCTAAGTTTCTTTTTCCTCATTGACAAAATGGGGATAATATCTGTAGTATCTACCTCATGAGATTACTGGAAGGATCCCATCAGATAATGTGTGTAAAGTGCTTTGCAAATTTTAAAGCACTGTAGGAATGTGTAATTATTATTTATAAATACTAATAATAGGTATTAATATTATTAGTATGACATTTGACTATCATTTATTAGCTACGTGTATGAGGTGTTCAGGGAGGACAAGCACCTCTGTTGTGAGGACTTGCCCTTTTCAAGACTGTACGTCCACTTTTGGGGTCCACTTGGTTCACCCAACTGTCACCTGTGGCTCTAAGAAAGTGGAGCATGTGCAGCAGCCACACTCTCTCTGTCTTTGGTAAGTTGTCTCAGGTTGAAGGTAATTGACAGATCACAAACCCGTTGGTGAGTTAGGGGGATGTCTACCTCAAACACGTGAAGACTTCTCCCCATGGGAATGGGTGGATGAGACCTATTTGTTCCAAAGGTCATGAAGATGGCTGAAGTAGGCACCGTGGAGCACTTAGAGCTTGGTTAGACATTGAAGAGGTCAAGATCATCCATTGCATCCTGGGCCATTTCCAGTCATCTTGACTTTGTTTTGCCACTAGATTTCAATGAATCTGGAAGACAAAGTGAGACTGATGACTGTTCAGCTCTGCCTCATTTAAATCCAATTCACACAACTAATCAAGATGTCTCTCATGGTGTCCTCTTCGAAAAAGGACTAAACAACAATTAACTGTGTGACAGTGAGCAAATCAGAGCCTCCCTGAGTCTCAGCTTCTTTATCTATAAAGTAAGAGAAATAAAATGCCTGCTTGTCACCCCTCAGGCCTCTACCAATCCCTCCACTCCCAGTTCCTTTCTCTGAAAAGACCTTCTCTTTTCACTGTGTATATCTTGTTCATATGATTTTTTACATGACATTTCTTCATTAATATGAGAGCTTTTTCATGGTGAGACTAAATTTATTATTAGTATAAATATTCCGAACACCTAGCACAGTGTTCAACAAAAGTTTGTTGACTGACTGAAGATCAGATGAGTTCTCTATGGCAGTATTTTAAAAATCCACACAAATATGAGGTATGAGGATATACGTTGTTGGGTAGTCAGAATGCAGAGAGGAGAGCTAACCTTTCACAAATTCCTATTTCAATAAGCATGCTGTTTCTTAGATGCCCCTTTGCTTCCCTATTTCCTCATTTGCACATAGGATAATACTCAGGGAATTTCTTGAAACTGAAGTGCTATAAACACGTTGCTTACCTGTATCCTAATGGTCCCTTATTAGTGAATGGATCTATAAAACTGTGAGGAAATGACATCATGGATCAAAACTCATTAACATTCCACCAGTCATCACACAACTGACTCTGAAAGGATTCCCAAAGGTAAATATTGACTAGGAGATAACAGCTAAACAGAATTACATCAGAAGAACTGTCTAGCAGATAGATTAGCTCTATTTGGGGACCAGGTCTTTGTAACTCTCACTTTAAGAATTCCAGCTACTATTCTGAGAAAGATTAGCTTGATCTTATGCCTTGAGATTGTAGCATACGACATATTTGTTAGGGAACAGATTTAAATAGTATTGTATTCACTTTTAAACTTGGAATTGCACGTCTACATCTCAAATTTCTCCTTTTTGTCTTTTTTTAATAAGAAATTGTGTGGCATAAGGAAATAATGAGAGAGAATGGAGGATAGAAGAGCTTGGTCTGCTATGGTCCATGAGGTCCTGAAGCATCAGACAGTCTGAATGACTGAATAACAACAGAGGATAGAGAAATAAAGGAAGATTTAGGTTCACATCTCACCTCTGATGAACTGGCTGTGTGATCTCATGTATGGTTACCTAGCCTCTCCTTGCTCTGAGACTGTAAATTGCAGAGTAGGTGCCAACCTGAACTGGTAAAACAAGTTATCTAACCAATGTTGGGTCCCTATCCTATCTTTATAAACAAGTTGTATAGGTAGCAATGCATGTATATAGTGCTGTATTGAAACCAAAAAGTTCATACACAGGGAGGAAAATAGAACCCTGCTATTTATAGAGCTTAGATCTTTAATTATACCACTTAGTAAAGTGAGCAAGGGATTTTTACCTTGCCTTCCTGGATAGATCATAGACCAACTTTCAAAGAATACATCTTAGTCCTTCAAATTTGTGATTGTGCTATCTGTCCAGATTGAATCTGGGCTATTGTCTTGCAAATGTTATCTCTTTCCTGTCCAGAATTTAGGAGGCCACTTAATCCTCCTTGGGAATGAATGACTTGGAACAGGGTGGTAAATTGTGGGCAGCTGTTCCTAATCTTACTGTAGCCTTACAGTACACATTGATTACTGGCTGGGTCTCAAGAACAACTTCCTTTCTCCCCACCATGGTTTAAAGCAGAGGTTATTAACCTTTATTGTGTTAAAATCATGTTTTTAAATTATAGGAGGAAATGCTGAAGAGAAGAATGTAATTTCTTTCTCCATTCAAGTACCTCAAGTTCCCTAAAATTCATCCAGAAACCCCTTGAGGGCCCATGGACCACAGAGTAAGAATCATATTAATCTTGTAAAACAATGATGACCAGTAAAAATAGTTCTTTAGACCTCCAGCTTGAATAAAGAACTAAGGAAGTGAGTCCTAGAAGGTGGCAGTCATTAAGAAACTAAGTTTACACAATTTTCAGATTCCCATCATGTTTTAAATTGGCTTCCTCATCTTTATGGGTGAACATTCAGAGTCAGTAAAATAGCACTCTGTCAGGCCTAGAGGCCAAAGGGTTACCCGAGTCTTTCCTTACCTGTTGCAGGTCTTCAGCTGGCCAAACTGGATAAACGTGTGAGAGAAGAGACTTTCCAGAGTCGAACAAGGGTTAGGTTTTATTCAGGGTCTTGGTTACATGTGCAGGGTAAATTCTTCCTCAGGAGAGAGGAATCCTCCTCCTCCCAAGGAGGCAAAGATCTTACAGCAAGAGAATGGAAGCATGGGAGAGCGGAGAGGGGAGAGGGGAGGGACTCTCTGCCCTCTAAGGGCCCTTCAGCGCAAAAAGCGCCTTCAGGCTTTCCTGACCCTACTTAAGCTCTCCCGCCGCATAGTTTGCACGTGAATACCAGGCGTGCTCTCAGCCTTTAGCTAGTAAACAACAGGTGAGCTCAGACTCCCGGGCCAATCTCAAGGGTGGGATGCTCTCCCCAGCACGTATCCCACGGAGAAGAGGTGGAGATGCACGAGATAGCCCGTGTCTCACTCCTCAATTCTCAGCTGTTCTCTGGGGGGCCTCATGAGAACTCTAAGGTTTAGAAGTCCTCACTTTTGTCTGCCGGAGACTGTCCACATGGAACTGAGCTTACACCCCCAACAGCACTCTATTTTGCTTTCACTTTTGAACTACTCTTTGTAGCCATTTGAAATAATAATAAAGCTACTTTTAATAATGAGATCAGAACCTTAAGATTTCTCTGACTTCTGCTACATATAGGATGAACACTCCCCCATGTTCTTCTTTCACTCTCTCTTTTGTGTAGTTTTATTGTATTTTATTTTTAAAAGTTCATTAAAAAGTCAGTTTGACTCGGTACAAAAGCTTATAAAGTTTTGTTTTCTTTTTGTGTTTAATTCAACATTTTAAAAAAATTTCCATTAAATATATATACATACATATACATGCATATATATATACACATATATACATATATGTGTGTATATATTAGATAGATATGATAAAACCTTAAATTCAGAGCTTTAGAATCCAGCAGACAAATTCCCACATTGGCTATGTCAAAAAAAAAATTATTTCCTTCTACCAGGCTTATCTTTCCAGTCTTCTTAGATTTTATTCCCCTGCACACACTCTTCAGTCTAGCAACATTGTCTTTCTATTCTTCACACAATACATTCCATCCCTCCATTCCAAGGTTTTTCACTGGCCATCTCTCATGCCTAGAGTTTTCTCCCTCCTTTTCTCTACTTCTTGTCTTCCCTGGCTTCTTCAAGGCCCAGCTAAAGTCTCACCTGCTACAAGAAACCTCCTTGAGTCTCCCTTAATCTTAATGCCTTCCCTCTGTGACCATGCCAGTTTATCCTATTTCTTATTTGGATGCAGTTGTTTGCATGTTATCCTCCGTGTTCTATTGTGAGCTGTTGAGAACCAGGATGATCCTTTTGCCTTTCTTTGTATCTCTAGTGTTTAATATAATGTTCAGCACATAGTAGGTGCTTAACAAATGCTAATTGATTGGCCCTGCCTTTTAAGCTCATCACTTCTCTGTTAGGAGGTGAATGGTGTGTTTCATCACACAATATAATGCAAAACATTTATTAAGCACCTGCTATGTGCACGGTGCTGGGCATCGCATTCCTATCTTCAAAAACTTCAAAGGGTTCCTGTTTGACTACACAAGATGGTTTTACAGTACTATCTTTTAAAGACTGATACTTCAGTGTTCAGAACATCTAATGACGCAGCCAAATTTAAAGTTATTTCTGCAAGAACTTGATAGAGTGCACCATAAGCATAAGGCTTTTTTTTTTTTTTTTAAATCAACAGTGTGAGAAGCACAGTTGTGGGGATCACGGAACTTCCCAGGCAAGGTCAGGAAGTTAGCCCAGGCTAGCTGCTGCTGCCCACTGTTTCCCTGGTAGCATGCCCTCTGTAAGACCCATGTGATAGACCCATTCTCACTGAAAGAACTCAGAAATAGAATGGACTTTATTATACTTCTTCCAGGAAGCAGGTGTGGTGCTCACTAAGAACAGCCAAGGGAAGTTAAACAGTTCTATCTTTCCTGTCAGAGTTAGGGTTGGTCCAAACTCCTTAGGGTTATACTCTTCATTATCCTACATTCCCTCCTTATGCAAATTAGAGTCCAAGCCAGTTGTCATGTCCCCACCTTTCTAGTTCCCATCTGAAGCCAGGATGTGCTCCACTATCCTTCTTGCAAAACAGGATCTTATCAGGAGCTCCTGTCAGTCTGGGAGCTTTACTATTTCTCAAGAACATTTGTGGGAGCAAAACAAGATACAAAAATATTCATTCTTATAAGGAGACTGAATTATTATGCACTCTATGTCAAAATTGACCTACATGATATTCCTTACAATACTCTGTCACCCTCTGCAATGCTTTACATAGGCTGTCTGTAACCTGTTCCCAGAGTGTTCTCCCTTCCCGTCTTGGGACAAGGGCTCTTGGAATTCCAAGTTCTTTTTGCAGGCTCAGCACAAATAACTATTGCATATATGAGATCTTTTTTCCTTTTTCTCCAGTTGTTAGGGATCCCCCACCCCAAAATTACTTTGTATTTGCTTCGCATTTTTTAAAATATTTATTTATCTGTGTACAGGTTGGTCCCCCACCTACTCCTCTGCCACTCCTCAGTTGAATGTAAGCTGCTTGAAAGCAATCTTGTATTTGTATCATCGGTGCCTAACCTAATACTTGGCATATAATGCATGTTTAATAAATACTTGTTGTGGAAGTGTAAATACAAACTCCTTAGAGTGATATTCAAGGTTCTCAACAATATGATGCATTCTTGTACTTTTCTGCTCTTGTGTCATAGATTCAATGGCCCAGTGGATAGAACACCTAGACCTAGAGTCAGGAAGACCTGAACTCAGACTCAGTCTCAGACACTGCCTAGTTGTGTGACTCTGGGCAATTTGCTTAATCTCTTTAAGTCTCAGTTTCCCCAACTATAAAATTGAGATAATAATAGCTTCTACTTCCCAAGGTTGTTGTGAGGATAAAATGGGATACTTGTTAAATGTTTTGTAAACCTTAAAACCCTATGTAAATGATGGCTCTTATCATTAAATTTCGAATTGGATAGCACTATAAAGGTCACCTACTTTGTCCTTCCCTCCCTCACTATATAGATAAGTAAACTGAGTCCAAGAGGTTAAGTGACTCATCCAATGCCACATAAATAATAAGTACTAAGGTTGAATTTGAACTCAGGCCCTCAGATTTTAAATCTAGTATTCTTTCTACTCTACCATGTTGCCTCCACATACTCTATGTTTCATCCAAACTAACCCCTGTCTTTTATTACTACCCCTGCTTCCCACGGCTTCACCCATAGCTTGGCTCATACTGTTCTCTCTGTCTGTGATCCAGTTTGAACTCCACTTCCTTCATGAAGTCCTGTCCAAGAATGACCTTTCTTTCCTTAGACATTAAAATAGTTCTTTACTATTCTCTTATGTAGTTACCATGTTCAGCTTTGTCATGTATCTGTTTCTTTATCATAACTGTCATAAGTTCTGATCTGGAGTATTGAACTATCCTGTGAATGTAACTACTAGATTATGAATTCTTTGAGGGGAGGGGTATGATTTCTTTATCTTTGTACTTGACTCAGCATCTAACACAAGGATAGAATGAATATTTGATTAGTTGGAACTTGTTGAAGTATGCTAATTCTTCAGCTAGGTGGAACATGGATTCAGATGACCTGAGTTCAAATTTGGCCCCAGATACATACTAGCCGTGTGACCCTGGGTCAAGTTATTTAACCTCTGCCTGCCTCCATTTTTTCCTCTGTAAAATGGTGATAATAATATTACTCCCAGGGGTAAAATGAGATAATATTTGTAAAATTCTTTATAAACCTTATATGTAGTTTGTCCTTCATTCTTGAGGAGAACCATTACATCAGGAGGATAATGCCATGACTTGCAAGTGAATTGGATTTAAGTGAGGGGAGGCCTGGGCCAAGTTACCAGTCTCACATTTTCCTCTGGAGTCATCTGGGTCCAGTGACCAAATATAGATCAGGACGGTTGGAGATGGCCCAGGATGCAGAGGGAGACCTTTTTTGTTTTTTGGTTTTTTTGGATTAAAGGGGTCATCCCTTGGTTCACTTCTTAAATAGCCCTAATGGGTATGAATGGGTATGTTGCCTCAGTCAAAGTGAGAACTCAGAAAGATCTTAACTTAAAAAAGGCTAAGGTCTCCCACTGTGTAAACCTTAAGTCACTATATAAATGTTAGCTTTTATAATTATATAAGAAGCATCAGATTTAATATGGTGCAACGAAAAGAGTATTAAATTTTGACTCAGAGGAGCTGAGTTCAAATCCCAGTTTTGCCACTTAGTAGCTTTGTGACCTTAGGCAAATCACCTAACATCGCTGGGCCTTCATTTTTTTTCAATTGTAAAATAAGTGGCTTGGACCAGATAACTTCTTATAATTCAAAATCTATTATCATAGACTGGCCAAAGATTTATTTCCTAACTTTCTTCCACGTGACCCAAATCAGATATTCATATCAGAGTTCCTCTGATAGACCTTTGGTGCAAAGCACATAATAATAGGTGCTTAATAAAATTGGCTAATTTCATGCTTTCTACATAGAATACTGTAGTATTTCCCTCAAAGTCGCCATTTAATGGACTATTTTTTTGAAGAGTGAATCAATTATGCAGTGCCTAGATTTGTCTCCTGCACAGCCTTTCTTCCTTTTCACTTTACCAGAATAAAGGGAATGGCACTATCATTTGTTGTTTTCTACATCAAATGAAAAACCTCCACCAATATGTCAGCCTGACAGAAGAATTTGGTTTAACACTTACTTTAATTGAAGGTAAATATGCAGCTTTTAGAAACTAATTGCAGTCAAAAACAATAACCTTGAATCAATGACCCCACAAGTATATTATTTAGCAAAAATGATCTCATAGCTCCTTAGCTTCACCATTTTTCCCACCATGTCTTAATGAAACAGAGGACCACAAAAGGTCACTACCTATAGATAAAACCAAGAATTAGGGGACCCTACTCTAATTCCATTAGCATTTCCTTTTGTGTTCAGAATTGCATGTCATTTAGAAAGATACTTAAAGAATTCCATTTCACAGTTGACTGCATTTTGTAAGCCTTGAAATTAGGCAATTTGCCATTTCTAAAAGCTCACTAGGCAGTCTTTTTAGGATATGTTATAGGAGCTAGAAACCCTGGGGAAAATCCATCACCATAAAAAAGTAGAGTGGGGGAGTAAGCAGGAGTAAGGAAAATAGCAGATATAGTTGAGATAAGACAGTCACAGAGAAGTTCCCCAAATATGTGAACCAGTTAACTCTACTTTGTGCAGAGACAAAATACAGATAGGATCCTTAACCCCGGCCACTAATCTCACATCTGTATACTATCAATCATGAGAAGGACTGAGTATGAAAGTGCTAACTTCTTCCCCCGGTATTTTTCTGTGATGTTGTAAAGGAGGTGCCTGAAAGAACTCCCTCTTTGAAGTAGTTTGTTGTGTCAATTAAAGGCTTCAAAGAAAACTGTTATGGACAGAGACTAGGCAAAACTTGAGTAGTTGATAGGTCAAGTAGCTGTAAGGAAAGTGACTTCCAACTGAGGCTAAATGAGGAATAGATCTGAGACCCAGAGAAGAAAGGATTATGTTCATTTAAGGACATGAGCAGCTAAGAGGAAAAGAGCTGAGTCTACTTCAATAGGAAAAAGGAAATGTATTAGATAAGAAGGAAAAGGATTCCCAGAGTCAGAGTTGTATGAAAAGTCTACTGAATAGAGCAGCAGTGAAAATAGAGAGTGCCTAGAAGAGACAATACAATACTTTATACCTGTATCAGGATGAGTACCAGGAGACTGTGTATCTAAAATATACCTCTACTAGATAAAAGCATTTAAGGTCACAAGGCATTTAGTTGGTTCCACAAAAATGCAGCTTTAAATAAAATAACATTATAAAGAACAGCTAGTGCCACAGGAAAAAGATTTAGATGTAGGGTGGCTTAAAGATTGTTTCCAACATCATAGACATAATAAAGTCAAGAACAAGGGATTGTGATAGAAGGTGGCTTCATCTAGCATGCTTTGTCCCTTTGCCTTTTCCCTTCTCATTCATGTGCATGGAAGGCCAAAAAGAATCTTGAGGTTGAAAAAATGCACAAGGAATATGAAAAAGAAAGCTCTTAAAATGATTCTGAAAAGGTGTAGTGTGACAGTTATACATTAAATTACAAGCACTTACTTTGTCAGATAGCAATTTGGAACAGAAAACATGCCTTTGGTCAGAAAAGGCAGACAGTGTCTGAGTATGCTACCAAACTGGCTAGCTGTTCTATGTTCCAAAAGGATTTGGCCCATGGAGGCATGACTGTTCTTTTGGAAAGGAAAATCTTATAACCAATGTTCTGACAACTAAAAGATTCTCCTTTTATGGAGCAAATCAAGCCTCAGGGTTTTTTCTCTAGTATAAAGGCTGTAGACTCTAAGTTTAAAGAGATACGACAGAACCCACACTTCATCTGAGGAGGAGGTAGCATTTCAGCTAAGAAATCCAGCTAAAACTAAAGAATGAAAGCAGAGAGAAATCCCACAAAATTGTACCCACTGTACACAATTCCTGCCTGACAGCAACCAGCTGTGACAACAAGATCAACGAACTCTGTTCCTGAAAAATGCTTCACAACCAACAAGGGGTATATGTCCAGTAGGGGCAGCATGATGACATCATCAGAATAAATCAGCAGCCCTACAGTATCAGAGGAATGCGTTTCTCCTCCATGCATCTATTTTGACAACATCTGAACCCTAGTCATGTCATCAAGTCAACAAGCATTCGTTAATTGCTTACTACGTGCCAGGCACTGTGCTAAGAACTGGGGATTCAAAGAAAAGCAAAAACTGCCCCTGCCCTTAAGGAGCTGGCAAATCAATGAGGAGAGAGAACATGCGAAAGGATATGCACAAAACAAGAATACGTACAAATAACACACATAAATCAAGCTTTGCCTTCCCCTTGTCAAGGTCCTCTGATGTTCAGACAGATAAAAGATTAATAATAGTTTACATTTCTAAAATTCTTATATCTTTCTATAGTCATCAGCAGGTATTTATTAAATGCTACTATAGGCAAGATTATATGCTAATCTCTGGGATGCAAAGAAAAGCAAAAATACAGTCTCTGTTCTCAAGGAGCTCACAGTTTGATAGAGTGACAACATGCAAACAACCATACAGAAATAAGATATATACAGATACATTGAAAATAGTCTCAAAGGGAAAACACTAGCATTACGGGAGATTGAGGAAGGCTTCTTGTAGAAGATGGAATTTTAGCTGAGAGCTGAAGGAAGTTTGGGAAGTTAAGAGTCAGGGATAATGGAGGGAGAAAATTACAGCCATGAGGAGAAACATTTAGATTTGGGAGACTGAGTATCGTGTTTGAGGAAAAGCAAAGAGACCACCATCATTTGACAGAATACTACTTAAGGGGGAGTAAGATGTAGGAAGGAACCAAGTTATATGCCCAACCACAGTGTTCTTCCCATGAATATTCACTCTTCCTACTAATGCTTTATGTTTTTGTGTAAGAGTATGCCAGAGGAAGGAAATGTTCAATTCAATTTTCTTATTATGCTATTTCATTAAATGTCTTTGCTTTGAACTAATAACTTCCTAATGTTGACTAGTAAAGCTAAAGGCTTTTGAGCTGTGGGGCTTTTGAGTGGAAATCAACCTAAAGAGTACTTTAAATTTGAAATAGCCTACTTGGAGGCCCGCATGCAAGATGGGGGTGTCTCAGTACATATAAATGAGAATTTTTTCCTAAATGTCAAACATTTAAGCTTAAAGTTGATCTTTACAAAGACCTGAGAATATCCTAGGAATATGTAGAGAGTTCATTGCACTATATTGGACTAAACTTGGACAGTGCTTCCTAGAAATGATAATAGAACAAAAATGTTTGATGATGACCTATGTAATCAAAAGAACCTCTGAGATTTTTGGTTGATAGGAGTCCATCAGAGCAGATTAAGGGACTTCAACTATGTAGCTGAGTACTGGAAAACTGAGCAATGAGGAAATCAGCAATTTGGGGATATAAGGAATCACCCAATAGTGGGATGGCTGCCTCAAGGAAAACATGGGGACATTAATGAGACTCTGGGGGTGGAAGAAATTGTTTAATGGAGATTCAATGAGATTCCTAAAGAATCAGGGGACTTGACCTTAGAAATCATTTAGTCCAACCTCCCTCATCTTACAATTGAAGATACTGAGGCTGAAAGAAATGAAATGATTCACCCATGGTCATAGAGTTAGCAGGTGGCAAAGCTGTGGTTAGAAGCCAGGTTTTCTGGCAGCAAATTCTATCAGATGAAGTCCTTTTCTACTACATTGTGCTTTTATAACCTAGAAGGGTGAATGGGAAAGAGAGTTAACACTTTTCTCCAGAGCAGTCTTAACATCTACAGTTAAGATAGCTAGGACTACATGGGATAGAGCATTAGACCTGGAGGCAGGAAGACAAATTCAAATCTCACTTCAGATACTTTTTTAGCTGTGTGACCTTGGTCAAGTCACTTAACCTCTGAAATAATAATATCAAAGACCTCCAGAAGTTACGGTGAGGATAAAATTGTATTTTTTTTGTAAAGTGCTTTGCAAACCTCAAAGTACTACATAAGTACTAGCTATTATCATTATTAGAGATAAAATACTCAGATAACTAATAATAATAGCTAACATTTATATAGCACTATGAAGTTTACAAAGCGTTTTACATACTTCATCTTACTAATTAGATAGTGTTTCTTTAAAAAATATATATCTTATTGTGTTAAATTGGGGCAGTTAAAATTTCCCCAGAGAGAAAGAGTAATGTAAATGTTAAGATTAGACAAGGCTTTGAAGGATGAAGGTAACTGATTAGAGCAAAGCCTTGGAGTTCAGGATCCAAACTGACTCTGCCCCCATAATGTCTGCTGTAAAAAATTGTAGTATAGTTTGTTTTGACCCAGATAACTCTTCCTTCAAAGCACAACTGCACCAAATCAATTTATAGTTTGTTAACAAATGGAATAGTATATCCTTTAACTCTGATAGCATGGGTGGTTACTAACGCCTATCATTGTCCTTCATCAGAATTGTACTATTTGTCCATGGAGGCTTTATTTACACTATTATATTCATAAATAACATGCTTACAGTTTTGCTTTCTTTCTGTTTCATCTCATATATGGCCTTCCTATGGCCCCCTGAATTATTATTGATTATTCCTTATGGAAGGAAGAGTAATATTCTACAACATTCATTGGCTATAATTAGTTCAGTCATTCCTCAATCATCCCCCAAAGAGTTCTACAAACAGAGAGACTTCAAACTTGCATCCCCTAAACACAGAGAACAAAAGCCAAGAAACTGTGAACTATTTAAAACGAGTCTTTTCAAAAATACCTTGAGAGTTCCCTCTGTGTTCTACAAATGTAGGTGGTGCATTAACTTGAACATTAGATCAAATTAATGGTCAACTCCTAGGGCATTAACTTGAGCATTAATCTCTTTTGTGCTTACTTGTTAAGTAAAATATTAACACTTTCAAGTGAATAGGGTTGTTTCTGATCATTGAGAGCACCGTCTGTTGATGAACTGTTTGTGTTAAGTATTTTTGTAATTTTTCAGTCTGCTTATATTGGTTTTCTTAGCTCTAGGCTGTACAGTGCCCTGCTTGGTCTCACAGAGTGTTAGACTAGGAATCAATAAAAAACTTCTATTAAATGCCTATTATGTGCTGGATTCTGTGCCAAGTTCTAGAATCAGGGAGACTTTGAATTCTGATTCTCATACTTGCTAACTCTATGACTCTGGTAAAGTCATGTAAACCGCTCAGCCACAATTTCCTCATAGTAAAATGTAGACAATATGTGTATTAATTATTGCACAATATTATTGTATAGATGAAATTATACACAGAAATACTGGGTAGACAGTGGAATGAAAGGAAACCTCAAAGCAGCTCTCTATACACATCCCTCTAGCACACCAGTGAATTCATCCCAGGCCATTGTCAGTCATTGGTCCTCTTCAAAAACAAAGGATGAACAACCATAACAATTGTTATTACATCTCAAAAAGCAGGAAACTCAGCAATGATGGGAGGAAAAGTGAAAGAACATGCCCAGAAGAAATACAGACACAAATAAACAAAACAAAAACCAAAACTGAAACCTTTTATTTGTAGCACCCTGTGGAGTCCTAATCCCAATGTCCTTTTATATCCCATATTCTGAAAACTGGTCAGGGAAAATCCTGTACCTCTTATGGCTGTGAATGTCTTAGCAAACTGGGGAGGAAAGGGACATTTCTAGTTCCCAGGGCAAGTGAGGCTCACATAGGTTTGAATGTTGCTTCCTTGGCTCCCCTCTTTCAAAGTCTAGCCTCTGTAATCAGGTATCCTTCACTACCGAAAAGGAGGAAATGGGTAGAAAGGAGAAAGAGGGAGAGGGAGGCAGAGAAGAGATACAAGTTCAATAGTTTCCCAGATTGCTCTTCTCATCAGTATACTGACCTGCTCAATTAGCACCTTGGGGCTATCCTAGGGATTCAGAATAGTCATTGGCAAAAATTACCGTAGAATTCTGAAGAGAAGGATTAGTAAGGGTGAAGAATCAATCCAGTGACCATGAATCTCTACAGCACTGGCCCAATCTCTCACCCTCACCTTCTGAGTACACAGACTTTGTTCAATCCAACATTGAGAAAGAAAGGAGGAGGGAGGGAGAGAGAGAGAGAGAGAGAGAGAGAGAGAGAGAGAGAGAGAAAGAAAGAGAGAGAGAGAGAGACACACACACACAGACAGAGAGAAAAATAGTATTATAGTAAAACATAAAACGAGAGAATGACCACAGAGAACAGGGAGCAAGGGTTACATTAGGAACAATGACTCTTAATAAGGGAAAGTATTAGAAGTAAAAAGTACATATTCAACAAGGACACCAAGAAAAACCATAAGAGTTAATTGTTCAAAATAAACTGGAACTGACTAACACTGTTGTGAAAATATGCCTAGATAAACAAAATAAGTTTCTATATGGGCCAGGTCCAAAAAATATGTCTTGCTGTACATCCATCAACTCCCTATCAGGAGGCAGGTAACCTTCTTCACCATTAGTCCTGTGAAATCATCATTGATTATTTTGTTCATCAGAGTTCCGAAGTCTTTCAAAGTTATTTGTCTTTATACTGCTGTTGTTTCAGACAAAATTGTTCATCTGGCTCTGCTTACTTTATCAAAGTATCAAAACATACAAATCTTCTCAGATTTCTATGAAACTATCATTTTCATCATTTCTTATTACATTAAGGACTTACATATATAAATATTTATAGCAGCTCTTTTTATAATGGAAATAATTAAAACTAAATGGGTGCACCTCAATGGAGTGATTGAGCCAATTGTGGTATAAGAAGGAATCTCAGTGTACTTTGTGCAATGTATGAAGTACTTTGTATTCAGTGTAAAGAGAACTGTGTCAAGATCCCTCAGGAGGGTGAAAATATCACAAAGAATTCTGTCAGATCATCTGAAATGAAAATACCCGGACAAATATGGGAAAAGTGAGAGAATACGCCTCAAGCAGGAGCAAGTCTTTGAAGTCTCAAGAATATCTCAGGAAAGCAATCAAAGAAGCAAACATACTTTTCAAATTTAATAAGTTAAAAATAATAACAAAAAGATGGGCATGTACTCTGTAATTTATAGTCTTACAGAGTTGCTTCAGTAGATAGAGTCTAGAGTTGAGAAGACTCATGTTTCTGAGTTCAGATCTGGCCTCAGACACTTATAAGCTGCATGACCCTGAGTAAGTCACTTAACTCTGTTTCCCTTGTATTGTCTTACTCATATAAAATGAGCCAGAGAACAAATGGCAAAACACTCCATTGTTTTTGCCAAGAAAACCCCAAAATGAAGTCACAAACAGTCAGACACTACTGAACAACATCAGCAAAGAATTGGTTGGGACAGAGAGGTTAAATCATTTGCCTAGGATCATCCAACCACTATGTTTCTGTGGCAGGACTTGAAGCCAGGTCTTCCTGAAACTGGAGCCAGCTATCTTTACTATACAACACTTCTATAGATAGATAGATAGATTAGATAGATAGATAGATAGATACATACATACATACATACATAATTAGATACATAGATACATAGATAGACAAACAGCTAGATAGATACTATTATGTTTATCCGAAAACGTAAAAAGAGAATAATGTGAGCATGCAATTAAAAGTCTAGAAAAATAAACAAATTAGCAACCTTAAAATAAATACATAAATGAAGGATTCTTGAACATTAAATGAGAAATAGTTAAATTGGAAAATAAAAAGATTATCAACTGATAAAGAAAACTAAGAGCTAGGTTTTTTCAAAGTTTAACAAAATTGATAAACTATCACCTATCCTGATCAGTACAAAGAGAGAGAAAAATTAAATTACCAAAATAAAAAATGAACACAATAAATTCATAAAAAACAGGAAAAAATAGAAATGATCAAAAACTACTATGAATAATTATATACCCGCAAAGCTAAAAATTCAGACATTCAGTAAATTTCTACAAAGATTTAAAACATCCAAACTAATGAAACAAGAAAAATACATTTCATAGAATCTAATCTCAGAAATGAATGCTAAAGAAGAAAAAGTCTTAGACGAAATGAATTTACATGTAAATTTGACTATCATATTTAAAAAGCAATTTATATTTATGTTACAAAAATTATTTCAAAAATGGAAACAGAAGACATTCTACCATATTCCTTTTGAGACAAATATGATTTTTATACCTAAATCATGAAAGGGCAAAGCAGAGATGGAGAACTCTGGTTATCCTCACTAATGAATATCAATGTTGTGCTGCACAACGGATAGACCTATCATCAATAAAGCCGAAGTTATAATCTTGCCTCAGACATTTGTTAATTGTGTGAACTAGGATAAGTTACATGAACTTTCTAAGATTCATTTTCTTCATCTGTAAAATTACTATAATAGTAACACCCACCTTTCAGGATTCTTGTGATGATCTAATGAGAAAATACATACATACATACATACATACATATATACATAATGAGAGAGAGAGAATACTTTTGTATTATAAAGCAACACATAAAGGTTAGCTATTATTATCGTGAAAAAATTGAAAATTAAATCTAGCAATAATTCTACAGCAATATATGCAGAAAATTACTCACATTGACTAAGTTGAATCACACAAAGGAAGAAAAGATGGTTCAACATTAGTATGACCAAGATATTAAGTATCCAAACTAACAAAACAAGAAACTTTAATATAATCACACAAACATAATCAATCATCAAGGGAGGAGCCAAGATGGAGGAATAGAAAGATTCACATACACTAGCTCCGAACCCACAGCCCATAGAATATCTGTAAAAAAGAACTCCCAACAAATTCTGGAGCAGCAGAAGTCACAGAACAACAGAGCAGAGGAGATTTCTGTTTCAGAGAGCCCTGAAAAACCGACGAAAAGTCTGTTGCACCCCAGACCCGGAGCCCAGCCCAGCCCTGCCTTGGCAACGCAGCACTGAGAGGAGCAGATCCCAGCAGGCTTCAGGGACAGAATCTCCAGCAGCAGCACAGATCCCTCAACGCACGGGTGCCAGGGGTGAATGAGAGAGTCTTTTTGGCTTGCAGGGAGGGGAGTGGGGTGTCTCCATAACTCAGGCCCCCTTGGGAGGCAGCAGCGGGGAGGCAACAGACAGGGGCTCCCAAAGCAGGCAGGAGCCTGGATCCATTGTTGAAGGCCTCTGCATAAACCCCTGAGGGAACTGAGCCTGTGAGGTGGCCCTGCCCCCACCTGAGCACCTGAACTTAATCTCACACTGAATAGCAGTCCCACCCCCACCAAGGCCCTGAGGCTGGGAAGCAGCATTTGAATCTCAGACCCCAGGTGCTGGCTGGGCAGATCTGGAGGCAAAGTGGGTGTGAAGAGGACATTCAGAAGTCAAGTCACTGGCTGGGAAAATGCCAAGAAAGGGGGAAAAAATAAGACTATAGAAGGTTACTTTCTTGGTGAACAGGTATTTCCTCCCTTCCTTTTGAATGAGGAAGAACAATGCTTACCATCAGGGAAAGACACAGAAGTCAAGGCTTCTGTATCCCAACCCACCCAATGGTCTCAGGCCATGGAAGAGCTCAAAAAGGATTTTGAAAATCAAGTTAGAGAGGTGGAGGAAAAACTGGGAAGACAAATGAGAGAGATGCAAGTAAAGTATGAAAAGCAGGTCAACACCTTGCTAAAGGAGAACCAAAAAAATGATGAAGAAAATAACACCTTGAAAAATAAGCTAACTCAATTGACAAAAGAGGCTCAAAAAGCCAATGAGAAGAATGCTTTAAAAAGCAGAATTAGCCAAATGAAAAAGGAGGTTCAAAAGCTCACTGAAGAAAATAGTTCTTTCAAAATTAGAATGGAACAGATGGAGGCTAATGACTTTATGAGAAACCAAGAAATCACAAAACAAAACCAATAGAATGAGAAAATGGAAGATAATGTGAAATATCTCATTGGAAAAACAACTGACCTGGAAAATAGATCCAGGAGAGACAATTTAATAATTATGGGACTGCCTGAAAGCCATGATCAAAAAAAGAGCCTAGACATCATCTTTCATGAAATTATCAAGGAAAACTGCCCTGATATTCTAGAACCAGAGGGCAAAATAAGTATTCAAGGAATCCACAGATCACCTCCTGAAAGAGATCCAAAAAGAGAAACTCCTAGGAACATTGTGGCCAAATTCCAGAGTTCCCTGGTCAAGGAGAAAATATTACAAGCAGCTACAAAGAAACTCTAGCAGCTTCTACATTAAGGGATTGAAGGGCGTGGAATAGGATATTGCAGAAGTCAAAGGAACTAGGACTAAAACCAAGAATCACTTACCCAGCAAAACTGAGTATAATACTTCAGGGGAAAAAGTGATCTTTCAATGAAATAGAGGACTTTCAAGCATTCTTGATGAAAAGACCAGAGCTGAAAAGAAAATTTGACTTTCAAACACAAGAATCAAGGGAAGCATGAAAAGGTAAACAGCAAAGAGAAGTCATAAGGGACTTACTAAAGTTGAACTGTTTACATTCCTACATGGAAAGACAATATTTGTAACTCTTGAAACTTTTCAGTATCTGGGTAGTGGGTGGGATTACACACACACACACGCACATGTGCGCACACACAGAGACAGAATGCACAGAGTGAATCGAAGAGGATGGGATCATATCTTAAAAAAATGAAATTAAGCAGTGTGAGAGAAATATATTGGGAGGAGAAAGGGAGAAATGGAATGGGGTAAATTATCTCTCATAAAAGAGGCAGGCAAAAGACTTTTTAGTGGAGGGAAAAAGAGGGGAGGTGAGAGAAAAACATGAAGTTTACTCTCATCACATTCCACTAAAGGAAGGAATAAAATGCACAGTCATTTTGGTATGAAAACCTATCTTACAATACAGGAAAGTGGGGGATAAGGGGATAAGCAGGGTGGGGGGGTTGATGGAAGGGAGGGCATGGGGAGGAGGGAGCAATTTGAGGTCAACACTGTTGGGGAGGGACAGGATCAAAAGAGAGAATAGAAGTAATGGGGGACAGGATAGGATGGTGGGAAATATAGTTAGTCTTATACAACACGACTAATATGGAAGTCATTTGCAAAACTACACAGATATAGCCTATATTGAACTGCTTGCCTTCCAAAGGGAAGGGGTGAGGAGGGAGGGATGAAGAGAGGCTGGAACTCAAAGTTTTAGGAACAGCTGTCGAGTACTGTTCTTGCTACTAGCAAATAAGAAATACAGGTAAAGGGGTATAGAAAGTTATCTGGCCCTACAGGACAAAAGAGAAGAAGGGGACAAGGGCAGAGAGGGATGATAGAAGAGAGAGCAGATTGGTGATAGGGGCAATTAGAATGCTAGGTGTTTTGGGGTGGGGGGAGGGGACAAATGGGGAGAAAATTTGGAACCCAAAATTTTGTGAAAATGAATGTCAAAAATTAAATAAATAAATTTAAAAAAAATAAAAAAAATAAAAAAAAATAATCAATCATATAATTATCCATTTAGACAACAAAGACAAAATGTGGTTATTGCAATAGATATGGTACCTGCATATGTAACTGGTTTTTGTGTTTAAAACTTTATAAAAAAATAGGCATGGAAGAACTCTTCTGTAATATTAATGGTAGAATAGATTTAAAACAAAGAATTAACATTATTTGAAATAAGAAAACCCTAGAATCTTTCCTGTATAAATAAGGGCAAAACAAGGAGTTATCCTATTCCCCATCCAAAAGTATTTGCCATAAGTCTAGGAATGCTCCCTAAAGGAATAAAAGAAGGAAACAAGAATTAATATAAATATTGGAAAAGAGGAGACAAAATTATTCCTATTTGAGGATGGCAAAAAGTAGCAATATCCTCAAAAATTTGAGGATCAGCAAAGGAATGAATTGAGATGATTACTAGCTTTTGCAAAGTGGCAAAATGCAAACCCACAAAAATTACTAGCATTTATATATAGTACTAACAAGAATAAGGAAGGAAGACAAATAAGAAAAACGCCATCAAACGAAGTACAAAATGCACAAAATATTTGGGAGCTAACCTATTACAACAAACACGAGTTATAAATATGATTATAAATATTCCTTCTAGAAGGAACAATGAAACAAATGATTGGAGAGGGACCCATTACTCATAACTGAATATCTCCAATATAATAAAACTTTCATTAATGCCTAAATTAAATGAAGGAACTTGTCCCAAAGCCTGTTAGGAGCAGGGTAGGGATAAGAAGCTCCGTTTTCTGACTTCCAGATCAGTATTCTTACCACCATGCAGCAAAAAGAGAGAGGGTTTTTGTGACACCGCTCTATCTTGGATCTCCACCTACCTATCTGACCACTTTTCAGGCTTTATCTTCACCTAGATCATACCTGCTGACCTTGGGCAGCCCAGAGAACTCCGTCCTGGGCCCCCTTCTTTTCTCTTTCTAAACTATTTTACATGGTGATCTAATCAGTTTTCATAGTTTCAATTATCATCTCTATGCTGATGATCCTTTTTCCCCCATTTAATAGAATTTAATTTTTTCCTATTACATGTAAAGATAATTTTCAACATTCACTTTCATAACATTTTGAGTTCCAAATTTTCTCTCCTTCCTCTTCTCACCCCTCCCCAAGATGGCAAGCAATCTGATATAGACTCTACCAGTACAATCATACTAAGTATATTTCCACATTAGTCATGTTGTCAAAGAAGAATCAAAATCAAAGGGAAAAAACCCACAAGAAAGAAAAAACAAAACAAAAAAAGGAGCACGAAAATAGTCTGCTTTAATCTGCATTCAGACTCCACAGTTCTTTCTCTGTATACGGATAGTATTTTCCATCATGAGTCTTTTGGAAGTCTTAGATCATTGCGCTGCTGAGAAGAGCTAAGTCTATCTAAGTTGGTTATCACAAAATGTTGCTGTTACTTTGTACAATGTTCCCCTGGTTCTGTTCACTTTAATTAACTTCAGTTCATGTAAGTCTTTCCAGGTTTTTCTGAAATCCACCTGCTCATTATTTTGTATAGCACAGTAGTATTCTATTACATTCATATACTACAACTCATTCAGTCATTCCCCAGTTGATGGGCATTCCCTCAATTTTCAATTCTTTGCCACCACAAAAAGAGCTGCTATAAATGTTTTTTGTACATATGGGTCCTTTTCCCTTTTTTAATTATCTCTTTTGGATACAGACCTGGTAGTGGTATTGCTGGATCAACAGATATACACAGTTTTATAGCCCTTTGGGCCTAGTTCCAAATTATTCTCCAGAATGGTTGGATCAGTTCACAACTTCACTAGCAATTTTTCCCATATCTTCTCCAACATTTATAACTTCCCTTTATTGTTATAGTAGCCAATCTGATTATGCTGATGATTCTTCAATCTACTTTTCCAGCCCTAAACTTTCTGCTGACCTCATTGCACATGTCTGTTAAACATCTCAAGAATCTCAGCATATCTAAAATTGAATTCATTAACTTCTCCCTCCCACCAAAATCCAACTTTCGTCCAACTTTCCCACCATGCTCTTAGTCAGCCAGGCTTGCACCCCAGGTGATAACCTCTACTTCTTTCTCTCTTTACCTCCTCACTGTCATATCCAATCTGCTGCCAAGGCCTGATTATTTTACTTTTACATCATCTCAAACATACACCCCTCCCCACCTCTATCTCTCCTCTAATACTGCCACTACCCACCTGCCATGGATCTCTTTTCACTTCAGTCCATTCTCTATTCAGCTGCCAAAGTAATATACCTTAGTGATATACAGGCCTTACCATATCACCCCTATAAACTTCAGTGGCTCTCTATCACCACATTAGACCATGAGCCCCTTGAGAGCTAAGACTGGATTTTTTTGCCTTTCTTTGTATCTCCAGGATTTAGCACAGTGTTTGGTGCATAGTAGGTACTTATTAAATGTTTACTGACTGACTGACATTTGGTTTGCTCAGGGTAGGGCTCAAGGAAAGGAAGTAGAGTAGATCTGGTTACAGAATCCAAAGAGGGAAAAGCAAGTAACTCAGAGTTCAAAAGTATACAGACAATGGAATTTTGTCTTCTAAAGGGAGGTTATGTTCAAAGAGAAAAGACCAGTTTCATCAGGACCTTTTGCAAAGAAAAAGCTAACTATCTGACATGTGTGAGGTTAGAATGGAAAAATCTGGACTTCTACGTTGAGCTATGCCATGTGGATTCTGTGACTAAACTAAGTACCTATAATTTGCATATTTGCATGCGCTTCCTGACTGCAAGTTATCCTCTTGTAGTAGATTTTGCCCTTTAAATGGTTGACTAAGCCTGCGAAGTGCTAAGGGAAAACTCAGAGAAGAGCAAAGTATTATGGGTAATGCTGTGGCCCCAAGGTTGCAATCTAAAGAAAAGACTCTTATTTTTCCCTGAATAGATATTTAAAAATTAAATGCTATTTTTAATTGACAAAAATATATTTTTCTACCCCACCCAACCCTCATTTTAAAAAAGAAAACAAAATCCTTGTAACAAATATACATGGTCAGCAAAACATGTTCAAAATGTTCAAAAATATTTGTCTGAATTGAGGCATAGAGGTCATACAGTGCATAGAGTGCTGGACCTAGAGTCAAAAAGACCTAAGTTTAAATTCAGTCTCACTAGCTATGTGACCCTGGACAAGTCACAGCTTCTACCTCAGTTTCTTCAGTTGTAAAATAGGGATAATAATAACATCTGTTTCTCAGTGATTTCATGAGGACAAAATGAGACAATATTTGCAAACATTGAGGCATTATATGAAGAAAGTCATTAATCTGTACCCTGAATCTATTACCTCTCTGTCAAGATGTGAGTAGTGTGCTTCATCATTTGTCTTCTGGAGTCATGAATTTCTGACCATAGATTTAGTTGGAAAGGATCTTAGAGATCATCTAGGCATTTTTAAAATAAAAAAACTAAGGCCCATAGAGGTTATGAATTCCCCAAGACTGCAGAGGCAAGATGTGATACAGGTTCTTAGTTTCCAAGGTGTAGAAAGGTTACATTCTGAGTGTTTCTTTTAAAGTATCTATGAAGTCTTAAAAATACCAACTCCACTCACTATTCAACTATTTAAGAAATTTTATGGAAAAAGACTAAAGTCGTTAGTGAGTGCTTGAGTCTAAAACATGCTAAAGATATATTTTTAAAGAAGGTGTCCCATTTTTAGTAGCAATTGTGTCTAATCATTAGAAGGCCACAAGGATCAAGATTAATTCCTTGATCCTTCAGAGAAATTCCTTTGATCTCAAGGTAAGACTTCACATCTGACCCTGCAGCTTAAGCAGATCTACAGGATAAGACAATGCAATATGTACACCAACTTTCCAAATAAAGACTTCATGGCAGCTCACTTTTATTGTGTCATTATTGTCTCATTGGCAACACCAGGATCACAAATCTTGCTCATTTCATTTTGCCTGTAGTAGTATAGCTTTGCCTCATTGTCAAGAAATTAAATATATGTACCTTCAATATGATATAATTCATAAAGTAATTATAATCTGTTTATAAAGAAATTATTTCATTACATGCACATCATTGGAAGAATCTTTCCAGCTACAGATTTTTCTCACATCCTTATCATGTTTCCTAGCTTCTTGCCAGGAGTACCTGAAAGAGACAAGATTTTCTAGATAGAGTATCCAGAAAGAAAATCAAGACAATGGTAGATTCAATTATCACCTCTATACAGATGGAGAACTCATCTTCCAGAGTTCAAATCTGCCTCAGACACACTAGCTGTGTGACCCTGAGCAAGTCACTTAACCCTGTTTGACTCAGTTCCCTCATCTGTAAAATGATCTGGAGAAGAAAATGGCAAACCACTCCAATATCTTTGCCAAAAAAATTCCAAAGAGTCATGAAAGAGTTAGACGTGACTGAAATGACTGAATAACAATACATTTATATATATATATGTATATATTTATATGTATACCCAGTCCCACTATCTCTGTTGAGCTATAGTTATATGTCTCATATATGTCTTCAACTGAATGTCCTATAGGTATTTCAATCTCATTTCATGTACAAATGATACTCATAATCTTTTCCTGAAATCTTCCCCTTTTTTGAACTCCCCTACAACTGTCAAAGGCATACTTGCAGTCACTCAGATTCTCCCATACCCCACAAATCTAAATTTTTGTTCAGTCTTCTCTTATACCCTCACAACATCTCATATATGACTCCCTCTTTCCAGTCATACAACTCTAATTCAGTCCTTTATCATCTCTCTCCTAGACCATTACAACAAACTTCTAACTGGTCTTCCTATCTCAAGCCTTTTCCCATTTCAATCTACCCTCTCCTCAGCTACCAAACTGAAAGCATGGGTCTGCTACATCACACAAACATACAGTAGACTCAGTGAGCTCTGTTGGATCCCTATTTCCATCAGGATCAAATATCAAGTCTTTGTTTTGCATTTAAAACTCTTCATAAGCTAGTATCTTATTACCTTTTAAAAATATTTTATATGATCTGATGTAGGACTGATCTCTCCATTAATATGCCAGCTTTCTAATTCCTCTTGCCTTATCTTCTTTCCCTTGTATTTCCCTACTAAGAGAAATTTATTTCTGTATCTAACCGTGTACATATCTTCCCTTCTTTGACCAGCTCAGATAAGATTCAGTTATCAGGCAATCCTCTCACCCCTTCCTGCTTCTTTGACTGCTACTTATATACTCAGATTATGTGAGATAATTTTCCTAATCTTTGTCTCCCTTTATTCCACTTCCCTCAATCTATTCTTATTTCTTGTCCATTTTTTTCTTTCTGGTACTCTCATTCCATTAAAAAAACACATTATAACTCATTTTATAATTCTTTTTTATCTTTTCCAAGAATTCTAGTTGAATTTATGTCCAAGTTGTTTTTTTTCCTTTGAGGCTTTGTATTTTGGAGTCATTATCTTTTGGATTTGTATCTTGAGGATCCCTTTCACCCAAACAACTTTTAACTGTGTGATTCTTTATTTTGCTTATTCATTCTCCCATTCTGCTTCCTGACTTTAGACTTAGTAACAGGCCCAGATTTTGTGTTCTTGTAGAGAGAACATCTGGGCTAGTCCAACTACTTCTTTCTTGGGAAATTGAATGTTGTTGCTGTTTTCAAGGATCTCAGAAAATGCTCCAGCTGGAAATCTGCAAGTTTTCAGTGCTCACAAAGTGATCTGATCCAAGACAAGTCTGATTGGTGCCCCTGGTCTTAGTTCTGCAAGTTCCCATCCTATGTTTAGATCTGAGCAAAAGGCCTGTGAACTTGCTGTATTTGGATATTCAGGAGATTGCTGCCAAATTCAGCCACTAATAGCTAATAGTTAACATGAACATAGTACTTGCCATGTCCCAGGTGTTGTGCTAAGCACTTTACAATTATTATCTCCTTTGATCCTCACAGCAACCCTAGGAAGTAGGTGCTATTATTATCCCCATTTTACAGATGAGCAAACTGAAGCAAATAGAGACTTACATGACTTACCCAGGATTACACAGCATTAGTCGTATATCTGAGGCAGGATATGAATTCAGATTTTCTTGACTCCCAGTCTAGCAGTGGTCTATCTGCTATACCACCTGGTATCAGCCAGGAAAACCTGCTTGCTTAGAATAAAAGAACCATAGGCTTCCCTTTGGTGTAGGATTCCTGCCCTTCAGTCTTCAGGTTGGTCTGAAAGCTGAAACTATGACTTCTCAAATCCTTGGGTCTGAGCTACACACTACTGCTTCCTATTTCTGAACTTGCTCCTGACTGGGCACACAACCCAGTTATACTTCCCATGGAAAGCCTCCCCTAGGCACAGGCTCACTCCCCTCCACCCCATTCTACTCTGGATCAATGACCTGAAACTGGGTAGTAAGTGACAAAACTGCCATTTGCCACAACTTGAGACCCCTTTATGCTGTGTCTAACACTTTCTCCTGCCCTGATGCACAGGCTCTCCCTACCCTAGAAGTCATGTTCCTGGTTAGACCAACTCCCCATGATCTACAGACCTGTCTGTCTGATGCCCTATGGCTACCTGGGCCTGAAAAATTACTCACTGTAATTTTTTTTTCTAGTATTTTGCAATCAGAATTCAGTCTGGTGAATTTTTTGGATCTGGTTAGAGGACTTGGGGGAGAGATGAGCCCAATGTACCTCTTCCTTCTACTTTGCTCTCTTGGCTCTGACTCCCCTGGCCTTTCCAGTCTTCTTACATCTCACTTCCCTCCATAAACTGTATTAGACAATAGGCTCCTGGTCTGTTTGCAAATGTGACATCTTCATTTCCCTTCATACTTTGGCACAGGATGCAATACTCTCCCCCTTCACCTCTGCACCTTAGGTTCCTTGACTTTCTTCAAGACTTGGTTCTAAGTCTACCTTCTGAAGGAGGTAAAAGGTAATTTTCCAGTTATTGGAGCTGCTAATATCCTCCTTTCAGTTTATCTTCCATCTAGCCTGTATATATCTTGTATGTACCTAGTTATTTGTATGTTGTCTTCCCCATTAGAATGAATACTCCTGAGTAGAGTGACTCATCTTTCTTTTGGCTCCCCAGTGAGTCTCCCAATGCCTGGAAAATATTAAGCATTTAATAAGTGCTTGTTGATTACGTGATTAAAACACTATAGATTCTTTTGCATTAAAGAAAAAGAAACATAAAGGGATATTGCAGCCTAGAACTCTAAATGTTCAAACCTCTATACCATTACAATAGTAACGTCATTACTTTAGTGGGGTTAGGGTGGCTGACGAGAGAGAGGGTAGCTTCAGGCCTGAACACAGGGGCTAGAGAACTCTAACACTCTAATTCTCTCTACTTTCAGCCATTAATGTAATAGTCCTAAAGTTCAGGTCTGACCACGACACCTACCTAATCAATAAACTCCCTGTTGCCTCTAGGCTCACATAACAAAATTCTGTATTTGGCATTCAAATAGCCTAACACAGGAAACTGCTTTAACTCAACTCAAACACTTTCTGTAGGAGGCCTATGTTCATAACCTAGCCTCCTTCTAAATTTTCAGCCTTCCTATACCTCTTTGATGCAATAACACTGGCCTTCTTACTATTCTATGAGTAGAAACTCCATGTCTTAACTCTGGACCATTTTTCTGACTGTCCCTCATGCCCAGAATGGTCTCCTTCCTCATTTCTGCCTCCTGGCTTCCTTCAAATCTCAGCTAAAGCCCCATCCTCTACAGGAAGCTCTTCCCAACTCCTCTTAATTCTAGCGTCTTTCCCTCTATTCATATTTCTTATTTTATTTGTTTCCTTTTTGTTTCCCCCATTAGATTGTGAGCTCCTGGAGGGCAGAGATTGTCTATTGCCTCTTTTTGCATCTTTATCACTTAGCACAGTGCCTGGCCCACAGTTGGCACTTAATAAATGTTTATTGACTTACTTCTTCCTTGGGGATCAGGATAGATAAGAAAAAGAATTCTTCCATGGGAGAGGATGGAGAAAGCTAGGCATGGGAGAAAGATGATGAAAAAGTAAGAAACACAGTGCATGTGTTGTACTAAGAAGGATTCTGGTTGGAGTGGGGAAAGTGAAGAGAGATGATGCTGTCCCATCCTTCATTTTTCAGGAGGACTAATGACATCATAGAGTGATATTTGGACTTGTATGTGAATTGGATTTAAGTGAGACAGGATTGCACAAAGTGGTCAGCCTCACCCTCTCTTCCAGAGTCATTAAAGTCCATTGGCAAGATAAAAGTCAGGACAACTGTCAGTGGCCCAGGATGCAGTGAACGATCTTGGCATCTTCAACATCTGACCAAGCTCTAAGCATTCTACAGGGCCTGCTTCAGCCACCTTTGTGGTCTTTGGAACAAATTGTTCTCATCCACCCATTCTACAGAGATAATCTTCACCAGCTTGGGGTAGACACCTTCTGGGGGATAAGAACTTAAGGAGAAAAGTGGACAGGCTGTAAATCCAGGGGATTTTTCCTTGTCAAACTGAACCAGTTTTCTGTCAGATTTATTTGAGATTCTTTACCTGTTTGTCTAGACAAACAAAAGAGCGATTTATTTTTATGACTACCATGCTTTATTGATGGAACACTTTGCCTATTGAATTCTATCATTTATGGTTCAACTAACGATCCAGATCCAGCCCTCAATCCCTCCTCGTACAATAACTTCCCGCTTTCATAATCATTTGGTATAATCTATTTATCAAGCATTATTGTAATTTTAGTGTCTCTACCCCCTACTAGATGTAATTCCATAAAAGTCAGTTCTGTCTGTGTCATATGTGAATTTTCTATCATCCCCAGCCTAATGCAGGTTTTTGCTTTAGTTCAACTCAGACACTATCTGAAGGAGGCCTGTGTTCATCCTTGTACTTATCAGTGCACTTCTCTCTCAGGTTCCCATCCATCTACTCAGCATGCACAGATCTACTCTGGATATATTTTATATAGCCTTATTTATATTAGTGGTGTTTACCCCATTAGGATGGAATTTTGATAGTAAAGACTATTTTTTGTTTTCACATCCAGTGCTAAGCATAGGGCCTGATACATCATAAAGGGATAGGGCCTTAATTTGTGATTTCATTGATATAAGGAACTATCAGCTGAAGGAACTCCCTTTCCCATTGCACATTGGTATCATCTCTGCAATTTATCATATTAGAGAGTTACCTAGTTCACAACAAGATTAAGTGACTTGCCCAGAGCCAGTAGGTATCGCAGGTGAAACCTGAACTCAGGTCTTCCTGGCCCAAAGGTGATCTCTTTATTTGCTCCAATAAATAGATATGCAAAAGGAGGGAAGATGAAATTTGTTCCCATTTTCTTCTAATAGTCATCAAATAGAGAAAGAAACTAATGGAGAGGCTGTAGGTTCTTCAGGTAACTTAACTTTATATAAACTATTGGGGAAAGTGCCCTGCACATAGCTGCCTCTCAAGGAGCCATTCTAAGCTGTCTCACAGATCTCTCTAGAAGGGACAAGGATGACTACACAGTCTGGTTTAAAGGATTAGAGGAGCTCATCATTCCCTGAAGGAAAACAAATTGTGAAGCATTCTTTGCCAAACCCTTCCTTTGACCTTACCTGTTATTTAAGTTTGATTGCCCTTGTTTGATCCTTGAGCAACGGATTCTGCTCTCTTCCCCAATTCCTCTGGTTCACTGCAGACAATGTTATATATCCCTTTGTTCCTGGCCCTCTATTGACTCACAGTTTGACAGCTATGTTGTTGTCTTTTGCTGTGCATTCTCTCTCTCCTTCCAGCCCCTTTACAGTCCTTACTGTATCACTTCTGACCCTTTTCCCATCGTTCCAGAGACCTCATATAATCTTTGCCAGCACCTTGGAAGACTCACATTTGCCCATACTTTCTGTTCCACCTCCAGACTTACCCTCAAGGTGGCTGATTGGATAGGGAGGGATTTTTTTTTCGTTGTAATTCTGTCAGATCCTTTCTTAGAGGAAGAGTTTTTCTAATAAATGTTGCTTTCCTATCTTTGTGTTTAGTACTACATACAGATACTCCAGAATTTATTTTTAAAATAAAAGACCACAGTACACGAAATATGTAGAGAGTGAATTAGTAAGTCAAGCCAACAAACATGGTACTGGGTAAAGAGCCAGGAATGCCACAAAGTCAAAAAGAATTCCTTCAGTCAAACAGACCACAATCTAATTGGGGAAACAGCATACAAACAAACATGTATGAATGAGAAATAAACAGGGTAAATTGGAGATCATTGCAGAGGGAAAGCATCATCAATCAGACCAGGAAAGGCTTCTTGCAGAAGGTGGGATTTTATGAGACTTAAAGAAAGTTAGGGAAGCCAGGAAGCAAAGTATCCAGGTATGGGGACCAGTGTGGAGTCAGGAGATGGAGGGACTTGTTCTAAGAACAGTTAGGAGTCATTGAATCATATGGTATGTAAAGAGAAGTGAGACAGAAGAAGACAGGAAAGATAGGAAAGGAACAATTTATGAAGAGTTTTAAAAGCCAACTGAGGATCTTATATTAGATCCTAAAGGTAACTGGTCATTTACAAGTGAAAACTAACAAACAAGTAATCTTAAGGTTTACTTGTTTGTTAGTTTTCACTTGTAATTCAACTTGTTAACAACAAAAGAGAAAGTTGCTACTCAACTCCAATTTTGCTTTGATGTCCTCTATAAAGGAGAATTATTTTTCAGACCAAAGGTAGAAGAATAAAAATAATTATGAGGGGAGGGAACCCCAAAATGGACAAAAAGAGAAGTGATTGAGTTTTCCTTCTGGTCTAGATCAATTGACTCTCAGAATAATGAGAGAAGTTACAAAAGGGATTGCTGAAGCCTGTTAGAAATCTTTGAGGAATCATGAAAAATGAGAGCAATGCCAGAAGAACAGAGAAGACAAATGTTCAATTTTAAAAGGGGAATAAAGATAAATTTCCAAAACTAAAAAACAAAGAACCCTCAACAAACTCTAGAATGGCTGATTTGTGATGTCTCCCCACCCACCTCCCACCACTGCCCCTCTCATCGCAAGGTCCATACAGGACAATCTGTGCTTGATTGAGATGGAAATCACCAACTTTCCTCTGTCCTGTGAGACTGAGAACAAGTAGGTCTTACCATCAGCCCTGCCCATACCTCCCAACATTGTCTAGCTTTTGCCATCTTCTCTGCCTCTACAAGGGATGTTTTTGACCTTTTTTGTGTCATAGGCCCCTTGGAAGGCTAGTGAAACCTATGGATTGCTCCTCAGACTAAATGTTGTAAAATATTTTTAAAAATCAAATAATAGCAAGCATTCATATGGTGCTTTAAGGTTTGTATAATGCTTTTCAAATAATATTTTTATCCTCACAGCAACCCTACAAGGTAGGTGCTATTATTAACCTCACTTTGCAAATTAAGAAGTCTCCCATGTATATTTCAGAATAATGCAAAATTTATTAGTAGACCTTAAAAGGAGATAGTTTTGTTTAATAACTTTTTGATAATTAATATCAATTGACAAATATTTATTAAACACCTACTGTATACAGATAGACACTGCTTGTTATAATTAGTATCAATCAAGGTACAAAACAGGAAGACAGGTGCTCGCCAAAGGTGTTTGTCATTGTCCTAAAGATGTCCAAAATTCAAAATACAAATGGAAGCAATTTTTCCGTGGATAGTGATTGTTCTCAGTATGTATTAATATACATCCATAAGCTCCATGAGTTGCCAACTGCATGCCATGATTGGGATAATTCTTATTATTTATCTACTTGGTTTTTCCTGTGTAAAGAGGATTCAGAATTCTCAAGTGGTTATGAATCCTTTCCAGGAGTTTCTTCCAGGTTCCAAGACATGGTGCAATCAACTGTAATGGTAATTTAAATGGGAAGATCTTTCCCATTCATGTGGAAGCCTCAGTCACATATGGTGTGAGGAGCTTCCTGAAGGGGTAGAACAGGAAGGGTGGAGCAAAACTGGGAGGAAATTGTTGAGAGCAATTAGAGTGGAGGAGAGAGAAGCAACAGGCAGGCACAGCTAGTCTTGTGAGTGTTTGCTTATGGGAAGGCCTGGGGATTGTCAGGGGGAGGTGAGGGAGAGGATACCTTGGGAATGGCTTTGTCCCCTACAGTGCTAAATATGTATTGATTTCTTGGTTACTATGATGGATTTAGCTTACTGGTGTTGGGATTTGGCTTTCTAGTATCTTTTTTTTTCTTTTACCTTCTGTATGGAGAGTCTGTTATACTTTGTGATTCAGAACTACACTGGCATATTCATAGTCATCTTCAGTGCTGTGAATATTGCCTTGGCAATATATCAACATAATGTCTTCTGTAAATAAGAGCTTCAGGAAATCCTGACCATTTTCTCATAGGAGACACTTCTACAACCTGAATTCTGTGCTTGTGTATGAGTAACACCCTTGGAAAGCATACGTCACCACTTCATGATTCACTATCAGTGTTGTTAAACGAAGTTTTCTCTCTTGTTAATCCTTCTGTACTCCTTTTTCAAATGTGGTTACTAGATTCTGACATTTAGAAATACCTCCTAGCAAGTACTAATTCCCCCACATCCTATTATTGGTCACGGATTCCTCCATTAGTGCTTTAAAGTACAAGATTTTTTTTAGTACTATATCTGTTTTGTCCACACTTTACTGGCACAAAAACTAAAACTTAGAGAGGTTAAGTGACTTCCCCATGGTAATGCATCTAGCAAGAAGCAGAATTTGAAACCAGATGTCTCCTAGCTTCATATCTAATACTTATACTATTCATTTAGGAGGAAGAAGGGAGAATATTTTCAGCTGCAGGGATCAGTGAAGGCTTCATGCAGGAGAACTAAAGCTGAGCTTTGAAAGAAGAGAGGTTTCTAAAGTCAGAGATGAGAATATAGTGTATTATAAGAATAAGGGATCATCTTTATTAATACTTGGAAGCAAGAAAGAGTTGGACAAAATTGAAGAATAGCTATGATTCCAGTTTGGCTGGAATGTGGAGTATATGAATTAAAGCTTAGTGTTGAAGGTCTTAAATACCAAACTAAGACAGTTATATACTATATGTGTGAGTGCATGTGTATGTATGTATGTGTACATATGTCTTTTTTTCCCTCTAGACAATTAGGGAACCACCGAAGTTACTGGAGAAGCAACATAATCAACTTTGTGCTTTAGGAAGAACATTTTTGTGAAGATTGACTATAAAAGGAGGAACTAGGAGGCAGAAACAAATTAGGAGGTCACTGCAGTAGTCTAGGAAAGCAGTAAGAAGGGTCCAAACTTCGGGGAGAATCCATGAAAGTATAAAGTATATATATATAAGAGTATATAAGAGGGAGCTACTGAGTTCCAGCTCTTTCAGTTACCTGCTATGTGACCCTGGGCAAGTCACTCAACTTCTCTAAGTTTCAGGTTTGAAGTCGATCAATTCAAAGAAATCTTCCAGATCTAAATCTATGCTCCCTAAGATCCTTAACACTGACATTATTTATATCACAGGGTTGTTGTGAATAAAGTACTCTGTACTGGGGTATATATATATATATATATATATATATATATATATATGTATGTATATGTATGTATGCATGTATGTAGATAGATTGATACACATACATATATACACATATATATATACACATACACGTATATATCCACACACATGCATTTTAGGTATTGTATTTATAAATATATAATACATTTACAAATATATGTAATAAATATAACATAATGTATAGTTTATATATAGAGAGAGCATCTTACAATTTATATATTTATAATCATTTAAAAATTATATACATATATAAATTTTATATATAATTTTTACATTTCTAAACATATAAATTGTGAATAATGTGCTTTTTTGTGGATATGTAGACATATAGATATGTATCTATTGACAGATATACAGACATATATCTATGAAGATATGTATCTATATATATATATATATACACACAAACACACATATATATAATCTATAGATAGATAGACAGATATGCACACATACAATGCCATCATTATAATTTGGCCCAGACCTATGATTTAATTCATGTGGAGAACTTCAGGCATAGAAACTTTCTCCTCTAATGAACATTGATGATTCACTTTTAACTTTTATACGAAACTGAAAAAAATAAGTAATTTAGCCACATAATGGATATGTGCCACAGGCAGAACCTGAATCCACATCATTCCAACTCAGAAGAAGGGACATATTTCCCTCAGTCTGACATCCCTAATTGGGTCTGGGAAAACACAATGTTTAGGGGAACTATTATTCCTGGTGTCACAGGAATGATGGGGTAGACAAGTAACTCAATGATGCAACAGTGTGGGTTTCAATACTTTCACATGGAATTTGATTGTCATATTTTTCATGCAGTGATCAAATAGCATTGACCAAGGCAACTTGAAATGGAGCATGCTTTCAGTTATAAAAAAAACTTTCAAAAATCATTAAGCCCACAAAAAGTTCTACTTGACCTGTACATTTTAAATCGTAACTATCCTCTATTTCCTAACATCATGTTTCCCCCAATTTTTACTGCTTTTCCTCCTGTTCTCATAAATGAACACAAACTTCCATGTCCCAACACATTCATTCCTCTCTCCTTCTTTCTCTCCCGTCCAAACATAAACTTCTCTAGGGAAAACTACTAAAACATCCTGAGGGAGCAGGAAATGCAAAGGAGATATTATTTATTTTAGCTCTTCTTTCTGAAAAATTGAATCTCCAAACTTTTCTAGAGGCTGACTCCAAAATCTTTTTTTTTTTTTTTTTTTTTTTTTTGGTTCTCCTCTTTTTCTGTTCCCCTGTTAGGCACCAAGAGCTACATATGTTCTGTTGACTCAACTCTCCCTTGTACTTGTGCTGGGAAAATGATTCAGGCAGAAATCAAAATTGGCCTAAAGCAAACTGACTCAGCCACAAAGTTTTCTATATTTGGATTTGTAAAACAAACAAACAAACAAAAATAAAAACTTAAAAACACATAGCTTATGGTTTCAGAAGCAACAGTAAAATTCTACCTATTGCTGGAAGAATAGAAAATTGACCTCATTCAGGAGTGAACCTTGCCAGTATTAGAATTTTCCAACATAGTAACTTAAGCAAGACAAGAGAGAATGTACAGATCCATACTTGTAAGCTACTTTCCCCTGAGGTTAGAAAGAGAGAATTATCTGGAATATCAAAAGCAAAGAATTTCATAAGACAATTATGAACTTCCTAACCAAAAGAATTGTAAGTAACTCCCTATTATTACCAAGAAGTAATCAAATTTCCATCCTTGAAGATGCTTTCTGGAGCTTGGGGTTATTTTTGGTAAATTGTATTTTATTTTTTTAATTACATGTACAGATGGTTTTCAACATTCATGAATTATAAAATTTTGAATTTCAAATTTTTTCTCTACTCCCCGCTTTCATCCACCGTCTTCAAGACAGCAAGTAATCTGATATAGTCTATATATGTACAATCATATTAAACACATTTCCACATTAGCCATGTTGTGAAAGAATTAGAACAAAATGGAAAAGCCACCAAAAAAGTAAAAATAGTTTGCTTTAATCTGCATTCAGACTCCATGGTTCCTTCTCTGGATGTGGATAGTATTTTCCATCTCAAGTCTTTTGGAATTGTCTTAGATCATTGTGTTGCTGAGAAGAGCTAAGTCAATCACAGTTGATCATTGCACAATGTTGCTATTACTCTGCACAATGTTCTCCTGGTTCTGAAGATGGAGGATGTCTTTCTGGAGAATTTCCTAAAACAATAATCTTCAATTATTTTAAAGTTGAAAAACCCTATCAATGCTCTTTACTTGTTAATATTCCCCTTCCCTCCCAAAATAAATCACTGTATGGCTCTTACAAAATTAATAAAAATTAATTCCTTTAAAAAATTTTTTAACTAATCAGCTAAGGAGGTAATCTACCTATAGATTTTATTCTGGGATATCATTTTTTTTAAACTGAACTAAAGGCAGAAAGATCTTAATGACCCCTCATGTTCAGCAAAACAAAAAAGAACTTATAAAATAGCCTACATATATATATTTACTAAACATCCATTAAATCTTTTCTCTAAGGACAATAAACCTTTCCTCCCTGCCAAAACTTAATTCATACTAACAGACCTATGACTAGGTACCTTGCAATCATGCAGATTCATACAATAATGGCATCTAAAGTGAATAATATCACAGGACAAATCAATATGCTTGCAAAAATGGATTTTAAAGAGACTTCATTTCCCAAAATTATTGGAATGTTTATTTTCTCAGCATCTAAGGACTCAGCAGGAGAAAAGGGCTGTCTGTTTTCTGGAGTGAATCCAGTCAGTAGGTTGATTTTTGTGTTTGTCTTCTAAGCATTCCATAGGATAGCTTGCTTCTAAGATGTAATCAGAGCACAGAAAATCACAATTTTTCAGTTCATCACAACTTGTTGAGATGACAAGAGAAAACTTTATTTTAGCAGTGCTCTTTTGGAGATATTCCATCCAATGCATCATAAGAGTGGCACTTGTCACAGAGCATCAGTGTTCATCAAATACAAAGTCTTAGCTAAGGTGAGGTGAGTAGGGCTTTGCTCCAGGATGCAACATTTATAATACATTACGAACACTTTTAGCAGCCTAGAAATACCCAAACTGAACTGTCCCTGGCCCAACCCCACCAAGCTCTGTCTCTGACTCCCAAATCCAATTCTGACCTCTCAATGTCCCTGGGTCTCTGTATTCCCTACCCCTCAGCTTTCCTCAAAAAGTTGATCTGAAAGTTCATTTCGTGCCACTTGCTCCAATTTGAAAAATAACTGCTAGTTACAACTGTAACTGTAATCAAATGCTTCAATACTTCAAAAGATCTGATTTCAACCTATTCATGCTTTACCAAGTGGTTTCTGCCAAGAGTAAAAAAGCCTTTTTCTTACCATCTTTAGAGAATCAGTATTCTCCTGTTCCCCCTCCTCCAGCAGGGAATGTTCTCCCTCCAGTGAGGTTCAGAGGAACTGGAAAGAGAGTATACAAATGGGGATTAGAGGCAGGGAACCTTAGGAGGGTGAATAAAAGGCAGGACAAAGGAGACAGTAGGGGTTGTGAGTAGTAAAACCCTTGAATTCTAGTCCAAATTCACAGAGTTCAGCCAATACCTCTACAAGGCACCTAAAAAGATGATATCTTTTTAAGCAAAATTATAGGAATAAAAAATATTTTTTCAAAGGGATGGTGATTTTTGTTAATGCTAATTTCTAAAGAAAAAAAATCATAATGGGCTCTGACCTTGCCCTTGAGAGGCCTAAAATTATTCATGGTTCAGTCAGATTGTATAGAATTTCAAAATGCCAAATTCTTGGCACAGTGTCATACATACATCCAGGACAAAGTTGAGTGGCAGGCATTGGACCAAAAGGAACTAGAAGGCAATGTGTCCATTCACCATTCCTAAACTCCCAAAACTAAGGTTGATTTCATGATGTCAGTCTATCTGGGGAACTGGTGTTGGTTCTTTCCACACATGAAGGGTCCTTGGACAACTGGGCTTCTTTCCAAGGTCATCCTCCACTACTCCCTTAAAAGATCAGAATTTTTATCCTAGGGATCAACTACTTATTGAATTTGTTTTTCTTGATTTGTTCAATGTATCAATGGACAGCTTCTATTCCAACTACCAGAGACTTGTCAGATTAGCATCAGTCTTGCAGTAGGAAGAATTCCCTGGAGTCCTTCTGGAATGGAATAATGCTGCCCAAAGACAAAGTCACACGTAGGACCCTAAAAACCAATTTGGACTTAGGAAGTACAGGCTGGTAAACTGGAAGACCCAGGTTACCAGTGTTCATATATTCTGAGATATGCAACCTTTGTACAGATAAGGTCTCATGCCAAGCTTAAAGTCTGAGAATTATTTGGTGACAGTCAGAACTTCCTAGACTCCTGGGACTCAAGGAAGTTCTCAGAAGTTTCCACATTGAAAAAGAGACAGAGGATCCTAGGATCATAGATTTAGAGAGAAGAGGAATCTTTGAGGCAATCAAGTGCAATCTTGTTATTTTACTGATGACAAAACTGAGACCAAGAAAGGATAAATGACTTTTTCAGGGACACATAGCAAGTATCTGAGATAGAATTAGAACTCAGAACTTCTTAACCCTAAGACTAGTACTCTATGGGACAGGCACACACACACACACACACACACACACAGAACGCAGTGGTAAGAGTCTTTGGAGGACAAAAAGCAGGTGGAGGTGGTGCTAATTTCTTACCTCAAACACTTCTCAATAGACACCTGGAAGTTTGAGGTGTTTCATAGAACTGTTTCTAAAACATTCATTTCCTTTGCCGTTTTTCCAGCAGCCTCAATGTTTGAATATATGGCCATTTTTCTCAAGGAGATAAATTCAGTCATCATTATTTTCTTTGGTGTTTCTGAAGAACAGAGGTTGACACAAAGTTCATTCTAATATGTCTCTACTGGAAATATAAGTAGGTTCTCATGAGATTTTTACTATTTCCTGTTCTCAGCTGATTTGGGAATAACTTGAACTCATACGACCCTGAGTTTTTAGAGTATTTTCTTTCTGTCCATGTTGGACAAAGCCAAGTAGTAAGACAAATATTTTTAAGGCCTATTTGTCCCTCTTTGTTCCAACCCTCCGAAATACTGACACTAAAGTTCTTTATCAAGGCAAGCCAGCTCACCTGAGAACTACTCCTTATGTGTTGGAAATAAAAAGGAAGAGAAATTGTTTCTAGAGCTTTGGGCTTGCGGGTTATTGTTTCAGGTGGCTTTTAAATGTATTTTTAAAGCTCCATTATGTTTCACAGAGGACAGTTACCTTGGTTTCCATGGTGACATTGAAATGGTGTATAAGTTCAATTAAAGAGAAGGATTGCATTAATAGATGGTTTAGTATTTCTGCTGAACATGAAGCTTGCCTAATATTTAAACCAATTCAAGCATTTGAAAGTGATCATTACTGTATGCATATGTCTAACATCATGTTTCTCTAATGAAAAGTTTAATGAAATTGACTTTTTCTGAAAGTTAAAGTTAGTAGCAAAGAGAAAAAGCACCTGCTTTTAATTGATTTATGTAAATAATTAGCTTTTTGTCCATTTACCAAAGCACAAATTCTACTAGCTGTAGTGTTGGTCAGGGGTCTCTAACACTATGCAAAATGAGGAAAGTATAGTCATTGCCTCAAGGAGTTTTTAGTCTCTCCTCAATTTGACTAAGGCAGGATACTAAAAGTTAATTTCCACTGAGTTAACAATCAATAATAACAATTGACATTTATATATCACTTCTAATTTATAAATCACTTCTAATCACAACAGCCTTACTAAGTAAAGATGCTACAGGCATTATTTCCCATTTTACAGAAGGAGAAACTGAGGCTCAAAGAGGTTAGGTGACTTTCCTATAGTCACACAGCTAGTACGACAGAGATGAGACAAGAAAGTCGGTCTTCATGATTCTTGATCAGCCATCTATCTAATGTACTAGGGGTGGGGAACCTGAGGCCTCGAAGCCACATGTGGCCTTCTAGGTCCTTAAGTGCAGCCCTTTGACTGATTTCCATCCGCACTTGAGGACCTAGAGGGCCACATGTGGCCTTGAGGTCCCAGGTTCCCCATTCTTGTAATAGACTATATGCACTCCTACAAATACAATATAGAAGAAGAAAGTACAAAGCCACTACAAATGAGTAATAATCACAGCTCACACATGTGTAGTGCTGGTTCAAGATTTCAAAGTACTTTCCACACAACAGTTCTATGAGGGAGACAGCTTTAGTCCCATTTTACAGATCAGAAAACCAAGGCCCATAGAGGTAAAGGGACAAAGCTAGGTCTTGAGCTGAGATCTCCTGACTAAATTCAGTGTTCTTCCTACTACCCCACAAAAGCTCTTAATACTTAGTTCTTTTTAAATCTCTCTAGCTCAGGGATTCTTCACCTGCGGATCTACAAATTCTTCTCAGGCAGACAAGGATCTGTGGATATACCCTCAAGGGGTCTATGAACTTGGATAGAAATAAAATTCAACTTTCTTTTCACTAACTGGAATTTAGCATTTCCTTCTATTATGAATGTAGACAAGACATAGGGTACTCAGAAGTATTTTAGATTCTGAGAACAGGCTTCACCAGACAGCCAAAGGGGACCATAGACTTCAACAGATGGCCAAAGAGTACTGTGACATGCACAAAACAAATATAAAACCTTTTTTCAAGATGATCTGTAGTCTGCTTACATAACTTCTTATAAGTTTGCTCACTAAGGAAAGAGAGCTCCAAAGAACCAATGAATTATTTCCAAATCTAGCCAACAGCAGACAAAATCATAATTATGGCCTATGACATTAATTCAACAAAAAACTTTTTTTTCACCAGCTGCTCACCTAGATTTCCGATGAAAAAAATTGAACAGTGCCTCTTGCGGAATGACAAAAAAGTCTTCATGTTAGCCACTATGACAAGCATAAATTCTGGCAAACATGGGGAGAAAAAAAACAAATAAACTATACTTATGTATTCTCAGAAGTGTTCTCTGTTGCCCCTTCAGTAATAAAGTTAATTTAATGAAGATGAAGATCCTGGAATTAGTGATGTCCTCAATAGGTCTCTGTTCACCTCTAAACTGCAGAGTATGTCTATGAGCAAATGAATTAGTTTTTTCATATTTTCTGTAAACCTAATGAACACTCCAGAAAGCAGTCATATTATTGCTTTCCAAATTGTCCCAGCTCCTACCCCTCAGTCAAAAGGAGCTTCTTGCTACAGAAGAGGCATTCACTGAATGTTTTTTTCCTTACTTAAATTTTTGTTTTTATTTGCTATTTTTTTCTTGCCCCGAGTCAGTATGAAAAGTTCCATGAAACACTACTGTTAATTTCTGAAAACAGAGATGTATGTAATCTCACATCATGAAAATAGGAAAAATACTAGGGATTTAAATATTTAAATAAGTACTTTGAATTAAGATCATCTTTAGAAATAAATGTCACTGACAATATGTGTGTGTACATATATAATTGAAAGACATTTTAATTTTGTCAAGAAAAGCTTTCCGGATAATTTCTACCAGTAAGACAGGAGAGAAAACTTTTCATTCCTCACCCAATGTCTAGTCATTAAAATTGAGACTATAACAGATAAGTGTTATGAAAAATAACCCATTTTAAATTCAACACATTAAAAACATAATTCATCAGCTCCCTACTTCATCCTAATCCTTCCCTCTTTCAAAATTACTGTCAAGGATATCATAATCCTTCCATTCAACTAGGCCCACAATTCCAGTGTCATCCTTGACTCCCCACTGTCACTAATTCCACCTATACAATCTATTGCCAAATCCTGCAATTTCTACATTCGTAGCATCTCTCATATAGGTACCTTTCTGTCCTCTCATATACAGTCACAACCCTAGTTCAGACCCTTATCACCTCTTTCCTGGATTTCCTCAATACTATTGTCCAGTCATTTTTCAGCTATGTTCAACTCTTTTGTAGTTTTCTTGGCAAAGATACTGGAGTGGTATGTCGTTTCCTTCTCCAGCTCATTTTACAGATGAGGAAACTGAGGCAAATAGCATTAGATGACTTGCCTAGGGTCACTTAGCTAATAAGTGCCTGAATCTAGATTGAAACTCAGGAAGCTGAGTCTTCCTGACTCCAGGCCCACCACCCTATCCACTCTATCTACCTGCCCATGACTCCTGCAATAGTTCTCTATTTTCCTTGCTTTAAGTCTTTCTCTACTCTAATCCATTCTCCACTCAGGTACCTAAGTGATCATTCTAAAGCACTGGCCTGACCACATCATCTGCCCCTTTGCTCAATGAATTGCACTGGCCTCTTATTACCTCTAGGATCAAATATAAAATATTTGTTTGCCATTTAAAGTCCTTTATCATACAGCCCTATCCTACTCTTGCAGTCTTCCCATGCCTTCTTCCTTCGGCATGTTCTGTGATCCAGCCACACTGGCCTGTTTAGTTCTCCCAATAGGAAATTCCATCTATCCCTCTCCATACCTTTGACTGCCCCCCATGTCTAACATGCTTTTCCCTTTCACTTCTGCTTCATGGTTTTCATGACTTACCTTAAGACTCGTCTCAAAAGTTCTCTGGAAATTCTAGCTACTAATGCCTTCTCCTTTAAGATTACATTTGATCTACTCTGCATACATCTTGCATGAACCTACTCATCTATATGCCACCTCCTACATTGGGACATATGCTCCTTGATCACCAAGAGTGCCCTTTGCATTTCACTGGATCCCCAGCCCTTAGCATAGTGCCTGGGACATGGTAAATGTTTAGTATATGCTTCATGAGTAGTTGAATAACGTGAGGCTGGGCCATGGTGGCAAGCATGGGAAAGAGGTGTGTGTGAGGGTTGAGCTACCCTCCTCTGGCAAAACTTCTGTATGAGAAGATATACAATCAAGACGACACTTTATCTTGAGGAAGACCTGAAATTTGCTTGTGCAAGTGGGTACCAGAAGGGTTGCAGCTTGTGATTGAGTGTGAAGTATCATGGTTTTCTGCATTCTCACTGTTTCTCATAGATGAAATTGTGCATAAACAAGCCCAAAATTTCTCCATTATGCTCAGATTGTTCCCTGAAACATCATAGCAGAAATTACTATACACGATTTCACTGGTAGGTAATGACAATAATTGACACAGAACTCTTGGAAGTTTACATTATCTTGTATTCTCTAACAACCCAGTGAGGATAGTATATAGGTATTATCATCCTCACTTTATAGGTGAGGAAACTAAGGCCCACCATTATTAAATGACTTGCCCAGTATTCCTGAGGTTGTACCCAAGTCTTTCTGACTCTTTATACTATAACACAGTGACTCATACTAGAACTGAAGCCACACAGTAAAATAGATGGTTGTTGTCCATCCTTCATTCTCCAAGAGGAGCATCAGAAGGGGGATGACTTGACTTTCAAGTGAATTGGATTCAAGTGAGGCAGAGCCATGCAAAGTCATCAGCCTCACTATCTCTCTCAGAGTCATTGGAGTCCAGTGGCAAGATATAGGTCAGGATGAGTAGTGATGGCCCAGATGCAGTGGGAGACCTTGGCCTTTTTAAGATAAAGTTTTTCTCAGTTCTCAGTTTGTCTGAGGTAACACCCATTCAGTGATTAAGGCTAGGTAAGAACTGAGACAAAGGACGGCCTAGTTTGCCTTTACAAAAGAATTAATCTGAGAGGGGAAGACCCTCAGAGTTTCTGACCAGAACAGAATTGCTATTTATACTCACTCTGAGCCATCAAAGCCCAAACAATTAGAAAGTGAGTCTTGTGCTTGAACCTATAACCAATAATAACACAGTAAAACAAATGATACCACAACAGGGTTCTCCTGTGCTGGAATCACTTCATTACCTCCATCACAGAAAATAAATATTCTTTCAATGTGATGCCCTTATTTGGCTCACAAATAGCTTAGATGAGTTTTGGGTGTTCTTGGTTTCCTAAAAGCTTATTCAACTGTGGTAATGACAAGCAGCTCCTGCTCCTATTTCATGTAGGCCTGAAATCTGTTTAATGAGGGATGCAACAACAACAGAGCCTCCTGTGCTACTTTCACAGCTTGCCTCACACATCTCCTACCAGCACCTGGTGCTTCTTTGTGTATTTTTGGCTTCCACACTCTCAGACTGTATCTAACTATATTATCTTTGGGTTTCCAAAGGAATGGTATTATTCATCTACTTTTCTTAGCCTCAGCCCCAACCCTGACCCCCTCCACCCCATTTCCTCCCACATCCCCAAGTCTCTTTTCCACTTCTTTTGGATCATTTACATAGAATAATGAAATAGAGGTCTGTGGATATGCCTGGGCAAGTTGGTGTAAGCATCAGCTAGGAGCACAAAAGTTCTAATGGGAGCTAATTTTAGGACAGTAGCTTTTAAATGAAATTAATAGCTTCTGAGATGTAAAGACAATACAGAAAAGAAGCAGGCTGAAAAATAGATTTAGGTATCAAATATGGATTAAAACTATTAAAAATGAGGGAATCTAAGATAAATTTGATTCATGTGGTAACATAGATATAGAAAGAGACAAACATAGATATAAATATATTTTATATAGATATAAATGATATGTGTAAATATACATATGGATGCAGATATGGATAGGTATGAACATAGATTATATATGTGGTTGTGCATATTGATTTCAATATTGCTTTATAGTTATAAATATGAAAATAGTATGGGTATGTGTATTGATAGAGAAGTCATTTGTGAGCTGATTCAGAATTCATATTAATCTGATATTCTAGTTCTAATCTTAATCTAATACAATTCTAATACTCTAAACCAGCACTGACCTTGGCTGCAATTGGTTGAAACAATTTCTTTAGTCCTTGCTGAGCTGACTATTTTAATTGGTTAAACTGTTCTAAGAAATGGTGATAATCAGAGTCAACACCATTGCTTTTATTCATTTCTAATTTCTCGCAGTTAACACGTCATTAAAGTAGGTCAAGTTAACACTATTTAGTCAGCCATTCAACAAGCATTTATTTGGTACCAGATACCATGCCAGGCAGTGGGGATAAAAAAGCAAAATCTTTAAAAATCTCTGTCCTCAAGGAGTTTATCAGGGGAGACCACATGTACACATATAAAGAGAGAGAAAGAATAAATATAAATATATATTCAAAATAAGTACAAAATAATTATGAGATAGTTAAACACAAGATAATTGTGAGAGAGGGATGTTATCAGCTAGAGAGATCAAGGAAGCATCAAGGAGAAGGTGACACTATGTCCTGAAAAATTAGAGGGAAGAATAGGGAAAAGGGCATAATAAGACTGGAAGATTAGGTTAGAGTCAAGTTGTGAAAGATTTAAAAGCCAAAGAGAGTTTATCTTTTATCTTACAAGCAAAGTGGGCCATTGATATTCACCGAATATTTGTATTTAGGGGAAATTATTTTGGCAACAGTGTGGAAGATGTGACAATAATTAAGAAGGAAAGTTATATGTGGTTTTAAAATAGCACAATCATTAGCTCTGTGCCAACTTCATTGCAGAAATGGAAGAGGCCTTCACAGAGCCATTTTGTATGTGCCTTTGTTTCATGGATTGCCACAGACAAAGAACTGATCATCTTGTAACCAGTCTACTAATGACAAATTTTCTATACTTGGATAAGCTAGTCCTCAGACAGCAAATTGTACTTGATTGACTGATTGATTTAACTATACCTAAAATGGAATATCCAAAAGTGGAATGAGCTGCCTACTAAGGTGTTCCCTTTCATTGGAATTCTTCAAGCAAAGATGGTCTCTTCTCAGGGCTGGTATATAAACAGGGAATTCTTTTTCAGGTACAAGATAAATCAAGTGGCTTCTGAACTCTATTCCAGCCCTGAAATTTTGTAATTCCAAGATTTCATGAGGTAGTTTTTGTTAAAAAAAAACAAACAAACAAACAAAAAAAAACAACTACAGGTGATTATGAAGACTAAACTATCAAGGTATTTCTGGGCATTACCATGACTCGTGGTCCACATCCTGCCAGGATTATTAAATGCCTATATTAGAACATTGCTTGTACCCCTATAGAGCTGACTCGATCATTTGAGAACTGTCATGTTACCTTAATCCTAAGATTAACATTGACTGTACTGGTGCAATACTTGAAACCATTAGTGAAGAGATAATTCAAGTATATATTTGTTGTTCACTTATTTCAGTACTTCAAGGGATTTTATCTGGTGTGTGTACATCCTCCACTTGTACAGATTATTACCCCTCTACACCTTAGAAGATTGTTTCCTGTTTTGCTGTGGCAAAAACAGAACAAAAGAAGCAAACAAGAACCTATCACTTGATGGCCAACCCTCCACTGATGAATCTCTGAATTTAGCTTGCCTGGTCACCATCTATCAATTAAGCTTGTAACAGAAGACTCTCCAGTTTTTAGTAGAACCTATAGAGCTTGTGCTCTGCTCACATATCCCTCAAAAACCCAACGTCACCCCTACACAATGATGAGGCATCAGCACTGAATTGTGGTATATTTAAAGACAGAAAAATGCAATGAAAATAGATTTTAAGCTCAAACATTTCTACTTTTGTCCTGGCTATCAGTTATATACATTATATTTAAAAGGATCTATTTTTGTCATCTCAGCATTCAACTGTTGACTAAATCTAGATTTGTCCTTAATGATTTTTTCAATAAACAAAATAAGATATACTATTTTCACAAACTCAATAGACCTAGAAATAAACTAAGGAATAAAATGATTCTCTTTGAACTCTGCAGCCCACAGAATAAATAATTAATCACTTTTTAAAAATTTAAATGATCAAGTTGATACTTAGGAATAAGAGGACTTCTATGTTCTGTTGCAAATCTAACGAATTTTTCTGCCCATCCAAGAAACACCATGTAATAAGAAAATTATTTTCCAGAAAGAAAGGCTTTAATTATGTTGAAAGGATACTTAATTTATTTCTCTACTTTTAATAAGGATAAATGTTGTTAGTCTTTCTCCAAGTTTTGTTTTTCAAGAAAAAATTAGGAAAGTATTCTCTGAAACGTGTCACTTTATAGAGGCAAGAAAAGGAAATGGTTCACAGAAGAGGTGTTATCTTAAAACAGCTGCACTGGAAAAATACCAGTGATGTTTTCAATTAGTAATTATTAGGGAGGGAGCTATTATTATTTTTATAAAGAATTAGAATTCAGAGAAATATAATGAAAACTATGTTATCTTTTAAAATAGTACTTTATTTTAATTTTCTAAACACAGGTAAGGTGTAAAGGTGTAAGGCGTAAAAGTTTGATTTTCCTGTTTCCAATTAATTGAATAGCACATTGATGGGTAGATATCAGAGGACTATGCCACAAGTTCCTTTCCATTCTTCTAATCCTATGAAATACAGAAAACATGAAGGAAACAAATATTATATACTATTTTTTATTTGTAAGATGATGTCTAAACTCCCTTTCATCTCTAGATTCTATGATCCTATGACCTGTACTTTCATAATTATGGATTTTCCCTCCACCAGGGCAGATTACTATCCCCTACATGTTAGTCATCTATTTCATGAGTTGTTGCGGACAACAAACAAAAAAACCCTTCAGTAGTTGAGCTTTTTACAAATTACCTAAACTGATCAATTCTTGGATGACAGAATTTATGCTCCATTAGCATACCTCTAAATGATACTTTTTCCAATGCCCTTACCTACTGGTACTCCCCTTTCCAAAATTCCCTTATGTTTTTAAAAATTAATTACGTACATGATAGATAATTGTTTCATCCAGTAACAGAAGTTCCTTTAAAGTAGAAACTGTTCCTTTTTTTTAACTTTGTATTACCAGCATGTAGCATTGAGCTTGGAGCATAGTACGGGCTTAATAAATGCTTGCTAATTGATTGATTGGAGAATTTATAGTCACCTTTAGCCCTAGATGAGACATCAGAGGACTATAGGCAAGGTTATTAAAAAGTGCATGTAAAGAGCCCTGAGTGTGGAGCCAGGACTGGGTTCAAAATCCAGCTTTGCCATTTACTAGCTATGAGTCAATGGGCAAATCACTTTATCTTTCCATTTCTGTTTCGTCATTTGTAAAATGTGAGGACTGAATAATCTCTGAAGTTCCACCTAGTTCAAAATCCACGATGCCCTGTTAGGTCTTGACGAACCTAAAGCTTAGCTATTTCACTGTGACCTATCAGCTCGATCCTTTAACATTCTCTTTCCAGTACGCACTCCTCCAAGCATCAACCTTTCAGAAAGGGCCTCTTTTGATCACAACGTACAGATCACTTACCAAAGAGAAGGATCTTTTGAGTTAGAGGGTGTTTTGACAACGTGGCCCAGGAGAACGCCAGGAACCTGGACTTTTCCCACAGAAGTGTTTTCCATGAACATCCAATCCCTCCACTCCTTTACACTTAGTGATACTGAGGATACCTGTCTGAGGTCATTCAATGTAACTCAGCAATGATTTCCTTGCCTTCTCTCCAACCATAATTACCTATGAATTATAACACAAAAAGGACCATCTCCTGACAGTAGCCCCTGTTCCAACTGATATTATTTCCCTTTGTTTAATGATACATGCTTGACAGGGACTGCTCAGTTAATTCTAGTTTTTATCTAGGTTTCAAGGTGACCCACAGTAATAGTCTTCTCCCACTCCTTATCCCCCACTTCAGGATATTTTGGGGGTTTTTAATTTTGTTTTGGGGACATTGATTTACTTAAGCTGTCAGGGGAAAACCTCGGCCTAGCTTTCTCGAGATGCTTATCTCCTGAATGAAATTAGAGCTTTTTAACTTAAATGTGTTACCCTGGAGAGGGTGCCTTTGGAAATTCTAGGCCAGATAAACCATGCTCCCAGGTCAGGTAGTTCTAGAACGGCTAGCAATTTAATAATGTCTCATTTCGTTTTCTCCTAGGCTGTTTGGGGAAAGTTTTATAGGCTTCAGCTGCTGGAGTATGTTCAATTAACTTTCATAGCCATATTTTTTGTGGTTTTCTTCTAGAGAGTGATTGTTGCAACAATTGACAGTGGAACTTTTCCAAAGTAGGGAGCAGGTAACCTAGATAGGGAAGTGAATGATGCAAAGCCAAAAGCTCCTGGTGTGTAGAATGAGTAGTAGGCAATTTAATTCAGCCCTACAAACATTTATGAGGCATTCTACGTGCTCAGTACCTGGCATCGATGATACAAAGACAAAAAAAGAAAATCTTCCCTACCCTTGAGAAGTTTATATTCCTTTGGGGGTATAACTTGTACGTTGATAAGTAATTACAAAATTGATAAATGGAGTTTCAGGTAAGTGGGAGCACAGTAAAAGGGGAAGGGGCTGATTATTAGGATGGGCTTCTTGCTAGAGGTAGCACCTGAACTGGGACTCTAGAGGGAGGAATTCCCAAGGGCAAAGGTAGGAGAGAGAACACTCTAGACAAGGTGCACAGCCTATGTGAAGGTGCAGAGTTGAAACAGGAAAGGAAATAGCTTATAGGTCAAAGTGGCTGGAATGTAAAATGTGGGGGTTTAGGGGAGAAATGGGAGAGCAATTTGTGATCAGCCCAGAAAGATACATGGGAGACAGATTTTGAAAGGCCTTAAGTAATCAATTCATCAATAAACATTTATTAAGTGTCTTCAATGTGTCAAGCACTGTGCCAAGTGCTGGGATACAGAGACAAAAGACAATCCTTACCCTCAAGGAGCTTACAATTTAATGGGAGAGAAAATAAGCAAATGTGTACAAAGGTGCTTTGTCTAAGGAGGCAAGCGGGTTTGAAGAAGTCTTCCCGTAAAAAATGAGATTTTTAGTTGGTACATAAAAGAAGCCAGAGAAGTCAATAAGCAAAGCTGAGTACAGATAATGTTCCAGATTAGAGAAACATGGCTGGAGCCAAAAGATGAAGCATCCTGTTGTTGGAACAGCCTGGAGGTCAGTTTTACTGTATGAATGAGTATGTAGCTAGGAGTAAAGCATCAGCAGACTGGAAAGGTAGTAGGGGGCTAGGTTATAAAGAGTTTTAAACGTCAAACAGAGCATTTTGTATTTGATCCTGGTAGCAATAGGGAGCCAATGAAGTTTATTGAATAGGAGGATGGCATGATCAGACTTGCACTTTAGGAAAATCACCTTAGAAACTGAAGGAAGTTGGAATAGAGTGGGGAGAGACTTACTATGGCCTATTGGAGTAATCAAGGCAGGAGGTGATGAAGGCCTGTACCAGCGTAGAGTAGTGTCAGAGGAGAGAATGGGGTGTGTTGAAGAAATGCTGCAAAGATGAAATCTATAGGCCTTGGCAACAGATTGGATGTGGGTACTTGAAACGCCAAAGGAGGAGCTTATGTTTTATTCCAGAGACAATAAGGAATTGCTGTAGCTTCTTGAGCAGGGAAGTAATATATAAAGGGGGACTGGGGAGAACGAGGAGGAGAAAGACTACCTCTGTTCTGTTTGTCCCCAGACAGGAGGCAGAGCTTGGAGCAATGGGTAAATGTTGCAGGGAGATATTTAGACTTGATGTAAGAAATTCTGGGGGAGGGGGAAGGGAGAATAAAGATAACGGTAAGTCAGAAGTAAAGAGTAAAAGTTGCAAGTAAAAGTTCCAAAATAATATAAACCCTGGGGGGAAAACGCTGGTTTTGTGAATTTAATCAGAAATATCAACAAAAAAAGAAGAGGAAATCAAAAACCCAAAAGGACTGCCCTGAAAAACTGTTTAAGAGCCTAAGTAAGTGATATCCTGCTAGGATTGTGGTGCTTAGGCAAACATAGGTATGATTCCTGACATCTCAACATTTCATTTTTAATCTCTTCCAATGCTGGACAGTCAGACATTTGCCTGCAGAATTGCCTGCATTCTTTACGTGCTTATTCAAAGGGAAGCAGCAAGAACCTTTTACCCCTGGAAATTCAGTCTCATGTCCTGGAATCACTGGAATTTGCCTGACCTGCTTTGTGGATGTAGGCCAGTCCTGCTTCTTTTCAAAAGCTCAGGGAGTTATCTTTCAATCAGTGTAATTAGAGGTCCACCTGATCAATCTAACCCCGTGGACTCTCAGGAAAAAAGCACCATTTCTCCAGACCTCCCAGCAGAGACTTCATCTAAAAGCCAAACAACCCAGTATTGGGGGTTAAGAGGGAAAGTAAAGAAAATTAGTTCCACACTGCCAAGTCCTCAGACCCCTTGAATGAAATAAGGAAATATTGCTCTCTTTTGTCCTAATTGAGTTTGCACTGTTGAAAGGCTTGGAGGCAAGAATGGTTATCAGAAGGTAGAATCTGCATGGGTTAAATACCTGAGATTTTAGATATCTTGTCCATAAAAATCATTCAAAGTAGAGACTGTTGTATTTTTTAAAAAAACAACTGATTTTGCAACTCAGACCCTTTCAGAAGGATCTAATCAAATTACTGTTGTCAAACTTTGGCACAGACCAAATTTCTTGGCTCATCATTGGTTAAAGCAGCATAATCCAACAGTGGGTTAATTTAGCATTTTCAGAATTCTTAGAAAATGCTTCCTATTGGCATTTCAGTTTCAGTGTGTGGTAGAACTTTCCTTTTAACTGAAGTTCTTCAGTGTTCAGTGACATTAACCTCATTTCCTGTTGCCAGGTTAAATAATGTACAGGGTTGGCAGGTCTGCAGACTGACTACTTACAGTTTGGGGTAACATTACAATGGAAGCTGTTCCCCTGTCACATCTGATAAGCCACTTCTCACTGTCACTGGGGTATCTTAGAGAACAAGGAAGGGTTTGTGTGACTTCAGAAAAGGCTCTAGGAAAACTTGTTTTTCTGGAACAAAACAGACAAGGGAATCTAAGGGCCTCCTGGAGTAAGCTAAACAATACCAACCACATAGATAAGTTTTATTACTGTATTAACTAGGATTCCACTCTGACACTCCAATCATTTTTTTAAGTGATAGTGAAGTGTCAGATTACATCTAAACATTTATTTTCCAGAAATTGTGAAGTGTGTCATTCGGCAAGCTGGTAAAATACTATAAGATCAAAAATGACATGGAGAAAGTAGTATTTCCAGCAGAGGAGCTGTGCCAGGACTTTTTAGGGCCTGGAATGTGGTGCATCTCTGCTTCCATATTTAATAGCATTTGGAATATAGACATAGATTGCCTGAATGTGGGACCTTAGAATACATAAGAGAGGTATAATGTCAATGAATAAAGATGTAACAGCCTTTCAATCATCTGTATTCTGCACTGGTCAGTTAATGAAAACATTCATAAGAGATCAAAAGCGGGTAACCAGTTATGGCAAAGGACCACCGAAGTGATATGATGGGTCATAGACGTGATGTGGATTAGGAACTGAGAATGCTTAGACGAAAGAATGAATAATTTTTTTTGAAAAAAAGCATTTATGAAGTACCTTCTATATTCCAGGCACTATGTTAAATGCTGGAGACACACATACCAGAGCGATATAACCTTTGTCCTTAAGGAGCATGCATTCTAATAAGGAGAAACAAAATATATAAGAAATGGTGGCCAGTGAACGGAGTTTTGATCTTGGGAATCCCAGGGCTGGTGAGTGGAACCCTAAATGACTGTTATCATGCCCTTTACAGAAGCAATGGTAGCATTGTTAGTATTGTTTTTAGTCATCTTCCCAGATCAAGAAGCAGAAAATGAAGGAGGAAGGAAAACGGGGACAGGGCAGTAGAAAGGCAGGTGGTGAGTTGCCCCAGGGTGAATGGCTGCATGCCTAGAACTTGGAACATTATCCAGAGTCAATTGGAAAAATGGGATAAATCATGGGTTTGTATTCACTTTCTCACCTGCCAGAACCACTTTACCAAAGGACTGGAGTCCTAAAGCTAAAAGGGTTAACTCTCCCAGGGAGGGGCTGGAGGTCCAGCCACAGGGTGCTAGCATAGTCCCTGGAGTTCTAATCAGAGGCTGCTGTTCCAAGTCTGAACAAAGCTTAAGGGAATGGCAAGGACATTATATCTTAAGGACATTATAGAATGTACCTGTAGTGCCTGGTGCTAGGGAAGTTGTGGTTGGCAGACCTCAAGTTCAGGAGTTCTGAGCTAAAGGCTAAAGCCTACATATACTAAGTATGGAAACCAATGTTGTGAGCTTCCAGGAGGGGAGGATCACCAGGCTGCCTCTGATGGGGTGAACCAGACCAGCTCAGAAAAAGAGTAGGTCAGAGATTCCAGAGCAGGTCAAAGGTCTCAAACCAGATCAGCAGTGGAATCACAGCTATGAATGGTCACTATACTTTCAGCCCAGTGAGAGAAGGCCAAGCCTCAAAACCATTAGGTGGCAACATAATAAATAACCAGCTCCAAAGACATGAAGGACTTTCATGTGGAGGTGGAAGGAAAAAAACAAGCATCTATTAAGTGCCTACTATGTGTTGGGCACTGTGCTAAGCATTTTACAAATATTATCTCATTTAATTCTCACAACAATCCTGTGAGGTAGGTGCTATTATACCGCTATTCTACAGTTGAACAAATAGGCAAACAGAGGTAAATTGACTAGTCAAGGATCACAGAGTATCTGAAACTGGATTTGAACTCAGATCTCCCTAACTCCAGAACCAGTGCCTCATCTACTATGCCACCCAGCTAATCCCTTTGTGGTTGAGTCATTAACTTTCATGATCCCATTTGGTGTTTTCTTGGCAAAGGCACAAGAGTGGTTTGTGATTTCTTTCTCTGGATCATTTTACAAATGAGGAAACTGAGTCAAACAGAGCTAGGTGATTTGCCCCAGGTCACACAGCTAGTAAGTGTCTGAGGCTGAATTTGAATTCAGGTCTTCCTGATTCCAGGTGCCTCACTCTATATCCTAGCTACCTTCAGCTAATTCCTAGGAAGGGTTAGATATGTTCTCTTTTGTCCCAGTGGACAGAACTGGGAGCAATGGGTATAAATTACCAAGATAAATTTCACGCTCATGTCAGGGAAACCTTTCTAATAATTGAAGGGTGGTGGGGTATCTCTTATTAGAAGTCTATCAGCAAGGGCTGGATGACCACCTGATAGGTGAGAATTATGTTTCAGGTATGGATTGAACTAGATAGCTACTGAGTTCCCTTCCATGTCTGAAGTTCTGAGATTTTACAATCTAAAGTATGTTACTGAGAGTTAGGAGGGGGCATCATAAGGTGGAATAATTCCATGATTTCCACCATCTTCAGGATTTTTCATCAAAAGGAAAATTTTCATCCAGTTCACATGCCAGCCATTGATATTCTCCATAATTGCTCAATTTTAGGTGACTCACCTACTGGGACAATTTCTTTAAGCTATTTTGATTCAGAGGAAAGAACTGCTGAAAACAATCAACTGACAGTGTTCACAATTCTCTAGCATAATATTAAGTGTAGAGCAGTGATGTTTTTCATAAATGTTGCTGTATAAAAAAAGATGAATAAATGAATGGTAGGATGAATGGAGAGTTTGGTTTTATAATATTGGTTACAAGATGGTATATTCCAATATTAACTTCTGCTTAAAGTCATGAACATGTAGAACACTATAAAAGGCAATACTGCTAAATATGTTTCTAAGTGAAAATGATTTTGAATAAGATCCAAAAGAAATGTTTTTATTTATTGATATGACTAAAGAATGACTGTGTATTCCTATAGAGTATTGTGATTTATTTTCTACATGCTATTCTAACATACCCACAAATCCTCAATTATTAAATCTATTAATCAATAAAGAAGCATTTGTTAAGTGCCTACAAAGTGCTAGGCCCATCATCCTTTAGACATACAAAGACAAAAATTAAACAGTATTGACCTTCAAGGAACTTATTAATATAAGAACCCGGTAGATGTTTACATTTTAAATGGTACATCTCCAGGCTGGTTAGTACTCCCACCACCTGACTCTTGTATACTCTAGATCGCCATGAGGTTTACCAGGATTTCTAGCTAGACGGAAAAGGAAAAAGTCTTGAGCAGTGGTCTCCTCTCTGCTCTGTGCAGAGCCTTTACTCTCAGTAGAATAAATTAGCCCTGTCTCAAAGGCTTCAGTATTTCTGAACATGATCACTCCTTCACACAACATGCTCCCTGGGTGACCTCAAACACAATGAAAAATGAGTTTCCCCTTACCAAAAAAAATGGTGTGATTCCTTATCTTTCATAAATTCTTACAGAATAATTATGCCAAGAAACTTCTGTAGCACGGGGAAAAGAGGAATTCAACCACATTGGCTTAAAAGTATTGGACATTTTCAACCATAATTTAAAATAAACCCACACATCTATGTGATTACTTAACTATTTCTTTCAAATTGCTTTCTAATTTCATGTGGATTCCATTTTATCTGTTAAAATGTGAAAAGGCCATGTATTTAGTTTTTCAAAAAGCAAAGGCAGAAATTTAATAATATATGCAATTAATTAGCTCTCACTTTGAATAATGGCCCAACAAAAAAAACAAAATCTGTTTTTAGTTTGGGGGCATGCTTAGACCTATGCAAATATGTTCTTTTTAAACCTGCTGTTTCTGTCTTCTCTAAAGTTTTCATGGAACGGAATTCAAGAATTCTATGGAATGAGCAGAAGCTCTACATTAAGTAGACTATCATATGCTTTGATCCAGAACTAGGTCTATATCCCAAAGAGATTTTTTAAAAAGGGAAAGGGATGTTCACGTGCAAAAATATTTATAGGAGCTCATTTTGTGGTACAAGGAATTGGAAATTGGGGGAAATGTTCATCAGTTGGGGAACGACTGAACAAGTTGTTGTATGTGATTGTAATGGGATATTATTACACTATATGAAACAAAAAAGAAAGAAAATAGTACACTTTGATCTGCATTCAGATTCCATAGTTCTTTCTTTGGATGTGGATAGCATTTTCCATCATGAGTTTTTTGGAATTGTCTTAGATCTTTGCATTGCTAAGATCTAAGTCTATCAAAATTGGTCATCACACAATGTTGCTGTTACTGTGTACACTGTTCTCCTGGTTCTGCTCACTTCACTCAGCACCAGTTCATGTAAGTCTTTCCAGGTTTTCTGAAATCCACCTGCTCATCATCTCTTATGGAGCAACAGTATTCCATTATATTCATATACACTTGTTCAGTATTCCTCAATAGATGGATATCCACTCAATTTACAATTATTGGCTACAGCATGTGGGTCCTTTTCCTTTTTTATGATCTCGTTGGGATATAGACCTAGTAGTCATATTGCTAGATCAAAGGGTATGCACAGTTTTATAGCCCTTTGGGTACAGTTCCAAATTGCTTTCCAAAATGGTTGGATCAGTTCACAACTCCATCAACAATGTATTAGTGTTCCAATTTTCCCTCATCTTCTGATATTTATCATTTTTCTGTTTTGTCATCTTAGCCAATCTGATGGTAGGTGAGGTGGTAGCTCAGAGTTGTTTTACTTTGCATTTATTTAATCAATAGTGATTGAGAGCATTTTTTCATGACTATAGATAGCTTTAATTTCTTTATCTGAAAACTGCCTGTTCATATCCTTTGACCATTTATCAATTGGAGAATAACTTTCATTCTTATAAATTTGATTCAGTTCTCTATGTATTTTAAAAATGAGACCTTTATCAGAGATACTGGCTCTAAAAATTGTTTCCCATCTTGCTTATTTCTTTCTAATCTTGGTTACATTGGCTTTGTTTGTGCAAAAGTTTATTTTGTATTTCATAATATTCTCTATATTTTGGGGGTTTTTTCCATAAATTCTACCCTTCTCCATAAATCTAACAAGTGAACTATTCCTTACTCTCCTAACTTGCTTATGGCATCACCCAGAAATTGTGATTTAATTAGTACACATATTACCTTCATCAACATAGGTTGCAAGTGCTTCCTGAGTTACTATAGCCAAACCTTCCAAGACAGCTCTGGTGATAATTTATTTAATGCGTGATTTATCTACCTCATTAAAATTCCACTTCGATTTTTTCATTCCCACATAGAAGTGACTTTGGGTTCACAAAAGGTAGGCCAGTAGAGTCTATTTTGTGGAAGCTGTTACCAATCTGGGAATGGTTCTAGTATGAACCCAGAAGTGGACTGTGCTGCTCTGATCAAGAACATGTCTAATTAAGTTTGAAGAATGTGTTTACATTTACATGTGATTTCATTTAACTATGGTAACTCATGAGAGGCAGTGCAACAGAGAGAGATCAAAAAGCCAGCCTTAGGATTCAATGTCTTCCTCTAATGAGACAAGCCATTTAACTTGTCAATGGTTCCAGGCAACCCCCTAAAACTATAAATTGCAAAACAGCTGCTGTTCTGGGCTTCTATCATTCTCTCTGGCTGTTCCCCTTACCTAGAATGTTCTCCCTTCTCCACTCTGACTACTGATCTCCTCGATCTATTATTTGGGATAGTAAGCTGTAAAGAATTGTCAACCTCCGCTTACCAGTTTGAGTTTTTCCAAGTAACACTCTAATAGCCTGGAGCTGAGATAGGTGTCAGGGCCCCCTAACCTGAGGCAATGAAACCCAGAAGCTTGGCTCACCCAGAGAGAATGGCATGATGGTATCACTAAGGCACTGGTTTCCCTACAGCGTCAGAAGTATGAATTGTCTCTCCACTTCTGTGCCTTGGTCACATGTATTTCCTACATGTGTATCCCATGAATGATCCCTATGCATATTTACTCATCCTACTAATGGCAAATGTTTCTGTGGGAGTGTATGTTGTATGTTTGGGGAAATGGGACAAGAGGGATGGTCCATTGTTATATTTTTCTGTGTATTTTTTAAATGCTTTTGCTTTGAGTTAATGTATTGTCTGGCTTCTAACAAAACTGAACAAATTGGTGGGATTTCATGAGCTGCAGTTTTCAGTAAATATGGATCCACACTTCTACAGAATACTTTGAACCTGTGGCAATTTTTTTGGGTGTCCCATACATATAAGATGTGTTGTTACAGATACTAGATTTGAATTTTGAAGTTTCATCTGTAGATACCCTAGTATTTAGTGCAGGGATGTGTTGATTCCAAAAGAAATTATTTTTTTTTAAGTTTTGATTGAGCAATAGGATTTTTCAACATTTCTTGCCTCTGTGGGTATGTGAGATAGTGTGTTATTGTTGTTGTTGTTGTGTAATTGTTGTTGTTTTACAGATCAGATCAACTACTGTAAAATAATTAATTTTGTATAAAATATACTGAAGTATTTTGTTTATCATCATTGTTGAATTGTTGGTGTAAATTTTGATTAAGTATCAGTTTTAATAGCCACCACTGGTATTCTGATGTGGGGAGCATGGCACTCCTTCATGGAAATTGATCAGAGCCAAGGATTACAGTTTATGGAAATATGTCTTGATTTTATTGTACATGAAATTGCATGGTCTTCACACTATGCTGAAAACTCATGGAGACATGTAAAATGTGAACCACAAGGTACAGGAGCAGAGAAACAGTGTTATGTTCACTGCCTGAAATAGGAATATATTTTAACTTTCCTGAAGAAACAAGTACTAATGGTTCCATTTGGGCATTATTAGTAACCTACCTCTCCCAGCAAGAACAGTGCTGAAAAATTAGAAAACAGGAGACTTTAAGAAAGAGAGACAGATCAAAATGAGGAGCATGCTGATAAGCATAGCACTACACACAGGATTTTCAGTAGTTTGTGGTATATTGGTAGCATCAACCAAGCTTAGAACCAAATAAAACAGTGATAAAGATGGAGCATAGGTTATTCGTGAGCCCTACTACAACAAACTCAGTACAGAATATGGTCTTTTGGGGGATTGGGTAGAGGGTAGAAAAAGGTAGAGGGATGGATTCTATTCACTCAGTGAGGAACTGTTTGATTCCTGGTTGGAACATTCCAGAGATGTGATACAGGAGAAGCACAAGACTAATACAGAACAACTTGGGAGACTATTGGAAAGCCTCATTATGAATGCAGAGAAAATGCAATACTCTGAGGAGTATTTGAACATCTGAGGATGCTGGATAGATAATTTGATAGTTCAGAGAATTTGGGTGGCATTACATGAAGATAATTACTTCCCCTCCCATTAGGAATATGAGGTTGACCTCTCTCTTCTTCATATATAACATTCCATCTCTCATAGTTATATTTCTGGGCAAGGCTGACCATCCACTATGTCTAAGATATAGTCCCTCCTTAACTCTACCTCATAGAAATTCTCTCTGCCTTTATGATAAAGCTCAAACATCATCTTCCACATAAAATCTTTCTTTGCTATTCTAACTGTTAATGCTGTCCATCCTAAACTGAGTTATATTTAATAACTCTGTATGTGTGTGTACAACTTTGTGGAGAGAGACAGAGACAGAGAGAGAGAGACAGAGAGAGAGAGAGAGAGAGAGACACAGAGAGAGAGACAGAGAGAGAGAGAGGTTTCTCTCATATGTATTTATTGCCTTCCTTGTTCGAATGTAAGGGCATTGGAAATAAAGATTGTTCATTCTTTGTACTTATATTCCCTGGACCTAGAATAGTCCTGGAACATGGCAGGCACTTAAATACTTGCTGATTGATTGAATGACTTTGTATTAAAGCACAGATGGCTGTGCCCAAGGGAATGATATCTATGAAGTACGTGGCTCAAGTTCCCTGGACAAAAGTATATGTGGTCTTGTTATTTGTTGGTTTACTTTCTACCAATTAAGTTATCCCATGACTAGCAAGAAAAGGAATTGAAATACTCCTCTTTTATGAATAAAGTATAAGATAATCATTTTAGTTCCCCAAATAATTTCCATTGAGCATCTTCTACCTTATGAAATTTGGCTAAAGTACTCTTACCTAGCAAAAATATTACATGGCAAATATTATCACAGCCAATGCAACTCCAAGCAAAAGTTGCTTGCTTATAAACTGAGACCTGATATCTCACCATTAATTCTAACAATTCAACAGACATAACTAGGAATTAGTACCCCACAACACAAAATTCACCTTTTTTATAGGTTTTTGTCTCAGTGTAAGGGTAGAGATGAATGACAAGAGGAGAAGAATGTAGGAAGAAGTGCATAGAGATTCTGTGGACAGAATAAGTAAGGCAGTTGCCAAGGAAATTAATTGTGTAGGGGGAAATGAGAAGACAGCAGAGGAAATGCCCTTCTGGCATAGGCTACTTTTCCTGATCCACTACCAGGTTACCTTCTAATGATGCAAAAAGATACTGGCATAGCTTTTCTGGAGAAGGTTCTACATACCTACTGTTGACTTGAAAACTTGGTTAAAGAAAAGGCAACAGGCTAAATGCATATATTTTATGATTTAATTAATTAATTAATCAATTCCCTATTAAAGAAAACAGTAACATAATGCATTATGGAGCCAGAAAAATGTCCTGGCTACCAATACAAAGAATTGGGCAGCCTTAAATCTCTTTTAGGACAAAGAAGTGTTCTGTGTCCTTCAGATTTATGATCTCCATAAGTGATTACCTAGACTATTAGAAAGGAATTTCTTAATTACGTAGGTTGTAAATACAATAAGATAAAATTTGACAAAGTTTCAAATAGAAATTATGACCTACGATGTCTGTATTTTCTTTACCATTAACATGCCATAACATCGTATATGTCTACAAATATTAAGATATGGAAAACGTCCCATTATTCAAGATAGTGTCTTAGATTAAAGGTATCTTAAGGAATGTTAAGTCAGCCTTGGCTGGCTTTTATTGACATAGGAAGAGGCATTCTCCGAGTTTGCTTCAGAGAGAACAAAGAAATTATTCCAAAATTTTATATTAAACATTATCACTACCTGGATTGTAGACAATAAATATGAGGAGTTCAGAGGATTTAAGCCAACTAGATATTGTAATGAAAGGTAAGAAAACATGTTTTACTGTTTATTAATTTGATCACAATAGTGAATTGAAAGTGGAGATAAAAGAAAACAGTCTTACATTTTTAGGAAAAGGTTTTCTGATCCTCTAATGACAAATGCTATTTCCTATGGGCAATCATTACTCAGGAAAAGAATGTTGTACTTATGTTGTATTTTTCATTCTGATATTACCAAAAAAAAAAAAAAACCCCTCTTAGTCCAGCACTCTTTCCAATATACCTCCCACGAATCTATGAAACAGTGTTCCTACCATGTGATGTGTTAATACTATTATAGATAATTACAGTGTTCAGTTAATTCTATACACATTTGAAAATACACGTTGATAAACTATATTGCTTCTTAAAAGAAGATTGCTGGGGTTCCTAGACGTCTAAACACCATGGAATTACTATTGTATTTGTGTTTAACATCTCAAGTTATTATTTAATGATGATTGATTTTCATTATGATGATCTTGAGGTACAGCAAAATTCTGACTTGTAAAAGGAAACCCAGTTATGTTCACTGTCCTTTCTAGTAGAAGTTATCTGCCAGTTCATTTTTTTAATTTTCCACAATGTTAATGAAAACAAAAAGAATTTTCTATTTGACTCCTCATTTATCCATATAATTCAGTTAAATACATTTTTTCTGAGTGTTTTCTACATCCTCAGAGGATTGGTCTGGGGGCTCCCCAAAAAAGATGACCCCCAGTTTAAGACATGTTATTATGAGTCCATAGGCACTCAAAAAAACAAAGTTAATATTATTTCATCATTGTTTTTACTTTTTACTATTCAAAGAGAAGACACAACAACAGAGTAAGAAATATAGCAATAGAACATATTGCTCAGAAACCTGGGTCACACTTTCCCTCAGATATGCCCAGCTGGATGAGTGGTCATGCCTAACAAACACATGTGATCGGGGTACCTGTGTAGATAGGCATATTCATGGATAAACAACTCATGTTTTTGATGTAACAGGGCCACTGATATCTTTTGATGATGTCCCTAGATGGACCCTCCTGTCACATAGGTTCTTCGGGAACTCAGGACTCTACTTAGCGCAAAGATTTTCTGTGCTTTTTCAAGCTTCCACATACTCCTGTCAGCTGGAAACTCAGCTGAGATACTACCTCTTCCCTTTAAGAAAGCTCTACAATAGAAATCAGAGACTTCATTGAATTTTAGCTCTTTAAAAGAGGTTTGGTTTTTGTTTGTTTTGTTTTGTTTTTTGCCTGCTTTGCAAGTACAAACCCAGTAGCAAAAGAAGGAAAAATTCTCAGCTGATTTTTCCCCCTAAGGAGAAGATCTATCAGTTCCCAGAGCTTTGGGTATGAACCATCTTTTCCTTCCAGAAGAATTACCTTTGTCTTCTGGGGCTCAGTTTTGTTTTTTTTTTGGGGGGGGGGGTTAAACGCAGAATAACAATCCAGTTTAATAGAGGCCTTAGGCATTTCATTTCTTTTTTAAATGCATTTCTTCCAACTCACAAACAATAGTTTTGTCTCTAGCCTCTAGACAAAGGATGAAAGTCTCCTCTACCATCCATCAGTTTCTGATTTCTAATCTGCTAGTTTTTGACAACATTATTAGAGATTCCTTTTCAGCACAATGCCAAAGGCTATCCTGGGTCTCCCCTCAAGCTTTTGCTTGCCTCCCCCTCCTTTAAAATTCTTTAGATCTACTATGCAAATGAAAGTTCAGGGAGAAGTCAAGGAACAAAAATGTGAGTTGGGATTACAACTAGGCAACCCGATTTCCTTCCTCAGCCCTTAGTTCCAAATTCTTCCCTTTATTATGTATTTTAGGTGACAACAAGAGACCCCAAGGCTTTGAGCTGCTATACATTTTCATGGGAAAAAAAAACCTTAAGGGGAGGTTGAGTAGCCTAAGTGTAAGAGAGAGCAAACAGTAAATCCTCAAAACTTCAGTGAGAGAAAGGAATATACTGACTTTCATTATACAAAAAGAATGGAAACTCACCCAGAATGCAAATGCATGTGTCAGGAAGAACATTAAATACAAGAAAAAGTCCTCTAACAAAAATAAGAACCAGATCCTTTAGATTCAACGAAAGAAAAAACTTCATTCTGCATTATGGTATACATTTCTATGTGGATGTTTCTTCTTTCTCTACCGTGGTTTTGAAAGCCTGTGGTTATGTATGTTTTATTTCTGTTACCCTTCTGAACTTAGAAGTCATGAGAAATTCAAAGTAAGACTAAACGCATGGCTACGTAAAAGAGCTACAATTAAAAGTGGGCCCAAATTCTGATGTCTCTGATGATTCCAGATTAAGTTGAGATTTACTCTTTTTTATATGCACCTTACATCACCAGTCTCAGCAAATTGCTGCGTGACGTAATGGAATAAACCCTAAATCTGGAATTAAAGGATCAAGCTACAATCTCTCCATTCTTCAGTTTACTCATCAATGAAATGAAGAAGCTCTCCTGACTTCTCCATCAGGTACTTTCCAATTCTAAATCTACGATCCTGTGAGCAATACCCTACTATGTTCAAGGCACAATATTAGATTCTATATATAGATATATATTAGAACTATATATATATATATATATATAATTCAATTTCAATTTAGTTCAACAAGTATTAAAAACCTACAGATTGCAAAATACACACACAAAAAAATTTCCTTCCCTTAAAAATTTAAAAGAATTTCCTTTTTCTCAAAGAGCTTACAATTTTTTAAATTCAGCATTCTATCAATCAGAAATCCCTATTAAGCAAAACGTATACATTTTGTCAGAATAATAATCCAGGTTCATAATGATGACCTCTAAACACAGGAGATCTAAATATGTTTTAAGTAAAGAGCAAATTGTATTCAGCATTGTTAACTCTATTTAAACATACTCTCAATCTTTTAAGATTGATCATCTATATTTTCTAGCTTTCTATTTGTTAGTATTTCTGATTAAACAGAATACCTTATTTCTCAACCATACCTCATAACAGAGAATTTTCTGGAGGTATTTCAGGGGATTTGGGTTTTTGGTTCTGATGGGGCAAAAAAGTGTCTGTACTTGTGATTTCATTGATATAAGACAGTCCCAGAAAAGAAATTACCTCTACCAATTTAAATTGACAGTTATTCTGCAGTTTACTATCTTGGTTACTTGGACCTCTGATAGCTTTAATATCCAGAGACACACAGCCAGTGTGTTTCAGAGGTCACACTTCAATTCATGTCTTCCTGAATTCCAGGCCAGTTCCCCCTCTCCATTACTCCACACTGCCTCTACTGTGTGCTTTACTAATCTATAATTATAAGCTATTTGAATAGCGATTGTAACTGTGAAACATTTAAACACATAATAAATATCTGAGATTAAAATGTCTATAATTTTATATTCTTTTTACTTGTTTTCTAAAACAATTGTTTTGATGACATTTTCACCCTAAATGTCTCTATTGATAGCCAACTTTTAAGAATTAACATCAAGTTGTCTAAAACTTTTAAAAAAACCAATCAAAGAGAACCTTAGGGCAACCTTCTACTGAGCCTGAAATCATGCATACAGCTCACCACTCATTTGGCAAAAGAAGGCAGCTGTCAGAGCTGAATATGTCCATTTTTGTTTTCTTTGGTAGTTCAGGGATAAACTATATAATCTCACCAGTTGTGAGAAAAATACCTTTTTTTCTCTTCCCAAACATGTGATGAATGGTAGAGTACTGCACAGGCTCTCCAGAGAAGGGGAAGCAAGCTACAGATTTTTCTGGATCCAAATTTAAATGTAGGATCTTGAGTATCTTTGAAGTTTTCATAAAACTGCTAAGCATTGCTTTGGAAATGCAAAGGCATACTGTATCATCAGGAGGGAGATGTAGTCAGGAAGTAAGATGACATCTAAGTGTGAGCAGAACTGGGATCCAGGGGACAAAGAGAGGGCAAAAGCAGGAAGGACATGGCCAGGGTGATGAAAGTTCTCCAAAAGTGGAACAGAGGAGAAGAAGACACGTCATGGAGGTCCCAAGGTAGTTGATTAAGGAACTAAGGCTGAGTATAGCCTAGTAGGAGGCTTTTGCCACAGGCAAAGAAGGAGCTAGAGGATGTTTTTTCAAGCAAATGTGTGCCAAGTAGTCCCTAAGAGAGGCTATTTAATCTTGGGAAACCTGAGTTAATATGACTGAACAACATGAGTCTGAAAATTGTGTGTATAGTTTATGCTATGTAAGAAAAATCTCTATATTGTTTTAGCCAAAGTCTGTCGTACAAGTATTTTTCTTTGGAGACAGGTGCCTCTGCACTCTGCTACTCAGATTACTCTCTGATAAGCAACTTCCACCTCACATTTTATAGTAAAATTCTACTGAAAAGTAAACAAAGAAATGCAAAGAGAAGAACATTAAATCAACATAAGAGCCTGGGGAGCAGGGAATGTTCCCTTTCTTTGTATTCCAGTGACTGATGCATATTAGGTATATAAGACATCCTCATTGATGACGACTTTTATTACTGTCTATTGTCATGATTAAACAACTTTTCTTCCATTGAAAGTCATGTCAACCTTATCATAGCCAACTAAAAAACTGCAAAATGCTTTCCAGCCTTCTTCAATGGATTCAGCATCTGATACAATTTCCTCTATACTCTGTCCCCCGCCATGATCTTCAGCAACATCAGCACTTAGGTTGATGACATTTTTAACAGCCCCATGGTGTTGCTGCTCAGTGAACTTCTCAACTACACTTTCCGTCTGTACTGCACTTGATCTACCTGCCGGGAATGGGAGGATGGGGAATAGAGTCTGAACCTGTGATTTAATTGGTAAAGACAACTCCTTATGAATAAATTCCCTTTATCAATGAAGATCAGCATCTGCTCTGAGACTCATAATCTTACCTAGATGATTTGGTCACTAAGGAGTAATGTGACTTGCCTGAAGTTGGGAGCATGTGTCAGAGCTATGACATGAATCCAGGTCTTTCTGATTCCAAGGCTGGCTTTCTAGATAGCACACCAAACTGCCTCTCACCCATCACAGCCATACTTTAAACCTCATCATTACTCCATACTGCTTCATCTCAAAGATTTCAAAGAGTGAATTCCACCCTGTTCAAAGTTTCATGATCAAAGAATATCCAAGTTGGAAGGGGCCCAAGGGATCAGTTAATCTAAGCCCTAGATGAGCGGGAGTTATCTTCATAACATCCCCAATCAATGCTCATACAGCCCTTGCTTGACGAACTCTAGTGAAAGGGAGTCCTCTATCTAATAAGGTAACATACCAATTTTGCTAACTGGGAGGAGCTTTTCCCTTATATCAAGGCACAATCTGCCTGTTTGCAGTTGCCTTTCCTTGCGACCAAAGAAAAGTCAAATTCCTTTTCCATATGGTAGCCTTCAAAAACTTGAAGCCTAGGTGTCCTTCCATATGCCCCCTCCTTCCTCCTCAAAAAAAAAAAAAAAAATGGTTTTTATCCTTATCATGACCTCCAGTGCCTTGACTCTTTCCCAGTTTCCTAGTCTATGTCCCCTGTATTTACTATAGTTTCCTTCCTAAATTCCAAAATTTTATACTCTGATCTTCTATCTTTCATACTTTATCCCAAAGTTGGATAACATTCACTATTTGGTCTGTGTGTGTGTGTGTGTGTGTGTGTGTGTGTGTGTGTTTAGTTACTTTTTTTTCTCTTTTTCCCTGCTATTGAAAGTTGTTGGAAAAAGTCACAAAGTCATGTTGATCATCTAAGCAATAAATTTACACTATCATCTGGGTATCCACTGTTATTCAGAAAACCTTTTTTATTCATCACTTTCTGACTGTCTATACAATTTCTCAAACTTTGCTTTACTCAAGTCCCTAATTCTACCACACCCATCTGATTCTTAACAATCATCCCTTTACTGAAGAAGATCTAGAGCCTTCTACAAAAGTTACTTTTAATTTCCCTCCTTTCAACTTCAAAATCTCTCTATGTTGTCAGTCTTATTCTTCTTTTTCCTGTCTTTCTGATCAGAATAGTCTTCTGTTTCACTTTGAAACTCTATCCATATTTACTTGTTTTAATGCCCCAGTAAAATTTCACCTCATCCATAAACCCTCAAGGAGGCACACTGGAAAGCATTCTGGATTTGGAAGAAGGACTTGAGGTCACATTCTAGTTCTGCACCTTCCATAAGTTATTTAATCACTCTGGGCCTCAGTTCCTCAGCTGGAAAATGTATGGATTGAATTAGACAACTTCTGAAGTCTACCAATTCTTAATTTATGATCTTCTGATTCTGTGATTCTTCCCTGATACCCCCAGCTTGTATGGATTTCCCCTCATACTTAAAATGGCACTTTGTCTATATTTAGGTAATGTGGGAGTCTTTTTGTATCATGAGCCTCTTTGACAATTTGGTGAAGTCCATGACCCCCTTCTCTGAATAAAATAAATTCATAAAAATAAAATGCATAGGACCACAAAGGACATCAATTATATTGAAATACAGTTGTGAATTTTTAAGCTCACCAACATCAGGTAAGAACCCATGTTCTAATATATGTCCTATTTTCTATCTGTCATTGTTATTTGCATATGAATTATATGGCGCTCGCGTGCACACACACACAGACACAAAGACAAGGCTATAAACTTTATGAAGATAGGTACCATTCTTTTCTAAATTTTATTTTCTCCAGCTGTACCTTTAAAGCTGTATTTTGCACAAGGTAGACCCTTAGCCAATGTTTGATAAATGTAAAATGAAGATGAGTTAACTTTATGGTTAGACTAACTCTTCTACCTTTGCTCTTTCCTAATCCCCTCCAGCTTCCTCTTTTACTTCATTATCGTTCCTTCATTAATTATCCTCTTCTCTCACACCCCTCTAGCTTTTCCTTTCTTTTGGATGCTTCCTCTAAACTTATCAATATATTCAATTTATCCTCCATTAAAAAAAAAAATCTTCCTTCAACTCTGCGATCCTACCCTCTTCCCCAATATACCTCTTCATTTTGTTCTTCATTGACAAATTACCAAAAGAAAATTATGCCACTGCTGCCTCTACTTACTCATTTGTCAAGCTCTAGCAGAGTGGCTAAAATGACTTTGACTAAATGACTCTTTCCACACTCATCAACAACTTTTAATCACTATACACATGATCTCTTTACATTACCAAAGCTTCATTCCTACTGTCTCTATAATTATTTCCTTCACGATTTCAGTAACACTAATGGCTTCCACTATCACCTTCATTGAAATGATTCTGAAATCTCTATTTTCAAGTCCAATCTCCAGTCCATATATCAGACCCATCTTTTCACCTGTCTACTCTACCAACATCTCATTAAGTATGTCCTGCTCGCACTTCAAAACTCAACAAATCCAAAACTAAACTCCTTATTTCTTCTCTCCCACTTCCACCCCCATCTCAAACCAGTTCTTCTTCTTGGCTTTCTCATCATTTTCTCAGTCATGGAATCTTGAAGTCATCTTTGACCCTCCCCTCTTCTTCACCCTCCCCCACACAATACACTCAATCATCTGCCAAATGTTACAGATTTTATGCATGAAATGTCTCTTCTATCTTTTGTTTACTTTCTATTCCTGTTGCAACGATCCTAATTCAGACCCTATTTGCTAAAGAAAAAGGAAATGCCTTAGTGAAGGAAAAGGAAGCGTCTCTACTAAGAGCTGATTTTTTCGTCACTGAAGGTTTTCACTTTCACTTTCCTCCTTCACAAGGTTTCTTACAGTTAATATTTGAAGCCTTTTGCTTTCATCCTTAAAGGGATCTGGATCATATTTAGTGCTTATCTAAGGGGAGAGTTGTTTAGTAATAGTGTTATTTAATGACAGAATAGAGTCAAGGAAGTGCTGCTAAATGTTTAAAACTAATTCTCTAGGGGAAAAAGTATACATGACATACTTTAATCTGTATTATTAACATTTCATGTGTCACATTCTTAAGTCTGGAAATCAACCAAAATATCAATCATTTGCATTAATTATTAATATATAATAAAATCATTTCTGAGAAGTAAATATTCATGCCAAAAATTTAACAATCTGCTCTTGCCAGTACAAGCAGACTCCACAAGCCACTGAACAAAGCTGAATTGGTGCTGTTTCCATCTGCTTAGCCACATTGGTCTGAAGGTCTTCACTATCTTTTACCTAAGCTATTACAATAACTTTTTAACTACTATTATCCACTTTAATTTCTTGCCCTTCCAAAGTATCTTATATGAAGATGCCAGATTTATCTTAGAATTCTGGGCTTTAGACCTTAGAGGTCCTAGAGTCCCCCTCCTCCTCCTCTGCTCTGATCCCCACACAAGGAAAATGGGGCACAGAGAGACTAGACAATTTGCCCAAAATCACATTATTTGTAAGTAGTAAAGTCAGGACCTGAACCAAGTTCTTATGACTGGTCAGGTGCTCTTTCTACCTTCTTAAAACACAGTTTTGTTCATGGTACTTCCTGGTTCAAAAATCTTCAGTTCCTTCACACACACACATACACACACACACACACACACACACACACATTGTTGTATATGCAATAGGGAACTCCTCAGGCCAACTTTCAAAGTCCTCCCTTATTCTGGTCCCAAATGATTGTTCCAGCCTTAACTTCCACTCTTCTCCCTTACATCTCCTATTTCCAACCAAACTGGACTCCCAAGCACATTCAGAGAGAACCCTGTGATTTTCTATTTCAATATTTATGCTAGCCCAACCTAGAACACCCATGTCCTACATTTCCACCTGTCCAAATACTATCCATTGCAGAACAACTCAAATACAACCAACTTCAGGAAGTAGTAGTATTTCTCAATCAGATTTGATTTCTCTTTCTTCTGAATCCTCATAATGCGTTGTGCTCCTTTGATGGCTTTTACTACTTTCTGTCTTTTAACAAAGTGTGTTAATGTGTAACAAGTGTACACATGCTTTTAATGACCTTAAGCTTCTCCCTGAAATCTAGACCCATCCTTTTTTTTCCCTTTAAATGAAAATAATCTTCTACTGAAGTCATGGAATCTTGGAATACCAGAGTCACCAAAGAATTGAAGCTGAAGGTCACTCAAAGGACAATGGAGGAGATGTATGAATGTGTGATTAGGCTGTAGCACATTACAAACAAACAGGAGCAGCATAAAGGATGCCATCTGAGAGACATATGTGCCTGAAAAAAAGATGGGTTGATAGACTGGGCAGGTAACTTGAGCAAGGGACAAGTAATAGACAAACTGTTCTACTTTACAATGACAAGAATATGCGTGTGTTTGTGTATGTGTGTGTACATGGTTGGAGGAAATATCCATGACATTAAGGTCATCATTCCATCTTATTGTATCAGTTTTAATCTCTCCTCATCCCATTAAATTATAAACTCCTCGAGGGACCATATGTCTGAACCACCTATGTAAAGGCAATGTGGCAAAATGAGTGAAGTAGTTTCACGGCCGGAAAATCCTGGGTTTCATACTGAGTGTATGAATCAGAGCAAGTCATTTAACCTCTCCGTGCACCAGACAGCTCTCTAAAGTGATGATTTACAGGAAAAAGTATGGATTTGCACTGGTAGTACAAACTTCTCACTCTGATCTCCTTTCAGATGAAATCATAAACTTTGTCCAAAATAATTTTTTTGTATACCCCTAGGGTGCTTCACACAGTGCTTTGTACATAGTAAATACACAATAAATATTTGTTGAACTGAATTGTTTGAGGCTTTTTCTAGTGTCTTTTTGATAATGGTACCTTGCGTTCCCAACTTCCTTTTTCAAAGTGCTTTGTACAAAATGCTAAGTAACATCTAAGGAACCTGAGAAAGAAAGTTGCTTATGTTTTAGAAAGATTTTTTTTCTGTTGAAGTAATTTAGTTTAAGTTTCTTTAAGAAGCATTCCATTATTATAAACCCCTTGCAAATCAGTCAGACAATAGGCATTTATTGAGTACTTACTATATGAGAGGCCCTGTGTCCTTATACTTATTTATACTTATTTTTTCTTCTGTGCCCAGAGTGTCTAGGTGAATAGTAATGTCCAAATATTTTTGACTAGTTAATGTAGATAAAGAAATTCAAGTTTTGCATCTTGACTAAGCTCTAAATAGTCTCATTAATGTTTGTGGAAGGAATTTTTGGTTTCCTGTTTCTGAATTGCCATACCACACTATTTGGTTTTGTGTTGCATTTCTAGTAAATTAAAAGGAAACTTCTTTCTAGGGCTTTCTATCGACTACATTGTGTGCAGGCTCTCTCTCTCTTCCACCACCCCCCTCTCGTATACACACACACACACACACACACACACACACACACACACACACACACACACACACACTCATGCTTGACTAGAGGATAGCGAGCTTTTACTTGAAGACTTACAGGAAGAAGAACCCAATCACTTCTGAGCCAGTCCACTTATGGATAGTTTTAATCATCATAAAGTTTTTCCTCCTTATTTCAACCCCACATTTGCCATTGTACACCTTTGTACCTATTGCTCCTAGTTCTGCCCTCTAGAGTCAAGTAAAGCAAGTGAGATCCTTCATCTACATGACAGTCCTTCTAATATGTGAAGACAGACATCATGCATCCCTTTATCTTCTATCCTCTGGACTAAACATTGATAGTTCTTTCAGTTGATACTCTTATGACATGATCTTCACCATCTTGATTTCCACTCTCTGTACATGACTGCCTTTTCCTTCCTTAAAAAAAAATTATCAGTAATTTGGCTTCCACCACCCCTACCCCACCTCCACCATTTTCAGGAGAATAATCATTGGAAATAACCATTTTCTCTTTCCTATTCTCTTTATATAAATTCCATGGCCAATTCTTCCCTACTTCCTCATCCAACCCCTTCATTATATCTATTGGACTTCCCTATCCTCCTTGACCCTTGTCCTCTCTCTTTCTCTGCTTCTGTATGTTCCCTTTTCCTGCCCTAATTTATCTTTGGTTCATCAGTTAGTCATTATTGCTGTGCAGTGTGATTTTTTTTAAGTGTAGAATTTTTTTTTTGTTCTAAGAATTTGGCACATTCAAAATTATAAGCATTAATTTCCTGATTCATATGGCTGGTACTATAGATCTAGTTTCTTTTGACAAGGTTGAACATGTTTTGAAGCTGAGACTCCTTTAGCATCCTTCTTTATGAGATAATATGACTCCTCACACTTTCTCTCTGGTCTGTGGAACTCAATGAGCCCTTAATCACCAAATGTCCTTCGGACAACAGCCAATGTCATCCTTAGAAATTTATTCCCCTTTTAAAAGATTATTTATTCTAGCCATAACCTAATGAACACAATTCTCAAATTTATCTATGTAAATGGAGCATGAGAAATCCTGAGAAAAGCAAATGCTGAGTCATGGACTCACTTCTTTTATGAAATCATTAACTTGAGCTATAAAACATGTACTTGGCATGGTCTTTCAACCCAATGAAATGTTAGCATTCTAAGATTGGTCTCACACCAAACTTGTTAAGACAAGTGGATAAAATTTACTGGAGTTGGTTATTGAAAGGAGGAATTTTCCATACATTTTCATGATTCATGAGCTTGCAAACTCATAGAAACTTGCTTATAATTTTCTACATCTGAAACAGATTGAGAGCTGCTGGGTACTTCAGAGGTCATCAAATTCATCCCCTTTTGCAGATGTGAAAAATGAAGCACAGCATGATAAAAATTACTTGCCTGGGGTGACCCAACATGTGTAAGACTCTGGACCCAAACCCAACTCTTCCTAACTCCAAGGCCAGCTCCAAATACACTATACCAAAACCGATGGAAACTATTGTTGCTTGTTTGCTACCTTTCACTTTTTGATCGATTCTTTTGAGGTTGTTTATAATGGCCTACATGTTAATTAGGAATCACCTACACTGACTAGATCAGTGTTGAGGAACCTGCTGCCTCAAGGCCACATGTGACCTTCTAGGTCCTTGAGTATAGCCTTTTGACTACGTCCAAGTTTCACAGAAAAAAAATCATTTTATTAAGGGGATTTATTCTGTAAAGTTTGAATTCAGTCAAAGGGCTCTACTTGAGGATCTAGAGGGCCACATGTCGCCTCGAGGCTTCAGGTTCCCCAACCCTGGACTAGATGCATTCCAAGATTAGGTCATTGCGTGAGGTATTCTTGAGGCAACTATTCATGTATAAGATTCATACTCTTTTGAAGCGACAAATCAGAGTGGATGGGGTGTAAGACTCGAAGTCACGAAGAACTAGATCCAAATCCTGTCTCTGACACATATATTTATATACTAGCTATAACCTCATTTTTCTAACCTCTCTGAGCTTGAGTTTCCCCATCTGGTAAATGAGACTAATAATATCTATTGGCCTTATTTACAGGGTTGTTGCTGGACATGTAAAGTTTCGCAAACTTTAAAGTGCTACATAAATGTTCGCTGTTATTTCAAACTATTTACCATAAAAAGAATGAAAGAAAAGGAATTATTTTTAGAAATTCAGCAAAAGAAATTTTCTGTTACTGAAGTGAACAGAACCAGGAGAATACTGTACCCATGTACCTACTGTGTATCAGCCACATTGTGCAATGATCAACTATGAATGATTTATCTCTTCTCAGCAATACAATTATCCAAGATAATCCAAAGGACTCATGATGGAAAACGCTATCTACATTCACAGAATGAACTGGTGGAACGTGAATGCAGATCAAAGCATTCATTTTTTTGTGTGTATGGTTCTTTCTTTTGGCCTGTTTCTTTCGCAAAATGACTAGTATGGAAATATATTTTAAATGATGGCACATACATAATCTATGTCAAATTGTTTAGGGAGGTGGTGGTGAGAGAGGGAAGGAGAAAATTTGCAACTCAAAATTTTTTTAAATGAATGTAAAAATTATCTTTACATATAATTGGAAAATTGCTATGTCCCTATGGACTTTACTACGTCAGTTTATGTCAAAGGCCTCAAGTCCTGCTTTAAGTGAAATTTTTTGTCAAAAACAAAAAGTAAAATAATTTGTGATGAAGAAATTCTTAATGTAAAACATTTCTTGAAGGAGTCTTGATAAAATTTTCCAGAATTAAAAAGAATCTTTCTTCACAAAATATATTTATTACCAGTTCAATCATGCTCTCTTTCCAAGACTTTCCTCCTCATCTCTAGGCATATATGTATCTCTCTCTCTCTCTCTCTCTCTCTCTCTCTCTCTCTCTCTCTCTATATATATATATATATATATATATATATATATATATACATATATCTTGTTTTTTTACTCAGAATTTGAATTCTCCAAACAAATCAGAATTCAAAGGGGGTGGAAAAGATTGAATTAGAGGCTTTACAGTCAGACTTTAAAGAAGCTTTATAAGGCCTTAGAAGGATACAATTGCCATCTGTTTCCCTAGAAAAGAAATAGAGAGAAGATAGAAATACTTCATAGCATAGAGCTCACTGAATAATAACGATGTTAGAAGCCTATTACTGCCTACACTCTATACTCAAAAACCTTTTAATGATGGTAGGGGAGAGAAAAAAATTTTCCTTCCTTTTGTATGCTCAAAGAAACTGTCTTTTTTCAGCGATAAGAATTATCTCCCACTCAGTCAATCAGCCCTTGGGCTCCACAGCCTCCTCTCTAAAATTCACAGTTTGGAATATAGTTTCATTAGACACAAAGGGTAACAGGAAATTAAATCCTAAGGTAGCCAGGCCTTAAATTATATAGGCCAATAGAACCTAAAGTCAACACATCTCAAATTGTACTTGAGGGATGATGAATTAGAGTTGAGAGGGACTGTATCATCTAATCCATGAGATGGAGAGGCTAAATGATTTGCCCAAGGTCACACAGGTAGTAAACAGCAGAACTGGGTTATGAATCTGTGTCTTCTAACTTCAGATCCCATACATGTTCTGCTTTACCACCAGTAATACTATTTCAAAATTATTAAAATAAAATTTTATTAAAATAAAATGAAAATACAGGTTTTTGAATATAGAATCTATGTGGAAGAAAATCTATTTTTTACATTTGATTCAAGACAACACGCTAGATTAGGCAACTAGGCTGGTTAAACAAATAGTAAATTTGCCTCTATAATCATAATATTGTTAGAATATTCTTGGAGCTGAAATAAATGAACTTCAAATTGAGCATATCTATTAGTTCCTACCTTGCCCTAGGAACTATACAGCTAACCAGAAGAAAGCATGAGTGTTGTTCCCAAGAATGCTACCTACGTCTAGACTTGTTTTTGTCCTATGTTTGACTTCAGGTCACTTTTGTGGAACTATTGATGACTCTTAGCCCTTTAAACAGGCATTTATGTTTTTGTACTGCTCCTGTTGGAACTTAGATTGTATTTTCATAAAAATCAGTTTCATTCTCTATGGATATTGGCACCAAAATTTTGACTCATTCTACTGAATCAGGATGATTTTCATTCCTTTATCTTCAGTGAGCAAGACATAGGAAAAAATCCTAGGTTCTGTTAGCAGCTGACCATAAGAGGGTCACATGCATTGAACAAAAGAATTGCTATTAAAATTCTTCTTCCATAATGGAAATTTCCTTTGCTTTTCTGCAGGTGGTATTCAGCTAGGATGAATCACTGGTAGTGTTCACTTTTCTACAACTTGGCAGCTAAACAGTAAACAAATGTCATGTGGAACTGGCCCCAAAGACTGCTAACATTACCATTGCTACTAGAAATTGGAATAATGGGCTCTGTGTTCGGAATGTAGAAGTTTATTGTCACTTTAAAATTAGAACTGATAAATATAGAAAACTCACGAGGACAGCATGAATATTAAAGAGACAGAATGACTCTAGTTAAGATAAATAAATACAAACAAGTTAGCCTAAAGTTAGATCAATGAAAAGACCAACCTAAAACTATAATAGATACTTTGCACATTTTAAAAAAGTTGCAAATTCAAGACCCAATTATGGCCTATTTCTGGGACGTGGTGGGGCAAAAACCCAGCATTGATTTGGATTTAAAGTCAACCTGACTTAGAATTCTAGCTCAGCCTTTCTTAGCTGTGTCATTTTGAGCAAGTAGCTTCACGTTCATAAGCCCCAGTTCTCTTATTTGCAAAATGACAAGGAATTAAGTTATTAAGAGGAGGCAAATGAATGTCAAAGTTTTAATTAAGTACCAAGGGTTAAGGTGTAAATATGTACAAAACGCTGAAGGAAACAAGGTTGAAAAACTCAACCAATATGGAAAGTGATCACAATAAGTAAATAGCACCATTTACATGGCACTTCCTCTGTTCTGGTCACTGTGCTAAGTGCCTTACAATTATTATCTCATTGAATCCTCACAACAACCCAGTGAGGCAGATGCTTTTATTCTTCCCATTTGACAGAAGAAGAAACTGTGGCAAATAGAAGTCATGTGACTTGCCCAGGGCCATACAGATAGTATTTGAGGCTGAATTTGAACTCCAGTCTTCCTTATTCTAGGGCCAGCTCTCTAGATACTGTACCACCTAGCTTTGTTTAGTGCAGAATATTCGTATTTCTACCACAGTTAATTGACTAAGTTCTGTGTTTCCAGTGTAGGCTGATCTCAGTTCTGGAAGAGATGGTGAAATCATTCTAATACTTCTTCTCCACCCTCTAGTCTGAGAGGAAGAGTGTAGTATTCCTTGAGGGACATGGAATAGTAGATCAGAGACAACTTTTGTTAGGACAGCAGAGAATGGAAGACAAAGAAAAGGGAAAGGTCATCTGTACAATTAGAACTTAAAGAGTTTTAAAGAGTAGAGGTGGGTATTCTGAAGAGGAGGACCAAGTTCCTTGTCCTCCCCAAAATAATATGGTAGAGCTGAGGAAGCCATCAGGGAAGAAATGGTCCAGTAATGATCAGAGGAAAAGAGTACACAGGCTCATCCTTATTTGTTGCTCTGACGCCAACAATAGAGAATTCTACTCCCTAGGGAATGTAACCAAGAACAGAGGTGGGGAACCTTCGGCATTAAGACGACATGTGGCCTTCTAGGCCCTTGGGCATGACTTTTTGACTGAATCCAAGTTTTACAGAACAAATTCTTTTATTAAGGGATTTGTTTTGGGAAGTTTGGATTCTGTCAAAGGGCTATGCTTGACGACACTTGAGGCTGCAGATTCCCCACCCCTGTGTCCTACCAGAACATTACAAAACTTATCAAAATGAATGACAACTACCTACTCATGGTGACTCACACAGTCAAAGAAGACACTTCTAGAAGGAGCCTACAAAGTATTGTCAATAGTTACGAAGTCATGGGCAAAAACTTCATACTAGAGGGGTACATGTTGTGTTTTCCTCACTGTTGTCAACTGACGGAAAAAAATGCAGAATTTTTAAATAATCATTCCAAAAACGAACAGTTAACTAAGCCAATAGAGTCTGAGAATGGGCTTCCACTTAACCTCATTTTGCTTCAGTTCCCTCACTTGTAAAATGGAGATGTTAATAATATCTTGTCCATCACAAGACTGTTGAGCTGATTAAATGAAATAAACATGTAAGCCTTAAAGTGCTGTATAAATGCTATTATATTGCTATCGCTATTATAATTATTTGGATTTCTGGACCATAGTTCAGAAAAAAGGGATAACAGTATCTTGGCTAAAAGTGGAATGCACACCAAGACTCCTAATAGTTTATTTGCCATGGATCTTGTCAATTAAACCAAAAGGGAGTAGGATCTGTGTATGTCCCAAGTTAAACAATATACAGAGAATAGTCAATATGAAGAAAAAAAAATCAGCTGATACACAGAAAATCATAGGAAACAAAATCCAATAAAGAAACCAGCAGCAAAATTCAAGGCCTCAAATGTCTACACAAATCCAAAATTTAGGAAACCAACAAGATGAACTAGAAATCCTAATGCAAGAAGGCAAATAAACGTTACCTCAAAGATATTACTGGAACCTGGGGTATGGAACAGGCTGTGGATCGTAGGTAAGAGGGATAGGGGTTAATATTACTATGTATTACAAAAGTATGCCCATGTAAATAAAATCAGGGGGAGGTAGCATGGTGAAGAGTATTTGGATAAAGGTCAAAGGAAGGAAAAACTGAAGTGTTTTTGTCATTGTAGCACTCTATAGACCACCTAGACAGAAAAAAGAAATATATAAGGAATTCTGGAAATAGATCATAATTAGATCTTTTTCAGTGCTCAGAAGATGGGAGGAAGATCAGATTTAGAAAAGCTAACATGAGTGTGGCATGGTCTCAAAATAATATCAGAAATGTGAAGAGGATCTGGGAAAGGAATCTAAGGATAACAAAAAGTTTAAAAGTTATTAGTTATTTTTTTAAAACTATACTTGGGAAAAAAGAGAATTGCAGGAAGGATTAGACTTTTGAGATATATGGGCTATGATAACTGAAAAAGAGATGTTCTTATTTTGTTTCTCTGTTTTCTCTGAAAAGAAGAATAACCTCTATACTGTGAATGACAGATTAAAAATGATCAGTTGGAAAGCTGATGCCCATGCCAAGTAAGAGGGACCCTCACTCCCTCTGATAGCGACCTGGTATAACTTGGGCCCTGACAGAACTGGCAGATATGATTGCTGAGCCACTAACATTGGTATCTGAAGATTACAGAAAGCAGGAAATGCATTACAAGATTGGAGAAGGGCAAATGTTGTCTGAATTGTTTTTAAAGGAAGAAACAAACAACTTTATTGGAAGTTTTTGAGAGAACTAAATGGAATAGTTCATGCAAAACACTTTACAAAGCAATTGAAAATTCTGAAACTAATGTAAAAGTCAGCTCTCATTATTACAGTACTTTACAAGGAAATGCATTAGTAGCATGGAAGGAATATGTTTTTGCTTTTAGTCTTCCTAAGTTTGACACAAAGTAGTTTTTTCTTGCCACTGAATGAAAGAGAAAATTGCATTTTCATATTTTTTTGTTTTAAAAAATTTTAATTGTCTTTTACTTAAAAAAATCAAAGTGATCACAAAGCCACATTTTACAAGAGTCTATAAAAATATTTTGTGGCTAAGAAGTCAATTCAACAAGCATTTATTAAGCACCTGCTATATGCCAGGCACTATACTAAGTACTGTGAATACAAATATAAGCAGAAAGAAAAACAGTGCCTACCCTCAAAGTGCTTATATTCTAATGGGGGAAGACAACACACTAAAAAAAAGTGAAAACTTTCCTGGCAAAGGGAGAGGAAGGCATGGTGTAGAGTCATGCCACACAGAGGCATGGTATGCAAAGTCCAGAGAGTCAGGAATGGATCCTGGAGAGAAATGAAGACAAGGCAGTTTAAGCACTTTCCTTAAAACGGAAATGGAAATAAAGGATTTCATTTACAGCTGAATAGCCACAAATAAATCACCTACCACAATGTAAATGGGGAAAAAAAGGCATAGGGGCAGACGAAGCTTTGGTATATGAATGTAATGGAATACTATTGTGCTATAAGAAATGATGAGCAGGCAGACTTCAGAAAAACTTGGAAAGACTTGAATGAACTGATGCTGAGTGAAGTGAGCAGAACCAAGTGTATTGACAATGCATTTTTTTGTTTTAGTATAATCAAGTGCCTCTGATTGAATAATGTGATTAAAGAGGACCTTCCCTACCCATTAACGGGAATGGGAAGAATTACAGGAAGGTTCACACTTTTGGTTAAAAAGGCACTTGTTCTCCAGGGTTGTGATGCTCTCTGGCTCTGAAAAGGGAATAAAGACTCTGAGGTGAGGTTTTCTTTTGGGGCTTACTCATTGGAAGTGTTTGTTTGGGCACATGAGACTCTGGGCAGCCGCTAAGGGCCCCTCCCCACTTTAAAAACCTAGATGTTGATGCTTTTCTCTCTGGTAACTATGTATGTATGTAATGGTCAGACAGTTGGATCTCTCTGTTGATCTGTGATATATGTATTGCTTATGTCTGACAGTTGGAATCCCTGTCTGTTGATTTTGATTTCTTTTGTATTTTCTTTGAAGTTCAGGATGCTGGCTTTTTCCCTTGAACTAAGTGAATGACACATGTGCTTGACTAAAATGATAGTTGACCCTTCAAAAGTTTCTTTCTTTTTAGAAAAGCAGATCTAAAAACTTCCTGCAGGTCCTCCTGTATATTTCAGGGTGCTTTCAGTTACACCAGATGAACATTGTACATAGTAACAGCCACATTGTGCGATGACTAACTTTGATAGACTTATCTCTTCTTAGCAATGCAAGAATCCAACACAACTGCCAAGGACTCATGATGGAAAATTCTGTCCACATTCAGAAAAAGAACTCTGAAATCTGAATGCAGATTAAAGTTTATTATTTGCTCTTTTACTCTTTTTTCTTTTTTTTGTTTCTTCTTTCTCATGGTTTCTCCCACTGGTTCTAATTCTTATTTATAATATAACTAATGTGAAAATAGGTTCAATATGGATGTATATGTAAAGTCTATATCAAATTACACTCCATCTTGGGGTGGAGGAGGGAAGAGATAGTGTGAAAATTTGGAACTCAAAATCTTATGGAAATGAATGTGGAAAATTAAAAATAAATACTTTTTTAAAAATATTTTTAAAAAATTTAAAAAAGGCACAGGGAAAAACAACAGTCAAAAAAGTATAGGTCAGTGACCGTGACTTTAATTTCTGGGAAAATTCTAGAACAGATCATTAAGGATATGCTTGGCAAACATCTAAAAAGGGGAAGTGGTGATTACAAAGAGCCAGCATGGTTTCATCAAGAACAGGTCATGCATGCCAAACTAATCTCATTTCCTTTTTTTTTATGGGATTACTAAACTTGAAATTGAAAGGAATGCTATGTCTATGGTTAGTTAGAGAAGAAAGAGAAATATGGCTAGTCAGTTAGCCCATCAATAAGCATTTATTAATATCTTTTAATATATATCAGATGATAATATCATCAGACAGATTCAAAGATTACTTACTAATCTTTCAGTGTTCTCCAGGAATCTCTGCTTGGCCCTGTGCTGTTTAACATTTTTATCGATGGCATAGATAAAGAAGTAAATGATATGCTTGGCAAATCTTCACTTGACCCAGAACTAAGAATAGCTAATACATTGGATAATTGAGTCAGCCTCCAAAAGGAGGGTAAATCTAACAAATCTAACAAAAACAAAGAAATTTAATAGAGATAAATGTAAAAACTTGCTCTTGAGTAAAAAAAGAAATTTACAAGTAATTCTTGTTCATCCTTCATTTTGAAAGAGGACCAATGAGATCACCTGGTGATGCCTTGACTTGTGCATGAATTAGATTTGAGCGAGGCAGAGTTGTTCAAAGTTGCCATTCCTCTTTCCCTCTTTCCTGAGTCACCAAAGTCTATAGGATGGGTGGAGGCACAGTTAGACAGTAACTGCTCTGAAAAAGGCATAGGAATTTTAGTGGGCTGTAAACTCAATGTGAGTCAGCAGTATGATATGGAAGCCAAAAAAGCGCATTTGAACATAAGCCACATTAAAAGGGATGTGTTCTACAGAAACAGGGAGGGGATAGCTAACCTGACTGTGTCCAGCTCTCATCAGACCTCATCTGCGGTACTATGTTCAATTATGGGGATCATAATTTAAGAAGGATATTTATGAGTTGAAGTTTCTGGAGGAGAAGAACTAGGATAAGAAAGGACCTTGACTGAGTCCCTGTTATATGTGATGATATAACATATATGCAAGATATACATATATGTATATACCTATATTGTATATGTGACATATATGTATGTGTGTATACATATATATAGGGAACTGAGCACATATATACACAGTCATCCACATATATGTTTATATGTATAGATATATACATATACACACTTATTTGGCCCCAAAGGAAGGGTTCTCCCAAAGGCATTATCCCCATCCAAGTATCTCATGCAATTTGAAGAAATTTCCAATGTAATAAAGTAGAATTTTGATTTTTATAACTTAGTTCTGGCATTTCCCTGATAGGGATACAGACTAAACCTGTGATTTTCTTAATTTCAGTAAATCCTACATGAGGAAACTGTCCTTACCAAAGCAAATTCGTACCTTCTCTGCAACTTAGGGTCTTACAGAGTTGCTTAAAGCACCAACAAGTAACCTTGTCCAGGCGTGACTTGTCCAGTGGTGATTCAGCCAGCATGTGTCACAGGTGAAAACTGAAGTCAAGACTTCATGACTCCAAGGCCATCTATCTATTCCCTATGCCTAAATGTCTCTCATTTCCATGATGTTAAATCACATCTCTTTTAAGAAAGATGTCTTTATCACTATTTTCCTATAAGTATAGAGGTAGATAATAATGCCAACAAACTAAGAATATGGTATTTATAAACCATTAGAAATTCCTGGGCTTTTTCCAGATTTACCACATAAGGCTTCAAAACTCACTCCTTTGAACTGAATCCTGATCAAATGATAATCCTTCATATTTTACAGATTCATGGAGCTGTGAAGGACCCTAAGAGATACCCTAATGAATACATCCTCAGTTTAATGAAATCTGCCCATTATAACCGTTCTGACCATGTGTAGGAAGAATCATTCCAAATTACTCAAAATAATGGATTGTTGAAACCAGAGCTCCCATTTAAAGTTTAACTTTCCTTAATTATTTAATATGACTCATGGTCTCTCACTTTCATAAAACAGGGCAACAGGATGATGTATTCTCTTAAAGCAAAAGAAAAAAAGCTTTAATAACAGAAGCTATTTTCAGTAATCCTAACAATAGATCTGCATAACAACACTCTCTTAAACCTTGAAAATCATCAATACCACTATTCAATTTAATCAGCAGACATTAAGGCCCTACTGAGTACACAGGATGCTTAAGTAATTGATATATTCAAATCCCTGGGGACACAAGGATGGATGGAACATATTTAAATGTTCCATTCAAATATCTTATCTATAATCATGTGGAAGGAAAGTCAGATACACAAATAGCATGTAAGAATGTGCTATTTAAGGATATTGACATGGAATTCAAGAAGATTCAATCAAGAGACACTTCAGGACAAGACCAAGTACATTCAGAAAAGAAAGCCAAGCATTGCATCATGGAAACTATGACCAAAACAGGTAATTGAGCAGAACTTTTGACCCACATATCTACTTTCTTCTACCCTATAAAGTCTTTAGAAGAATGATATGATACAGTGGGAAGAGTACTGACTTTGGATTCAGAGGCCTTGTGTTAAAGTCCAACTTTTGACACTTTCTACCTTGTCCCTTAGGTAAGTCATATCACTTTGTTAGACCTCAGCTTCCTGATCTGCAAAAGGAAGGGGATGAATTAGATGACTGCTTTCATACCTTCTAGCTCTAATCTATGACTCTGTGGTCCTATGTTCTACATGCGTAAATCCTTGATGAAAATGTGAGAAAGAAACTAATACACTTTCACTGACATTTGCTACAGAATTATCTTCAGTCATATAATTAATTGAAATACGGAAAAAATACAAAATTTCACTATTATCATTATTTTTTGATAACTAAAAGGGAAAAACAAACTTTGATTCCAAAGAACAAAACAAATTTTAAAACTCTCCTCTGATAAGGCAAGATCTCTTAGTCAAAAAAAATACATACTTATTAAACAGCACTGCAGATACAAATATAATGAAAAACAATTTCTACTTAAAAGGAGCTTATATCCCAGTTAGAGAGACAAGAAACACACATATAAATATAGGGAATAAATACAAAGACATACAAAGTATTTAAATACAAGGTAGGTAAAGAGGTTATTAGTATTTAGGAGAACCAGAAAAGACCATGTAGAAGATGATGCTTGGGTTCCATCTTCCTCTTAAAGGAAGAGAGGGACTCTACAAGGTGAAGATAAGGACAAAGTACATTCCAGTTATAGGACAAGATCTTTGCAAGGTCACTGAGGGGGGAAATGGGGTTTCATGTGTGAGGTACAGAGAGGCCAGTTTTGACTGGGTCACAGAATGGAGAAGAAATAGTATCTAGTCAGGCTGAAGAGATAGGTTGGGACCAGGTTGCACAAGGCTTTCCAAGGTAAATACAGGTGTTTATATTTTTATGCTAGTGACTAATAGGCAGCCCTTGGAGATGATTGACTTTATACTTTGATGGATTAGTTTGTATTTTATCCCAGGGGATAATAAGAAACCACTGGAGTCACACAGTGATATCATCATTTAAGGCAGGCTTGCAGTCCAGATCTGTCTCACTAACTGTTTTATATGACCCTTGAGCTAAAAATGTGCATGTATGCACATACACACACATATATACCATACATGTATTTATATTAAATAGGGTTGGAAAAATAAAAAACATATTTCATGACATATGAAAATTATTTGAAATCTACATGTTAGTAACCAAAAGTAAAATTTTATTGGAACATAGCCATGATCATTCATTGACCTATAGTCTACGGCTGTGTTCCCGCTACAATGATGGAGCTCAGTAATTGCACCAGAGATATGGTGCTCCCACTGCTTCCCACTGATGCTGAGAACATTACAAATCACAATGTTGCAGTCAGAGTGTAACTAGAGTGCCACACATATTGCCATACCATGACATTTTTACTAGTGCATACTCATGAGGTCAAAACAAGAAGAGAAAAATAGGCTTCTAATGCTGCACTTCCAAGGCAGAGTGAGCATTGTTTTGTTATTAATTTAGATGTCAAAGCAACGTGTTTATTATGCAATGACACTATAGCTATTCTAAAAGCACACAATAGATGTTGACTTACTAGACTAAGCAATCATCACAACATCCCCAAGTCACAGGAAATCAATGGTCAAAAAAATTAGAAAATGTAAAATGGAATATCTTATCACATGAGAATTTTTTGATAAAAATTAAAAAATCAAAGTAAGGCTACAACCAAAGTATGCTTCTAAGTGGCTCATAGGCTAGCCCAGCAAGAAGTACCATTACCAACGGTGGGTTAATTAAATCATGTTTGATTGAAAGAGTTGAAGAAATGTTCTCAGAGAAAGTAAACTTGGTCAAGATAATTATCCTTTCAATGCAATTAAAATCATATGTTTAGGTATTGGTAACATCATTTGACAGAGGATAAGAAGAAAGAAATGAGAGCCTGAGGAATAAAATGGCCTTCTGCAGGAGGTTAGCCATGAAAGGGAGAAGAGAGATAGGATGACAACCAGAGCTGACAGATAAGTAAGAGTTCTTTGAGGATGGAGGAGACATGGGCATATTTGAAAAAGGCAGAGAAGCAGGCAGCAGACAGGGAGAGAGGTTAAAAATCAATGAGTGGGGCGATAGAAGGGATAATCTGCTGGAGAAAAGGAAATGACCTGGTATCGGTTGGTGCATGTTTAAGTGAGGAGGAAGGCCACCTCTTCAGGTGAGACAGGAATAAAGAGGGAGGTAATGGAGCTAGATTGGGGAGGTGGAGAGAGAAGCATCTAAATCATATGAGATGTGGAGGAGGGGATAAGAAAGAGCTCTCAGGGAATGGCCTCAAATTTTTTTTAGTGAAATATGAGTCAAGGACAAGGTTCTCAGCTGAGAAGGTGGAAGGAGACATAGCTGTGGAAAATCTGAAAAGAAATGAAAAGGTTTGGAAAAGCCACTCTGCTTTAAAAAAAATGAAAGGACGATGAATCGATTAGGGAGGTGTAAAAGGATCACCTTGCCTCCATGGGGGCCCAGTAGAAATCATAATTCTGAGACTCTAGGAAAAGCAGGCCCTAGGAAGTCAGGCACCACCCCAGAGGAAATGGACATCTGGCCAGAGGCCTCAGGACAGGGGCCAGAACGTTTCTGCAAGCAAAAGGACTTTGTCTGGGTTTTTCTCTGTTATGCTGCCCTGATGTTGTCATGGGAGAGTTAGAATCGCCACAATCATCTCATGGGCCTTGGGGAGAACTGTTCCCTTTTCTAGCAAGGTCAAGTCCCCTGACTGGCCCAGAGCTATTTTCTAAGCTGTCTGCACCTGTTTGTTCCTTTAATTAGTTACAGTCTGTGTTCTCCACTTGTTCCGAACTGTTTTCTCTATTTTTATTCTCATCATGTGCTAGATCCCCCATCTCACGTACAGCATTTTCCTCCTTACTCCCCTCCCTCCCTGTTCCAGTCTTCTATCAATAGCCAAGAAATGTGCTGGTGAAATTACTATCTTTGGGGAATTTCTTCCCCTATTTCCTAGTTATTATCTTCCATTAAATGCCCCTTTTTATTTTCATTCTGAGAATTTAACAAAGACACTCAATTGCTGAAAGCTCAAGCCCTAGGAACAAGGCTGGTCTTCTCAGGGGTTATCCTGCTCCAAGGCGGGGGTTCAGGGTGAGACAGTGTGGAACTGTGGAGGGAGTGCTGGTTCTGGAGTCAGAGGAACTGGGTTCAAATCCTGACACTAGCACTTACTGCCTATGTGATTTCAAGCAATCTTTTCACCCTTCTGGGCTTCAGTTTCTCAGCCATAAAATGGAATTTAAATCAAAGGGCTTTAAAGGTCTCTTTCATCTCTAAATCTGGAATTCAAGGAGGGATCCATTCCTCCTAAAGGATAAATATTAATTACCTACGATCTCATTATCATTAATTCATTACTGATTTTAACATTCGGGTTTTGTTTTAAGTTTGTTTCTTGGTTTTTGTTTTTTGCCTTTGAGTGTTCCCTATTAAACTTATTAACCAATATTTTAATTGACAGTGAAAGAGGATAGAAAACCTAGATCCAGAATAGCTGAGAGAGAGACAGAGACAGAGACAGAGAGAGACAGAGACAGACAGAGAAAGACAGAGAGAGAGCAGGAAAGAGGCTCTCATAGTGAGGTGGGAAGATGACAGAAACAAACTTGATGCTATCATTCTCCAACTTTTCCTAAGACCCGCCCCTGCCAGGGAAATCTCATTTCACACAGTACTCTTTCTCTTTCTCATGGAGCATCTTCTTTTACCTCATTAGGGGATTGGCACCCAGATCCCATCTCTAGCTTCTTGTCGTTGTTCCCATTCAGATGTGTCCCTTAAATTTTTCTTTTACCTTCTCTAACAAGACATGATCCTTCATTTCCCTCAACAAATGTGTATGAGATATTTCCTTGAAATAAATTATTCCTCTTATTGATGCAGTTTGTCAAATCCTGTCTTTCTCCGAAGCTCTGTTTGTCCTGAGAAGCTCTGATTGGAGACAGCTCTGGCTAGTCAAGGAAGGAAGGGCCTGCATTGCCTTCTTGAAATACAGAAAACAAAACTAACTGCAAAGTGAACCTTGACTCCAAAGCTCGTATCAATGGCTCTGTAGTTTGGAGCAGAGATGAGGAAAGGGGAGAGGGGCTTGGCAAGAAGGGAGATGAGAGGGAAGAAAATTCCCTAAGTGAAAAAAATAAAAGAAATGTTCTCATTCTCACTGATGACTCTTTTTGTCTCTGTCTCTATTTCTTTCTGTCTCTCTCAAATGTGCATGTGCAGGTGTGTGAGCAGCACAGGCAGAGAGAGTGAGAAAGCTTAGAACTTAGAATGCTGTTCCATGAAATACCAACAAGGAACATCTAGTTAAAGTCACCAATCTATCATTTAGGATGCTTTTGACTCTTCAAAATTGATATTTTTACACTATTACTTAGGTTTCTCTTAAAACATGAGCTTTGCTTATGCAGTGTTTATGACAAAAATGAAATATTAGATTTTAAGTTTCTTAGCTAACCTCAGATATATAAATGAACCAATGTCAACATTCAAATATTTATTATTATAATAATGAATTGCAAAAGTCTGGAACATTCACAGTCAAAGACTCTGTGTAGAATGATTATTCCATTGCTTACTTTAAAAAATTGTATTTGCATTGATTTTCACTTTAATAAATGGTCTTAGGTATTCCATAACTGCAAAATTATCTCTTCAGCCAGACCTCCAAATATCCACTTGATATGATTTTAACATGTTAATTTCTCAAATCATGTCTCCATAAGAAGTGCTCATGAATTGAACTTTCTGGAAATGACAACAGACTTGGCAATATTCTGAATGACGTTTGCCTGTAGACAAAATGAAAGAGAAAGTAATGTGTCAGCACAATCTGATGTTGGTCATCACCAAGTGACGTTCCTCAAGCCATGGTTAACGGGTTCAAAAACAGCCATCTCCTATCAGTTCTTGAATAAACAAAACATTCAGAGAAAGCACTGATAAATAGATGTATGGGTGAATGATTTGACATATATATGTGTATATTTGTATACATACATACATACACACACATATATATGTGTGTGTATGTATGTATGTATATATATTTGTGTCTAGTGTTAGCCACCCCTAGGGGAGGGAAGAAAAAAAGCAGGGGTAGAAAGTTACATGATAACTTGATTACATCGTTAAAGGAATAACAGTTGTACATCACAGATTTGCAGTTTCATATGCAATCATCATTTTTATTATACTTTGTTATAGAAATGTTTGGATTATTTCATAAATTAAAGATAAAATTTAATAAAAGTAAAGCAACACTTATCCAGTTGCAGGGTCCACATGATACTTTCTGCTGTTGCTTAGTCATTGAAGTCCTGTCTGACTTTTTGACCCCATTTGGGGTTTTCTTGACAGAGATACTGGATTGATTAGTTTGCTATTTCCTACTCCAGCTCATTTTATAGATGAGGAAACTGAGGTAGATAGGGCTAAGTGATTTGCTCAGGATCACACAGCTGGTAAGTGTCTGAGGCTGGATTTGAACTTAGGAAGATTAGTCATACTGGTTCCCAGCCCAGTGCTCTATTCACTGTGGTACTTAGCTGCCCCTACATACATACTAAGTACCTTTAAATTTTCCATTTCCAGACCTGATTTGGGTAGTTGCTTGATACTTCCAGCCAGATCCTTTCTTAGCAATTTGCATTCATGCTCTGATCTCCCACTCTGCATAAACCAACTATAGCTGGGACTTGACAAGTACTCCACTTGTTTCCTCCTTCAATACTTCTCATCTGCATTCCCCCTGTCATGTCAGACCAGCTCCCTGGCCAAAGCATGACTCATGTTTGACAGCTTTGCTCCCTTCCTAACCTATAATAATGACACAGGGCTATACTGGGCCAGTTAATTAAAATTATTTTTTCTCGTTTTGTACCTGGGTGACTTAAAAATCCTATGTTATAGTTAAATCTCAGAGGTAATGACATCTCAAATTCATTTGTTAAAAATGTTTATTATTCTACTTCATCTATTGAACATCTATTTCTAATCTCTTCTGTTTTCTTCGGTTGGCATCCAGCTGGAAGTAGGGGCAGCATTGGGTATGCTTGTGTGCTTTTAGTGATGCTTGGCTGACTCAGAATCTCTGACCTTGACTTTGAGAAGATACAGGATTAAGATGGTTCATTTTGTCAGATGAGCTGTTTGCTTCCTCCCATAAACTCCTGCTCTTTTGGGTGTGTTTTTAATTTATTAAATTAATTAAATTGATTAATTTAATTAAGAATGAATATTGCTGCAAGGAAATATGCAAAAATTGTAACTTAAAGATCACAGTGCAATGACATTAGAGATAATGAAACAGTTGGTGTGGGAAAATCAAGCATTTCAATGATCACTTAAACCTACAGTAAACAGAATCAGTTGCACAAATGCACAAAAGAAACGCAAGGGAAAATGAAAAACGATACTAAGAATAGGCAAACTATTGCTGCAAAATAGCCTAATTCATCCTCAGAAAACAAAGATCATAAGTTATGTGGCAGCTACATAGGATTATCATTATTTCCTATAAAATATATCACTAACTTCTTAGAATTTTAAGAACAGCAAGAATAGTAAAATCAAAATAAATAACTAATCATTGCTAGGGGAGAAAATAAAAACTATTTGTCATGAGTATGACATAACAAATGCTGTAGTTCTGAAGATTAGGAAAGAGATTATCATCATCACCATCATCATGATCATTGTTATTTACTGATGAAACTCAGTTTTTCATTCAAGGCTTTACAGAAACTTGCTAGAAGAAATCTAGGCAAACCTATAAAATTGAAGGACTCTACTAAAAGTTCAGAATGGGATATAACTTTCAAGACATGGCAAATGTGTTACTATTTTCCTTTACTATGCTTATTGGTTAAAAAGATTTGATTTTCTATTTTTTATGTAGGATTTGGGGGAAGGGAGGAGAGGAATTAGCAATGCTATTGCAAAAAAATAGAAAAAAAGGAAAGAAAAGAGGGACAATGAAGTTTTAATAAAATGCACAATAGAACAGAAGAAAATTCAGAAGGATATAGGCAAGTAGGACAAATTTGAAAAATTTTTTTAAAAATCTAGCTTCCAAACCAGAAAATGTATTCCAAAATATAAGCAACCAGAAGTTATATTCCTTTAAACAAAGTACCTATTTGTAAAAGTATGGCACCTGAACTGGGAAGAGGGAAAATGCACAAGAGAACAGAGTAAGATTCAGAAGGAAATAGAAGAGCATGACAAATTGGAAAGTAATATTGTAGATTTATTTATACACTTTTAAAAAGTAAGTGATTCATAACAGAGTCATGACTTCACATGTAATCATGCTTCTTTTTCTGTTCTACTTTGTAATGGAAATGTTTTCCTTTTTGGTGCTTGTGAAATTTAGAATCTAAATATTAATTCATTTGTTTATAAAAAAGATCTAGTCATTTTCATCAGACCAAAAACCATGAATCCCTCAAAATATTTAAGGAATTTTTTTTTTTACTTCCAGAGTTCCTTGTTCCCACTGAGCAATGATGAACTTGGTTATGAACTTTAATTAACATATTACTATACTAAGAAACAGAATCCTTCCAAAATTACAGAAATCTCTGGATCAAGATGGAATGCTGTAATATGACCTCCTATAATAATTTATGTCCTGAAAGGTTACAAAATGTATCTAAAATGGAAATAGTCATGGTTTAGTGTCCTAGCAACCCACTTCATTTAAATGCCATTGCAAACCTATGGGCTGTAACCTAGACTTGGAAAAGTGGACTTTGTCAAAAGTACAGATTAATATAAAAAGTGATAAATGCTTTCATGATGAAGAATTAAACATTACATCATAAAATCTTGCAACTCAATGCCAAGCTGCATAAAACAAATGACTATTGCAAAAGGAGAACGCATTGTATACAAAGCCTTTTTAAAAAGATAAAAAGTGATGAGGATTATCATATAAATAAATAAAATAAATAATAAATAAATCATATAAATAAATAAAAAATAATTTTATCTTTTTTTATTTCAATTAAGCTGAATGCCACCTTACAGATCAATCAACCAATAATCAATCAATCAATCAATCAATATTTATTAAGCACCCACTATGGGCCAGGTCCTGTAATATATATATATATATATATATATATATATATATACATATATATATATATATATATATATATATATATATATATACACATGATAAGTAGGAAATAATTGAAAAAGACACTAAAATTTTGAGGGGTTGGATTATGATATGTTTCCTGTAAAAAACAGTATTTTAGTTGGGACTTAAAGGAAGCCAGAGAAGCCAATAGATGATAATCATATTTTACAAAAGAAGTTTGGACTTAATGCAATGTCTCAACTGGGCTTAAACTTTTTCTTCTTGTAACCTCTTCTGTACTTCCTAAACTGTTTAGGAAGCCCTCTAGTAAGGCATGAAAGATTTCAGATTTGCATTAAAGGAAAAGTCTATCCACACTAATGCAATGTGTATATTTTAATTATTTGATTGATGACCTATTTTTATAATTCATATAAAAGCTATATTCTGTTACTAATTCCATACTTACAAGTCATGGCATCATCTTCCTGATGTCATGGTCCTCTTTGGGAACGAAGAACAAACCACACTGCAGCACAACACAATGCCATTTATTATTTTAACTACATACAGCTTGGGTATTCCAATTTGGAAAAACCTTTTTGGCAAAGCCTTTTCAACCCAGTTATAGAGCTCAACATTATATAATCATTGACTTGGACTTCAGAGATAAATTTAGATATCATCTACTATAGTCCAAATAATCCTTAATTGCTGTAGGACTTAGGGATAGTTGTATTACTTAATCAATTAAAGAAGGTACAATCCAGAGCACTATATAGATAGAGGGCATCCTCACTCTAAAGTCGGTTTCCCAGCTTCATCAACAGCATCCAGAACAGTTCCAGGCAATCCACTATTCCTCACATGTTACAAATTCCCATCCACTAATCAGTTAGTCTGTTTAACAAAGCTTCGGTTCTTTCCTAGCAATATTTATTTACAGTTGTCATGTTAATGTAGCAGGGGTGGAAATAGAGATTGCACCCTAGGGAACATGTGCTAGAACTTCCCTGAAAACTTCCAGGACTCCAGGGACTTGTGGGTCTCAGTGGTAAAGGGCCATGGACTGAGCTGGTTCATATGCTGGGCTGGCAGCAGGCAGGGCAACTCTGCTACTTTAATAATATTTCAATCTTAATAAAATGTAGCACTTTTTATAAAATGTTTTGTTGCTGATTTTTTGGTTTCTTTCTTTTTAAGTAAAGTGTGCCTCCTGAATATTGGTCAATAGGAGGATAACTACAAAGGGGTTGCCATTCTTAGACCTAATCCTAGTGAGCAAAGAGGGGGAGGGAATATAAAATCACAGGTGCTAATCAGCACTTAGATCATTCTGGGTAACTTCAAAGTTCTTGCAAATAACTGCCATATAAAGTAATGTGGGGTACCTGCTGTCCAGGGATTATAGGAATACAAAAGAACGAGTCATTATTTCTAGTTTCTACTTCTGGAGTATAGGGAATGCTTTGTGCCAGGAAATGATGAAATATCCTTGGTCCTCTCCTCCCAACATATAGTCAATCCTTAATATTCTGCATTTAACTTTCCTGACTCCAAACATTCCCATAATTTTAGTAGCAACCTCATTTTCACTTTTGTGTTGCTGACTGGACACATTTCTGGCTATGCACAGTACAGACAAAAATGAGAGGCGGGATGTGCTCAAGTTTGTGTAGTGGCTGTATCTACTAGTCACTTCACAGATCTTGTTCACCCCACAATCGTAAAGAGCTACTTGTGCATTCATTGCATATTTTCATTGTTTGCTTCTAAAACTCAAGTTTCATATTGCAATTATACCCCAAAGCTCTAAACCCAAGTGTGCAGTCAGTGAAACATGGACAGCCTAGGGAGGAAAAAAAGGCATTAGATAAATTTTGTGTCAGAATATCTGCAGCCACTGTTGGCTGGCAGACCCTCAAGAATCTCAAAATGGTGCACAAATTTTTTAAGACTGGTGTATCCTTCATGATTTCCAGTGCCTTCTACTAGCCATGAGGGAAAGAATGTCAGAGGTGATGTCAAGACCTCACCATTCTAGGCATCTTCCAGAAGCAGTGACTAAAGTCCCAACAACCTCTCCATTGGTTTTCAAAGGGCAACCAAGGTAGGGAGGCAGCAGTATAGTACATAGTACAATGCCCTCACACAGTCATCTGACACAGTAGAAGGTAAAAATCAGGTTAAAAAATATTTTAGTTCTAAGAATTTTATTTACTGTACAGTATTTATAGTACTGTAAAGTTCATACATTATGCAATTATTGTCTGAAATCAATGTTTGTTTTTAAATTGAGACAGCACAAAAGGTCACAGAATTCTAGGGAATTAATAAGCAAGAAAAAATGTTTTGCATGTTACCAATTTTATTTTTTGTACTGAATTTTATGGGTTATTTCCTGATCACTGTGTTAGGAAAAGTACAAATCGTCAGAATTAATGTTTTGTTATAAAGAATTTTATGCAGAAAAGTGTATTTTCAACAGTTCCTAGAGAAAGATTACAGTTTTTGATGATCACCTGAACCTAAACCCTATTTCCCCTAGGTTCAGTATATCAATAATTGAGTTTCTGACTTTTGAGCCATTTTCTAGGAATGTTACCCCTATGAAAGTTGAAGATTGACAGTACATACATAAACATATACAACTCTCACATTGGACTAAAGGTTATATTACTGCTACATTTTATTACTAAGATATTCCTTTAAAAGTTACCATGAAAGAGGTAGCAAGGCACAGCGGAAAGAGGGCTGACTCAGAGCCAAGAAAACCTGGGTTTAAGTCCTGCCTCTAACATTTACTGACTGTGTGACCTTGGGCATGTCACCAGAACTCTCAATGACCCAATCCCTAGGGAAGTAGATGAGTCTAGCATTATAGAGCAGAGGCCAGCCTTTATTAGGAGAGGAAATTTCCTCACTGGGTGTAAAATCACAAGCATGAATAAACAATAATAGTAATAATATCATGGAACAATTGGCAATTAAAAAAGCATTCCACTCCTTTAGGTAATTAAATTGTTGTTACTTATAACTAAAACAAATCCCTAAAAAACAACTAAATCCCAAATTATGCATACATACCTTCTTAAATGCTTTAAAGAGACATCAAATCTATTTCTTTTGATGACATTCTAAAGTATCCTCAGGGATACTAAATGATCACAGAACAGTGCCTAGTTTAGGCAAGAGAATGAACCATAATTTTATGAAGATATTTAGCTTTTTTAAAAAAATAAACTTCCCCACATACTGCAAAACCCACTTCTAGTTTTTCATTTATCTTTAAATTGGCGAGTATGCAAACTAACATATTTATTTACATTTATTCAAGATACTACAAATTAAATGATAGGCAATCTTGGATCATATACTTAGAGCTGGAAAAGGATCTTAAAAGATATCTAGTTCAACTCCCTCATCTTACAAGTGAGGAAACAGAGACCCAGCCTAGGAAGATGATTTTCCCAAGATTGTACAAGTAGTACTAGTGGCAGAGATAGCATTCAATTCTACATCCTCTGATACCAAATCTGGTGTTCTAATTGGTTTTGGAAGACAGTAAGTGCTTGTTTGGGACTGAACTTGGACCTGAATTCCATAAACACTTGATATTATAATGCTTTCTAGCTATATGAGTTACATAGTAAAGCATGTTATGTCTTCCTCCAACTATACAAGAACCAAAATAAAGCTAACAATGTTCCATCATATTTAATGTATGACAGATACCACCACCTGGCAAAACATCTTTTCTCAGTAGTAATTCCATTGCGTTGTTTAAGAAGCATCCCCTTCCTCCTCCACCCATCAACTAGCTTCTGATTACTTTCGTTCTTTCAATCCCACTGGGCGATCATACATACTAGCAGTTGAGGCCAGCCCAGCATTAAAATCTACAGGAAGTATCAACTCTATGGGCAATTTATTAGAAAACATTTAAGCAGGTGAACATGGCTATCAATATTTTCTACTTAGGCTTTCATATTTCCTCTGAGCTTTTGCAAAGGGATCTTTTCTTTCTCTCTTTTAAAGCTCAGAACCAAAGGTACAATTCAAATGCAAATTATGAGTATGGTCAAGCAGAATTCCTTATACACGTTCATTTTGTGGTTTGTAATTCCTGGGGAAAATACTAGGTTCCCTATCTTCTTGTTTCATTATAGGGTGTTTCAACCCAAACCAAAAGGCCATGTTGATCAGTCTGTTAAATCCTTCAAAGATTTCAAGGAACTACTATAGAAAATGCTGCAAAAGTTTCCTTCTACTTTGGTCCATCAACCTCAGGCAGCTGCAGAGCTCACATTCATGTCCTCTTTGGTTCAAAAGGAAGGGCATAGATCAAGTGGGCATCATGGTGCTGGTGCTAGGAACACTAAAAACCATTTATACAAGGGATTAAAGAGTAAAATATAGACCCCATTTGGAGAAAGGTTTCCTCTGCCAGACCTAGTTTCAAAGACAATAACAACCTTTACAACAACATTGACTTTAAACCTCCTGAAAAATTAACATGAAAGAAGGGAAGGAGAACTGACTTCTGAGTCGTAAGACCGGAACTTTTTCTTCCAGCTCCTACACTTCCTACCTATGTAACCAAAAATGTTATTGTACCCTTTTGCACCTCAACTTTCTTATCTCGAAAATGGAAATAATAATACTTGTACCATTTGCCTTATAGGGTTGTTTCAAGGAAACCTTTGGGGAAGCCCATGATTTCATTCACCCAGGGAACTTGGGATAAGGAAATTTCTTCTACCAAAACAAGTCAGCCTCTTAGAGTCACAAAATCAGCATCTGTCAAAATTGGGACTTGAAACCCCGTGTTTCAGATTTTAAGGCTAGCTCTCCATTCACTATGCAATGTTACTTTGGTTTGTTTTTTTTCTGGTTGGGGGGGGTAAGCCTTAGGACTAAGGAAATGCCACCTATTATTAATAATAGCTAGCATTTATAAGGTTTACAAAGCACTTTAAAAATACTATCTCATTTGATCTTCACAACAACTCTATGAACTAGGTATCATCATTATAACCCTATTTTATAGAAACTAATGTAAACTTAGGTTAAAAGAGCTCTAGCCACTGAAGCACCCAGCTCCCACAGTTTACCTCATTCCCTGCTATGTTTATTTAGGTTGGATTCACTGGCCCTTCTCTGAGTCTGTCCCCTGCATCTCTCAGTTTGTTTTATGCTTCTTCAATGTCTTCATGCATCCTTTTCTTCCACCATTCCAACTCTCCTCTTCTTGTATCCTCAATCTTTCCTCTATCATTCTCATAAAAGTATCTTATTCCACATCTCATTCCTTATTAGACTGTGATCTCCTCGAGAATAGGGACTTTCTTTTGTCTATCTTTGTATCCCCAGTGTTTAGCAAGTGCCTGGCACATAACAGGTACGTTTAAATTGTTTTTGACTGACACATTCTATATGATAATAGCTCACATTCTTATAGCAATTTACAATTTTTCAAAATCAAGTAAAATCCTTTGAGAAAATCAGAATAAGTGCTAATGTCCCCCCATTTTAAAGGTCACAAAGTGCAGTCACGAAGAAGTTAAGGTTTTACTTAAGGTCACAGAGCTACTAAGGTGTCAGACACAGGGTTTGAATTCAAGCTTTCTTTCCACTAAAGTGCTATGTTGCCTCTCAGAAAGCTTTATTCCCCAGGCAGAGGGAGGAGAGTATCCTAAAACCCTCTTATAACTATGGAGGTACAACTAAACGTTGTCTCCTTTTCCTTTCTGAAGAATAAAAACCTTAAAGAAAGGAAATACTTTGGCTATATTATCAAATCTCCCAATAGATTGTTATATATTTTAAGAAATCACATCACAATCCTTCTATAATATTGATGGATGGTGATGTCCGTATCTAAAACAAGCAGCTAACACAAGAATGTGAGAGCCAAGAATCTTCTGTGTAAATCTGACTTAGCCACTAAAACCCAGAATAGTTTGTTCCCTCTCTGCTAAATAGAACACTGAGAGATAGGTCATTAAATTTTATTTCTTTGTCAATAAGCAACATGAATTCTATCCCTGGGGAAAACTCATTTGGAGAAGAGGCTGGAGAGTTGACTCTATCCAGATCCAGCTGAGACAGAAGATTCAGTGGTCCTAGTTCCAATAACGTAGCTAATGATATCACCCCCACCTGTATCCCTAGACACACACACACACACACACACACACACACACACACACACACACACACACACACTCAAACTTCCTGAGAACAATGCATCAGAATAGGCAGCTGAATAGGGGCAGCTAGAAGGAGGAGTGGACAGAGCTCTGGGTTCAGTCAAGAGGACCTGAGTTCAAATTTGGCCTCAGACACCTTCCAGCTGTGTGACCCTGGGGAAGTCACTTAATCATTTTTGCCTTAGTTTCTCATCTATAAAATGAATTAGAGAAGGAAATGGCAAACTACTCCAGTATCTTTGTAAAGGAAAATCCTAAATAAGGTCACGAAGAGTCAAACATAATTGAAAAATGACTGAACAAAGACAACTAGGAGGTTGGTTTTTGGGGAGGAGAAGGGCAAAGAACAGGATGTTTAGGAGAAAGCTACATGTAGCAGAAGGAGGAAAAGCCACCAGAAAAGCCAGCGTGCCCTCAAACAAAGAGGTTTGAAGCCTACAATAGAGCTCTGACCAGGGATGCCCCAAGGATCTGGAGGAGACAGCAGCAGCAATCTTATTTGAGAATGCTGTCTACAAAGTTGTAGGAGGAGACGCGGAAATCTGGCAGCATTATGAGCACAGAAACATCAGAAGACGTGAAAAGCCACAACAGAAGTCTAAAAAATCAGGAACAAATGTGGACTTGCCACCCCATCTAAGAGTGAAGGAGGGAGTAGTAGAGGAGCAAAGTCACAAATCAGAAACTGAAGTTAAAATATAACTAAAGAAATACCAAACCCAGAAGAAAAGAATAGTGTTGCAAAGAGTATAAGAAGAGCAGTGGGTGAAACAGCCTGGTTACAAGGGTGTACCTAGGAGAAACGAAGCAGGAGATAAAGAAATGAAATGAAAAAAAATCTAGGATAAAAATGGAAAGAGAATAAAGAGTTTTGAACAGTAGATGAAAAATCTTACCCAAGTAGTAGATTATCTGAAAATTAAAATAGACCAAGTAGAAATCAATGACTCTATGAGGCAATGAGTAATATTAAAAGGAAATATTTTTAAAGTACTATAAAAATGTAAGCTATATACTGTTAAAAGCAATTGACTTGGAAAAGAAACTGATGAAATATAATTTCAGAAACATCCCATTTTATTAAATCCAAGACCTCCTTTACCCTCAAATTCCACACCCCTCCATCTCCTTAAAAAAAAAAAAAAAACAAACGAAAAAAAAACACCTAGGAGGCATCATTGATAAATTATAAATGAATGTTTTCAAAGTTTTCACAGGGCAAAGAGAAAATAGAAATAATCCATTGATTGCCTCTTAAAAAAAATACTAAAATGAAAACTCTGCAAAATATCATGGTCAAAATCCAGAGTTTCCAGATCAAGAAAAAAGAAAGCAAACAGGTAGAAGAAAGAAAAAAAGTAGGAAGGAACTATACAATTAGAGTAACACAAGACTTGGCAGGAAAAATTAAGGAATACAAATAAGAATGGTTTTAAGCAATTAGAAGGAGCTAAATAATGAGCAAGTGTTTATATTTTAATTGGAAAAGAGACAAATGTCCCTTCAGAACCCTAATGTCTTCAAAGTTTCAGAGGTAATTGAATAAGACAATAGAAGAGATAACAGAAGTTTTGTTCCAGTTTTGTTTTGTTTTGTTTTGTTTTGTTTTAAATAATGCATGGGGAAAAAATTAGGGGAATAAGAAGGTGGAACACACTATGTCTCATAAAGGGGAGGTGCACAACCTCACACTTATCTGAACATGAAATGAATGCTAAACACACAAAGCACCATGCAGAGATTTTACGTAGTAATATATTAAACTGAACAAGGAAAGAGAGATAAAGAATGGAAAGTTCTCGGAGGAAATAGTCACAAGCAATATATATTTGAACTTCAGAAGGTGGAGCATAAAGTAAGGATTAAAAGGAAAGAAAAAAGGTGGATTGGAAGTAGATTTTATCAGTTATAGGTGCTACTCTTTAAAACAACTATTTATTTTAAGTTTTCAACATTGACTTTTATGAGATTTTGAGTTCCAAATTTTTCTGCCTCCTTCCTTTCTCCTCTTCCTAAGATGGCATGCAATCTGATATATGCTATACATGTATAATCATATTGAACATATTTCCACATTAGTTATATTGTGAAAGAATCAGAACAAAAGGGGAAAACTATAAGGAAGAAAGAAACAATGAACAAATAGTATGCTTTAATCTGCATTAAGATTCTATAGTTCTTTCTCTGGATATGGATAACACTTTACATCATGAAATTTTGAAATTGTCTTACATCATCGAACTGCTGAGAAAAGCTAAGTTTATTAAAGTTGGTTGTCACACAATGTTGCTGTTACTGTATGCAATGTTCTCCCGGTTCTGCTCATTTCACTCAAAATCAGTTAAATGTTTCCAGGTTTTTCTGAAATCCACCTCCTCATCATCTCTTATGGAGCAACAGCATTCCATTATATTCATATACCACAACTTGTCCAGCCATTTCCCAATTGATTGGTGTCCCCTCAATTTCCAAATCTTGGCCATCACGTATGGATCCTTTTCCTTTTTTTTTTTTTTTGATCACTTTGGGATATAGACCTAGTAGTGGTATTGTGGGATCAAAGGGAATGCACAGTTTCATAACCCTTTGGTCATACTTCCAAATTCTTTTCCAGAATGGTTGGATCAGTTTACAACTCCACCAAAAATGCGTTAGTGTTCCAATATTCCCACATCTTCCCCAAAGTTTATCATTTTCCTGTGTTGTTGTGTTAGCCAATGTGATAGGAGAGAGATGGTACCTGAGACTTCTTTCATTTTGTATTTCTCTAATCAATAGTGATTTAGAGCATTTTTTCATATGGGTTTAGATAGCTTTAATTTCTTCCTCTGAAGACTGCCTGTTCATATCCTTTGATCATTCATCAATTGGGGAATGACTTGTATTCTTATAAATTTGACTCCATTTTCGATATATTTTAGAAAGGAGTTCTTTCAGATTGCTACTCTTGATCACCTTTCTCTTTCAACTATCCACCTCCATGCCTTTTTGTAAAGAGAGAAATGGAAGAGGCAAAGAAAAGACAAAGTATCACATAATATGAGGAAGAAAATACACAATTAACAGTCATTATCATGAATGAGATAACCTGACTCATAAAATGGAGCAGACTGGCAGGATAGATTAGAAAGCAGAATCCAAGAATACATTAGCAAAGATGAACAAAAAAAGAGAAGAGTGTGAAAGTATAAGCAAACTAGTATACTTTTGAAGGAGCTGTGAATTGGTCTAGCTCTTTTGGTAAACAATTGGAATTTATTTTTAAAAATCACTTATCTGGGTATACCCTTTTGAACAACCAAAATAGTATACTGCCAATACAGATTACATATATATATATATATATATATATGTATGCATATATATAAATATATGTATAAAACTATATATATATATATATATATCAAAAAGATCAAAAAAGAAGAAGGAAAGGGCCTATATGTACAAATATATATAGCAGCACGTTTTTGTAATGAGTAATTAGAAAACATTTGGGTGACCATGAACTGGAAATTGGTTGAACAAATAGCCAAAAAAAAAAGTGAAAGTTAAGATTCTGAGAAATCTGTGAAAACCTATGTGAACTGATGCAGCATGAAGTGCAAAGAACTAGGTGAAGAGTTTGTCCAATGACAATGAAAGGAAGAGGAAAAAAAAAACTTTGAAAGATTAAGAACTCTGATTAATGAAATGACCAAAAGTACTCCAGTGGACCGTTGGTAAAACATGCTTCTCAATTCTTTGTTTTCTGTTTGACTCATTCTAATTTGAAAAGTATTTCGTTCTTGGTTAAGGTTTTCATCATTTATTCTAAGATGTCAATTTTTCTTGCCCTTCTTTTCTCTTTATTGGTTTTCTATTCTGTGTCTGATTTCTTCCAGATAGTCCTGCAGTCCTTCTGGTCAGAACATATTTTCCTCTAAGATTTTAATCTGGATTTGGGTATCAGTATCCTTTGGATAATCTCCTGGACCTCTTTTTTTATTATTTTCTATTTAATATTTTATTTTTCCCCAGTTTCATGTAAAAATAATTTTTAACTTTTGTATTTTTTAATTTTTGAGTTCCAAATTCTGTCCCTTCCTCACCTGCCCCCTTCTCTGAGATGATAAACAAGTTGATATAGGTTACACATGTGCAGTATTGCAAAATATATTTTCATGTAGTTATGTTGTAAAAGAAAACACAGACCCAAAAAACAACAAGAAAAATAAAGTGAAGAAAAATATGTTTCAATCAGTATTCAGACTTCATTGACTCTTTCTCTGGACGTGGATAGAATTTTTCATAACTCCTTCAGAATTGTCTTGGATCATTGTATTGCTGTGAATAGCTAAGTCATTCACAGTTGATCATCATAACATTATTGCGGTCACTGTATACAGTATTTTCCCAGTTCCACTCACCACACTTTGCATAAATCTTCCCAGGTTTTTCTGAAAGCATACTGTTAGTCATTTCCATCATAATCATATAGAACACCTTGTCCATCCATTCCCCAATTGGGATGTCCCTCCAATTTTCAATTTTTTGCCACCACTAAAAGAGCTGCTATAAATATTTTTGTACATATAAGTCCTTTTCCTTTTTGCTTTTTATCTGTAATCTCCTTCTGATCAGTTGTCTGACTCTCCTTACCACTTGTGGGCCGAGTTCTGGAAACTATCCCTGCTACCACAGTCACTCCCAAGGCCTACTGCTAGTTTGCTGGGATACAACCTGCCCTGAACTGTGTACCATGCTCACCCAAGTGCAAAAGACCTTTCCTGTTGACTTTCTAAGTTATCTTGGACTGGAAAATTGTTTCACTCCATCCTTTTGGGAGTTCTACCACTCCAGATTTTGTTTTGAGGTATTATTTAAAGCTATTTGGAGGTGTTTGGAGACAAGTTCAGGTGAATTCCTGCCTATTCTCTGCCATCTTTCCTGGGCTTCTTTCAAATCAAAATGTTTCCTGCTGGTATTCAGTTTTTCTTGATTCCCTTATCTCATCCACTACATTATCTTGGTTGCAGGAGGTGAGGCAGACTGCTCTTTGGTAATGCTCTACAATTGATTGGCTTGGGCAGGATCTACCTGGTTGTGAGGGTAGTGATAAAGAGTAGCACTCACCTCCAAAGGAATCTGGGGGTACTAGAGTTCTGAGCTCTGAAGGGGGCTTCTTCTTGCTACAGCAAGAAGTCCTCTCCTAGAGGTAGTAGTAGTAATACTATGGGACCTCTCCTAGAGTAGTAGTAGTAATAGTAGTAGTAGTAGTAGTAGTAGTAGTAGTAGTAGTAGTAGTAGTAGTAGTAGTAGTAGTATGCTCTGTCTATGGTCTTACCCTACCGCTGCTAGACTCAGGGATTACTCTAAACTGAGCTGTTCCCTGAAAGTTTCCTGTATTGCTGGGGATAGGTTTTATCTTAGGTCTTCCCCTAGTCCTCCACCTGGGTTCACAACACTAGTGCTATATTGGATGCCCAGAAGATGCTTTTGAGAGCTAAGCTCTTGCAGCCATGAACTCTGGGCTTTGGATAACAATGTCTCAAGCTTGCCTTGGGCCATTCCTGGGCTGAGGAAGCTGGTGCCATGCTAAATTCACCTGGAATGCCCCAGGCTACTATCTCAGGCTGGCCTCCCATAGCCACAGACTTTAGGTACTCTTCATGCTCTTTTCCCATCTAATGCAGAGAGGTTTAACCAGGAGTCTCCTAAGACTTCCTGTCTGTTTTCTGTACCACTCAAGCTTATCTATTCCAGGGTCTCCACAGGACTCCAGGGGTCCATCTGTGGATTCCTGGACTAGATGAGGAAAGCTGTAGGTGATTTTTCTTTTTTAAAAAAGTTTCTATTGAAGTATTCCTTTTATATCACCTTAGTTTTCCCCAGTATTCCTCCCTTTCCCCTTCCAGAGAGCCATTTCACATAATAGCCTTTTTAAAGCCTCCCCCGCCAAAAAAGAGAAAAATAAGTGCAAAAAATCAGCATAAACAGTCAACACACTGAAAAATATGAAAACAGACACAATGTGCAACATACAAGTGATTCTTATTTTATTTGTATTTTAGTGCTGCACATTTCTAAAACTCATTCTAGAATTTTCAGATCTGAATTTCTCTACCTCCTAACACACTCCCATACTGCCCTTGTTTCCCAACTCTTGATAGAGAGGTAATGGACTAGAGGTGGAAAATGAGGCATATATTTTTGGACATGTTTAATCTGTAGATATGCTTTCTTTGAGGGGTTTTTTTTTGAAGCGATAGTTGTGGAGTAGAAGTGGAACTACTGATAGACAGAAAAAAGCATCAATGAAGTAAGTTCATAAGTTGTTCATCCTTCCTTCATCAAGAGGATCAAGAGAATATCAGGAGGGTGATGTTTTGACTTGCAAGTGAATTGGATTTAAGTGAGACAGTTTCACTCTCTCCTTCAGTCAACTCTGCCCAGAGTCACAGTCAGCAAATGTCTAAGCCCGATTTGAACTTAGATCATCCTGTCTCCTGACCCAGCACTCTATCCACTACACCATCTAGTTGCTAAATTAGAAGAAAAGCAGGAAACTGGAGGGAAAATGTTTACAGCAAGTTTTTTCTGATAAAGACTTCATTTCTCAAATATATAAGGAACTGGGTCAAATTTACAAAAATAAAAGCATTGCCCAGTTGATGAATGGTTAAAAGATATGAATAGTTTTCAGGAAGAAATTGAAGCTATCACTAAACATATGAAAAATGGGAGTATAAGATTATAAGTAGTCAGTATAAAGAGGAAATAACAGGAAGTAAGATTGTAAGGGGGAACCTGTTGTCCCAAATATCAAAGGTGCATAATTTGCAATTTGTATTATAGATTATATATTAACCAAATATATTTGGTTATATATTAACCAAAATTTACATCCTGATAATATGTGCCCAATTAGGGGGAGTCATTTAGGCACTGTGTGTCAAGGTTCCTGGTCCTATAATATGTAAACTACCGACAAAATCCAGACCTCCACAGCTCCAGACCAGCAGAACATCAAAAAAGTGCTGATAACCTTGAACTTTTGCCAATAACTTTAAGATGATTTGAGTATGGTAATGAACTAACTCCAATGTTACACAGAGAGGAGTTGGTCTGTTTCCCCAAAATCCTCACAAAAATGAGACCTTAAACTCTTGTCCCAGAGCACTCTTCCATCTCCATTGGATCCCTCCCGCAAATGCTTCCAACTCTAATCCGTGGTTACGGGAGTGATATTCTCTGCCTCCTCACTCCATGCCATCCTCTTCCTCACACTGCCTTTCTTCGCTGTCCCATCCCTCCATCCTTGAGCCCCTCTGTCTGTCTCTATACTACTTTTTACCAGTTGTCTTTGCCTTTCCAAACTTTTGCCCCATACCCTCTGTGAAGCAATCAAAGTGTGACTGTTGCGCTGTTTCTTGCTACCCATCCTAGTTTTTCCCAATGAGTACCCGAAGAACCAGACATGCCTTTCCCCATTTCATAATTTCATAAGTTAATTATCAATCCATATATATATATATAATATATATATATGTGTCTGTGTGTGTGTATATGGGTATATGTGTGTGGCTCCCCATACCCTAATTCATGCCAAGGCTGTCACTAATGCAAGGATTCCATATATGCCAAAATATTTACGGCGGTATGTTTTGTGTATTTATGGCAGCATGTTTTGTGGTAGCAAAGTACTGAAAATAAAGTAGTTGCTTATTGATTGGGGAATGGCTAAACATATTGTGACATATTTCATACCATGAAGTAATGGAATATTACTGTGTTATAAGAAATGATTAATACAGAGAAATGTGGAAAGACTCACATGAATTGATACAAAATGAAATAAGCAAAACCAAGACAGCAATATACACAACTACAAAAATGAAAGAAAGGAAAGGGAAGGAGAAGAGTGAAGAAGATAGGACGAAGAGAAATGAAGAAGAAAAATTATTTTCTATATTCAGTGAATATAAATGCTTTTATAAATTTAAAGTTATTATCAGGCAAGACTTCCCATTTTCTTACATCTAAAAATATATTTATGCTAGGTTTCATCATGGCATAGAAGTAGCTCTGGTTTCTTGAAGGTTATCCAAACGTGGGGAACCTGCAGCCTCAAATTCACATGTGGCCCTCCAGGCCCTCAATTGTGGACCTTTGACTGAATCCAGACTTCACAAAGCAAATCCTCTTAATAAAAGGATTTGTTCTGTAAAACTTGGACTCAGTCAAAGACTGCACTTGAGGATCTAAATGGTCACATGTAACCTCAAGGCTGCAAGTTCTCCACCCCTGAATACTAACAGAACCCAAGCTCTGGCAGGTCCTACAAAGTTAGAAAAGCTGTAACTTTGGACCTGGGAATGGACTCTGTGCTTAGTCATTTGAGGACTAGCCAAGTAAAGTGTGAAGAGTATCATGACCAAAAGATGATGGATTTCTTTGGCCACAGAAATTTTTGTGAGCTTAAGATAAAGAGGAAAGCACACTGGAGGACCTGGTTTCAGGGTCAAATGCGACCCTGAGTGATCACTTCAAAAAGTGATCTCTTCAAAAAACTTTGCCTTGCTGGGCTTCAACTTCCAAGTCTATAAAATAAGAAATTTGGACTTGAAACTTTGTGAACATGGAGTGGTTGAATCTTCATCTTCACCCTGATGAAACTTAGATATTTTAAAGTATTTTAATGCTAGCCAATTATTTTATTATTCACAAAAAATGTTGTATCTTACTGCTAAAGTAATTTATTATTTAACTAGTTATATCCTGAATAGTTCACAATGTGGCAAAACTCTTAGCTACATCAACATTTGCTGCACTTTGTGGGGAACATTTGTCCAAATTCTTGGCTCTAAGTATCTACTAATCAGTCAATAAACTTTTATTAAGTACCTATTGTGCCAAGCACTGTGCTAAATGCTAGGGATAAAAAGAAAGGGGTGGGGACATGCTGAAGTTCAGAGGAGTGTAGCAGGGTGGAAAATGATGACATGGCTACCCAGAACACAGAAGGATTTGATTCGGAGGTTCAAAGAATTTTCAACAATAAGTAAGGGCCTCTTGGGCCCCAAGCATTGTATAACCATGTATCCCAAGAATGTGTCATTATATCTATATATTTAATACCCAATGAGATGGATATGGATAGAAGGATAAAGACAGAAGATAGTCCTTTTGTATTCTAAAACATAAATTCTTCTAAATGTTTCCATCAGTAATTGTTCCACATCCAATTTAGAGTGGGAGAATAGAAAAAGGAACTTTCACATCTTTGCAGTTTTGCCCCAGGCTGATCTGCCTGGTATTGCACATAGAGATATTCCCCCAGACACTTAAATCTCTCTGGAGGCTATCACCATCTTTTCTAAGCCTTTGTCTTCCCTGCCTGTCAGTTCAGTTAAAGTGCAAGTATTTTACTTTACCAAATGGACAAGTCCTGTCCGTAATTGTACCAAACGTATAAAATGTGACATATTGTTAGGAGTCAATTAGGGTTATGTTTTACAGCCATGCTAATAATAAATTCCCTGATGCTCCCGCAGGCCAGATCAGGTCATCTGGGCTGCTGGTTTGCTCTGCCAGCCATACTAGAAAACACAACTTATTTTGGAGCTCTGGAACAGAATGGTTAAAACAAAATGAACAAAACAAATGCAAACATTTTTCTCCAAGGAAGTTAAAGTCCTGGGTGATTTTATACAGAAAAAACTGAAATGTAAGCTTTGAGGTAAAAATAATTATTTGAAAAGATGAGTTCTCAAGTGAGGTGAGGTGAAAGGAAGGGTATTGGAATTACGGAATCATGCTTCAGGCTACTCTGGGAAGTTTTTTTAAGATTAGAAATTATATCACAATGGGTTTATGGGGTTTTTCCCCCAAGCAATAGTCTGGCTTATATAGTTGAAAACTGCAAAGCCAATGACATGAATAAAATTACTCTAATACACAAAAGATATAACCTCTGTGAAAACAGCATTTGTCGTAAAAATTATTTTTTCTTTCTCTTTTTTTGGCCTATAAAATTGGTCAAATGATTAATTAGCATATTGTGCATCTGTAGGCAAGTGATTTGTTTATTTAACTATTAGCTAATGACTGCTATTTTTGTTGGGCCTCTTAGCCTTTCAAAAGGGTGATTTTAAAAAGGCACCCTTCAGCCTTGGGAAAAGAGTAAACACGCCTATAAGATCTGTAAGTCTCAACAAACCTTTCTGATGTGTATCTAAGGAGAGTAGCCACCATCCATTAGAGGAGTAAACTATCCAATGAAGAACTGGATTTTCACCAGTGCAAAATGCATTAATTTTCTAAATGCTGTTGGAGGTTAGTTGGTTTATGGACCTTAGCAAGGGGCTATGGGTAGTGGGACATTGTCAGAACCTTGACCTCTGACAAAGCATCATTCACGTATTTGCCTTTCTGAGGGTTGGGAGATGAAGGGCAGTACAAAAGACTGGTGGAGACTTTTGAAGGTAATGAGAGGAAAAAAATGGCAGTGGTTATGCTAATCTTCCTGGAGCCTGCCTGGAGGCTTCACTGGCCACTGAACTTTTTAGACTTAGACCATCTGCAAGAAAGGTGGGACTTGAAGAATAGATAAGTGCTCCTGCACAAAGTAGGCGCTTACATGTTTGTTGAAGTAAGCTTTTAAAAGAAAGGCCAGGAGCAGACCCTCCCCTAGCAAAGCAAGCCTTTCAGGGGCCAATATTCCCAACAAATACTAGCAAGAGTTTGTCTACCATACTTCAAGTCACCAGGCCTATTGTGACCTCAAATAATGTCTCCTTATGACTAGACTTCATATAGCAAGGAACCGCCATATTTATGACCATATATTGACATTCCTATATACTTGCAACCTAGACCTTGGCTGAGAAGACTGAGACTGGTGTCTGGATGCCAATCTAAATAGAGTTTCAGTGCCTAGGAAGTTGCATCTGGGATCAAATGGGTTGTAGAATCAATGTTAAACTTGAATAATGCTTTTATATTTTAATCTGAATACAGATATTTGATTAATATAATGTTGATAAGGACCTAATTTTTAAGTGTGATTCAATTATCCTCTGAAAACAAATAACACTGAATAGGATCATAAGATTTACCTCTAGAAGGGACCTTAAAAGTCATTTATAGTTGAAGAAACTGAGGGCCTGAGAAGAGACGTGAATTGTCCATGGTTAGACAGATCATAAACAGCAGAGTAAGAAGAATTCTACCCAGGTCCCATGGTCAAATCCTGACTACATATGCATGCATGTGCTTTCCTATTTGCAATTGTACTAAAAGCAGCAGGCAGCTAGGTGGTACAGTGAGTACATCAGGCCTAGAGTCTGGAAGGTTCATCTTCATGAGTTCAAATCTGGTCTCAGACACTGTGTGACCCTCGGCAAGTCACCTAACCCTGTGTACCTCTGTTTCCTCATCTGTACAATGAGCTGAAGAAGGAAATGACAAACCACACCATGACTTTTGCCATGAAAACCCCAAATGGGGTTGCGAAGAGATGGACATGACCGAAACAACCAAACAATAATAACAAAAAGCAGTAACTTTTGAGTGTAAGAAGAAAGAAGAGATTTTTTTTTTCCCTTGAGAGTAAAATGGTCCTTTCTGGTTCTATATTCCATGAACTTATTTTATTAACAACCATGGCAAGACTTCCGCAAGCTGATGCAGTATCTGTCAGGATGGTGATTTGGGGCATCTAGAAAAATAATCATACAAAATGGCAAATGAGTACCAGTCTTTCTAGTGCCACTGACTACAACTTCTTTCACGTCATTCAACATGAAACTGTCAATTCCCATCCCTAAATCCTATTGCCTCCTTCATTTAAAATTTTCTTCTTTGAATAGACCAGGAAAAACGTAACCTATTTCCTTAAGCATTTTTGTTTTCCCCAACCACACAACACATAGCAATCAGTTAAATTTTCTAGCTCATGATCCGTTTCTTTGGTCACTTCCTGCTGTAGCACCCCACCTAGGAGTATTACCCTAATTCCCACTCACTTGGTCAGACAGATAATAAAAGTAATCATGAGAGTCAAGGGCTTCTGGTACTGTCTTTCATGAATTTCCATTTAGAGTGCTTCCCATACATTAAAAGCTAGGCCTAGTTAGCTTTTATAAAGGGTATTTATTTATTTATTTGTTTGTTTATTTTTTATTTATTTATTCTTATTTATTAAGGGTATTTTTTCCCCTTTATGCAGTCCTCAGGAATTTTCCTTCAGGCACAGTTCTCTGCTGGTCCCCAACCATCAGTGCCTTGTAGAATTCTGAAGCTTCCTTTCTGTGCTGGATCGAATGTGTCCTGGGTACATCTCTTGAGTCCATCCTTGCTGCTCAGGACCAACCAGAACTCCAGATCTTCTGACTTTCTGAAATTTAAAAGGCAGTCAGGGAGGAAAATTAAGAATAGGAGGGACATTGATCCTCACCCCCTCCACCCAACCCAAGACCATCACTTTTTCACATGTCCTTAACCACTGGATTCAACCACAACTTATCTGGCATGCTGCTAGCATGTGGGATTCCAAGATGACATGCTGTCATACACAGCCCCACAACATATAACTGTTTATCTTCAACCAATCACGAGACACTTCCTGTATAGTATCTATTTTCATTCAATAACCCAAGTAGATTACTATTCACAAATTGAGTAAAGGCTTAGTCAAACCTAGTTTATACTTGGATTGATCGATGAATTCATTTCCTTTGTGATTACATTATATGGGGTCCACCAAGACAAGAGGGCAAGCTTAGCACTATGGACTATAACATAGCAATCAAGGGAGTCTTCATAAGGGAGATGCGATTGGGGCTTCTGGGACCTAAAGTAATAACAAAGGAAGGAAACCATCATATGGAATTTACTTAGCATACAAGTTTGACCCTCCAAAATCTAATCACAATATAACTTTCTTAACCTTATGCCCCTATAAGTAAGTTCTACCCCCTTATTAACCTAAGTAGTTCCATGCCATTGGGCAAGTCATTTCATATCTCTGCTCTTCTATTCATCATTATAAATAAGGGATTAAACTAGATAAAGGGTTCATTAACCTAAAAAAAAAAAATTGATTGTTATATTGCAATATAATTGACCTATTTTGTAATACGATCAATTTTATTACAATAATTTAAAAACATTATTTTGAAGAAGGGAGACACTTGAAAGGGGTCCATATGACAAGAAAAAATTTAAAAATCCCTGAACTAGATAAACTTTCAGCTCAAAAATTCTATGGCTAATTTAGCATTATCTCATACTACAAGCCTCCTGCTTTTGATAGCTGGCCTACTCACTATGCTGTAAGCATGCCTTTACCCATATCCATCCTTCTGCCTAAAATTCCATTTCTTCTTCCCTTCTTTACACCAATCAAAATCTTATCTATTTTAAAGGCCTAGTTCAAATTCTACCTCCCCTTGCTCACAGTATATCTTTCCAGTGTCACTAATCTTATCTGTTTCCTGTACAAGCTTAGTCCCTGTTATGTACAGATAAGCATTCAATAAATATTTTTGATTAGTTGACAGCCTAGACTCTAGATCTAGACCATTGTACGTACTCGAGGATTATTAAAATGCGATAATGAAATGTAATCATTCACATTGATATAGCTAGCTGAATTTCACAAAGCACTCCTCCCCACCTATTCACCCTGTGAGGTAGGCAATAGTAGTGTTCAATTTTATATATGAAGTTTTGAACTCAGGTCCACTGACTCTGCTCTTTCCACTGTACCACACTGCCTATCACTTAAAATCTTACTAAAGACAATGTGGGAAAGTCTAGCAAATAGAAATGTGAAATTTTGAAAGAGATAAGTTCAAAGGAAGGCTCTAGAATGCAGTCATATCTAATGCTGAAAATAGTTATATGACAGATTTTCTGTCTTTAAAAGAGAGTGTCCATATACTCACAAAATAATCATGGTAGCACTTTTTTTGTGGTAGCAAAGAACTACAGGCATGTGGGTTGCCAATCAATTGGAGAATGGCTAAATGAATTATAATACTTGATTGTAATGGAATGTTACTTGTTCACAAGAAATGATGAATATGAAGAATTTTGAGAAAGTTAGGAGAGTTTACATGAATTAATGCAAAGTGAGGTAAGCAGAACAGGAAAACGATACTCACAAGATTTTTAGCAACTCACAGGCATTACACCACCACCAACAAGAATAACAAACTGAAACACCATGGTGAAATTAAAGGAACAAGTTTGTACCCAGAAAAGACCTAAGATATACCTCTTTCCCTTCTTGTCAGAGATGGGAGACTATGGGTATGGGACGTTATGATTACTGGCTTGTTTGACATGTTGGTTAGATTTGTGGAGTTGGCTTTCCCCCCTTTTCTTGATTCATTGTTACAAGGTATAGCTTGCTATTTAGGTTCAGAATCAAGCAATCAAACACTCAACCAATAATTTTTAAACCATAAATAAATCAATAAGTATTTATTAAGCTCCTCCTATGTGCCAGGTACTGTGCGAACCAGTGTAGATTCAAAAGAGTATAGTCAGAAAGGATAAATACAATGATGATATCAAAACAAAAGATAATCCTTTTTTTTTTTTTTAAGTTAGGGCCAAATTCTGCATCTTTGTACTTGCATAGTTTTTGTGGCCTAAAATACAGAATATAGCTGCAACGAAACTGGTAATAGATACGTAGATAAAATGGCTGATTTACACCCAGATAAGACCTAAATAGTCAGTCACAGACCATGTTCTTTCAATAATTACTCAATAAATATCGAATACTCTAACATTTATTTTTTTTTTTATTTAGCTTTTAACATTCATTTTCACAAAATTTTGGGTTTCAAATTTTTCCCCTTTTCTCCCCTCCCCCCCCAAACGCCAAGCATTCTAATTGCCCCTATGACCAATCTGCTCTCTCTTCTATCATCCCTCTCTGCCCTTGTCTCTGTCTTCTCTTTTGTCCTGTAGGGCCAGATAGCTTTCTATACCCCTTTACCTGTATTTCTTATTTCCTAGTGGTAAGAACATTACAGCTGATCCTAACACTTTGAGTTCCAACTTCTTTAGCTCCCGCCCTCTCCACCCCTTCCCTTTGGAAGGCAAGCAATTCAATATAGGCCAAATCTGTGTAGTTTTGCAAATGACTTCCATAATAGTTGTGTTGTATAGGACTAACTATATTTCCCTCCATCCTATCCTGTCCCCCATTACTTCTATTCTCTTTTGATCCTATCCCTCCCCATGAGTGTTGACCTCAAATTGCACTCTCCTCCCCATGCCCTCCCTTCTATCATCCCCCCCCCACTCTGCTTATCCCCTTATCCTCCACTTTCCTGTATTGTAAGATAGGTTTTCATACCAAAATGAGTAGGCATTTTATTCTTTCCTTTAGTGGAATGTGATGAGAGTAGACTTCATGTTTTTCTCTCACCTCCCCTCTTTATCCCTCCACTAATGAGTCTTTTGCTTGCCTCTTTTATGAGAGATAATTTGCCCCATTCAATTCTCCCTTTCTCCTCCCAATATCTTTCTCTCTCACTGCTTGATTTCATTTTTTTTTAAGATATGATCCCATCCTCTTCAATTCACTCTGTGCGCTCTGTCTCTATGTGTGTGTGCGTGTGTGCATGTGTGTGTGTGTAATCCCACCCAGTACCCAGATACTGAAATGTTTCAAGAGTTACAAATATTGTCTTTCCATGTAGGAATGTAAACAGTTCAACTTTAGTAAGTCCCTTATGACTTCTCTTTGCTGTTCACCTTTTCATGGTTCTCTTCATTCTTGTGTTTGGAAGTCAAATTTTCTTTTCGGCTCTGGTCTTTTCATCAAGAATGCTTGAAAATCCTCTATTTCATTGAAAGACCAATTTTTCCCCTGAAGTATTATACTCAGTTTTGCTGGGTAGGTGATTCTTGGTTTTAGTCCTAGTTCCTTTGACTTCTGGAATATCCTATTCCATGCCCTTCGATCCCTTAATGTAGAAGCTGCTAGATCTTGTGTTATCCTGATTGTATTTCCACAATACTTGAATTGTTTCTTTCTAGCTGCTTGCAATATTTTCTCTTTCACCTGGGAGTTCTGGAATTTGGCCACAATGTTCCTAGGAGTTTCTCTTTTTGGATCTCTTTCAGGCGGTGTTCTGTGGATTCCTTGAATATTTATTTTGCCCTCTGGTTCTAGAATCTCAGGGCAGTTTTCATTGATAATTTCATGAAAGATGATGTCTAGGCTCTTTTTCTGATCATGGCTTTCAGGTAGGCCCACAATTTTTAAATTGTCTCTCCTGGCTCTATTTTCCAGGTCAGTTGTTTTTCCAATGAGATATTTCACATTATCTTCCATTTTTTCATTCTTTTGGTTTTGTTTTGTGATTTCTTGGTTTCTCATAAAGTCATTAGCCTCCATCTGTTCCATTCTAATTTTGAAAGAACTATTTTCTTCAGTGAGCTTTTGAATCTCCTTTTCCATTTGGCTAATTCTGCTTTTGAAAGCATTCTTCTCCTCATTGGCTTTTTGAACCTCTTTTGCCAATTGAGTTAGGCTAGTTTTCAAGGTGTTATTTTCTTCAACATTTTTTTGGGTCTCCTTTAGCAGGGAGCTGATTTGCTGTTCATGCTTTGACTTCATGTCTCTCATTTCTCTTCCCAGCTTTTCCTCCACCTCTCTAACTTGAGTTTCAAAATTCTTTTTGAGCTCTTCCATGGTCTGTGCCCATGGAGTGGGCTGGGACACAGAAGCCTTGATTTCTGTGTCTTTGCCTGATGGTAAGCATTGCTCTTCCTCATCAGAAAGGAAGGGAGGAAATGCCTGTTCACCAAGAAAGTAACCTTCTATAGTCTTATTTCTTTTCCCTTTTCTGGGCATTTTCCCAGCCAGTGACTTGACCTCTGAATATTCTCCTCACACCCACCTCACCTCCTGATCCTCCCAGCCAGTGTTTGGGGTCTGAGATTCAAATGCTGCTTCCAGCCTCAGGGCTTTGGGCAGGGGCAGGGCTGCTATTCAGTGTGAGATTAAATTCAGATGCTCAGGTGAGGGCAGAGCTGCCTCTCAGGCTCAGTTCCCTCAGGGAGTTTATGCACAGACCTTCAACAATGGATCCAGGCTCCTGCCTGCTTGGAGAGCCCTGGTCTGCCGCTGCCCCTCAGCTTCTGTCTCCCGAGGGGGCCCGAGCCATGGGGGCACCCCACTCCCCCCTCGACCCACCAAAGGGACTCTCTCACAGACCCCCGTCACCTGTGGGTGGAGGTACTTGTGCGGCCGCTGGAGATCCCGTCCCTGAAGCCCGCTCGGATCTGTTCCTCTCGGTGCCGCGGCCACGGCAGGGCTGTACTCAGCTCCCAGTCCCGGCGCCCAGTCCGCAGCACGAAGGACCTTTTACGAGAGGTTTGCAGGTCTCTCCGGAACAGAAATCTCCCTCGCTCCAATGTTCTGTGGCCTCTGGGTGCAGAATTCGCCGTGAGTTACTTCTTTGTAGTTGTTCTATGGGTTGTGGGTTCGGAGCTATGTGTATGTGCGTCTTTCTACCGAATACTCTAACATTTAGAGATGGACAGGACCTTCTCATCCATCTAGCCCAATCCCCTGATTTTACGAAATAGGACCTGCAAGAAATTCAATGACTTTCCAAAGGTGACAAGGTAGCAGGACTTGTACTGAAGTCTAATAGTTCTACTTTTCCCATGTGATACCCAAAGTTCCTTCCACCACCTCATATTGTAACCATGAACTCGGGCAATGAATTGCAACAGACACTAATTAGTGGAAGGCCCAGGCATTGGTTTTCTGAAGCACCTAGCAGATGTGAAAAGAAATCTCAATGGCAAATTTATTGCTTCAAAATGTTCTTAGTTTCCGCGAAATCAGAAGTGAGTAGAAAAGTAATCTAGCAACTCTGTGAAGGTTGGAGGGAACCTGAAGCAAGAAGCCCCAGACATCCCAACTATGTAGATGATTCAAGCTCATTTTTGTTGAATTGCAATTTAAGCCACACCCTAAGTAATGATATTCTTATTAAGAAGTGCACAGTATAGCATTCAGCCAAGGGTTTTTTCTAAGAATTAAAAAAAAAATTCCTGAATTCCCCAACAGGTTAATCCCACCAGTCCAAGATGTAGTCTTTTGTTCCAAAGATGTCCCAGATTTGAGATACTAAGGAACGCCACTCAATAATTCACCATGTAAAACACTGAGTGCCCACACTGGAGCTATGAGATATCCAATTATAAACACCATCCCCAGCATTCAGTAGCTGTGCCATATTATGTGCAAATGACATAACCTCTCATCTGCAAATGGGAACAATGATATCTGTAGAATATAAGCTTTTCACAAACATGAAAACTATATAATTGGCAGCAATTGTTACTATGCACTGGGGTCCAGGGTTACAAAGACAAAAACAAGACAGTCCATGGTCTCAAGGAATTTATAGTCCATTTGGGGAGCATGGGGAGAGATAATATAGAATACAGAGATAAGTAAACACATCATAATTTGAGGAAGAAGAGAATATTTGCTTCACTTAAATTTTGGTGGAACATTAAATTAAAATACAAATAGACATTATATAAAAGGTTTGCTATTACCCAAACATGAGTATTTTTTTTTCCAATGGGTTTTGACAGGAGGCCATTTAGTAACCTCCATTCAATCTTTGTAACTGCTGTAGTTTGTCCTTCAATGTCAAAGAGGATCATGACATCAGGGAGGTGATGCCATGACTTGCAAGTGAATTGGATTTAAGTGAGGGAGGACTGTGCAAAGTGACCAACCTCACTTTCTCCACTGGAGCCATCTAGGTTCAGTGACCAGGACAACTGGAAATGGTCCAGGATACAGTGGGAGACCTTGGCCTTTTGAAGGTCTATCAGAATTCTGGCTTTGACTGAGGCAAAGCCCATTCATTGATTGGGGCTGTATAAAAAGTGAACCAAGGGATGGCCCTTTTAATAAAAAAAAAAAAAATTAAACTGAGAGGGAAGACCCTCAGGGTTTCTGGGCAAAAGAGAAATAATTATTATTTACATTTACTGTGAGCCACTGCGTCCCAAACAATGACCATTAAGTGGTACTACATACTGGCTAGACCTAAGGATAAGCCTTGAAAGAAAATAGATCATTTTAAACATAGTCAGGTTAATATCATAATTAAATAAACAGCTAAAACATAACACCCAATCAGAGTTTGTGTCATCTCTAGCATGCTTGAGCAAAATTGTGTCTGAGGGACAGACCTCAGAAACTGCCTAGTTTAACTTCTACTTGAATTGCAAACTTTTCTGTAGCACCTTCAGCAATTGAACATTCAAGATTCAGCCTTTGCTTAAAGACTTCTAGAAAGAGGGAACCTTCCAGTTCCCGAGGAAGCATCATTTTTCTTTGTAAGAGTTCCAAATGTTAGGAAGTTTTTTTTCCAAACTACCAATTTGCAAGTCACCCCTTTGGTGTAGTTTGCTAGACTGTGAAAGAAAAACAAGGATATCTCTTTTTTTAATGTTAGACAAGAACAAGGGGACAAATTTTCTAAGCTTTCTATTAATTTTAGGGCAGCTTGGTGCAATGGATAGAGCACTGGATTTGGATTCAGAAAGACATAAGTTCAGTTCACCTCAGACACTTACTTGATGCATGATCCTGAATATATCACTTAATTTCTCTAAGTCTCAGTTTCCTTATCTATAAAATGAAAATAATAATGGTACTGACCTCAAAGGGTTGTTGTAAGGATCAAAAGATATATATATATAAATGAGATAAAATGCAATGTCAAAGTTAATGAATATTATCAATATTTGTCAAATATTATCAATATTTATCAAATCATTTGTATTGCACCTGGCAGGTTATAATTTTTTTTTAACAACCACCCTGTGAATACACAAACGGCCCCATACAGGTGCCTAACCAGTGCCTCTCGGTCTCCTGCTGCTGTTCAGTCATTTTCAGTCATGTCAGACTCTCTATGACCTCATTTGTGGATTTCTTTGCAAAGATACTGGAGTGGTCTTCCATTTCATATTCCAGCTCATTTTGCAGAGGAGGAAACTGAGGCAAACAGAGTTAAGGGACTTGCCCAAGGTCACACAGCTAGTAAGTATCTGAGGCCAGATTTGAATTTAGGAAGATGAATCTTCCTGACTGAAGGCCCAGCACTCTATCCATCTATCTATTGGTCTCCCAATCTGGCACTGTTCAAGAAATCATGACCTTCTAACAATGCAACATTGCAGAGAAATCAATCCTAAATCCTCTAACTGCAAGCTCACTTTGCTTTGTTACCTGAGGATTATTTGGGTTGTTTTGTAGCACTAGTTTATTAGGTCTTGGTGTTCTTTGACAGTGTTGACTGCAATTACCTATGTATTTCTTCACAACTGTGCCTATTTCATTTTGGTGTTGAATTATCCTTGAAATGCCTGAGTTTCTCATACTAACAGCTACTAAAATATCAAGGGACCTCTGAGAGTATCTAGTCCAACCTATTGAATTTTATGGACGAGAGAGCTGAGGTGCAGAAGGGAGAAGTGATTTGTCCAAAATTACACATGTAACTAGTGGCAAAGCTAGAATTTGGACACAAGGCCTCTGTCTCCACATTTAGCACTTTTTCCACTGAGCTGGTACTGTTCTGAAAGCTGTTTCAAATACCACACAATATTGGTCCCTTATCCTTCTCAAATATTTATGTCCTAAGGGCTACAGGTGGTTAAGGGGACAGGGAAGGCCTTCAAAAACAGTCAGACAAACCAGAAGGAGAGGGTCACTAATTTTCTGCTCCATTCAATTAGACAAATGTTGACAATTATTGAAGCTATGGGAGGTATAGAAATTAATATATTAGGTAATAAAAACATAATATGATGGGAGAGAGAGGGAGAGATCAGTGAAAGGAGCCTACTTGCCTAAAAAACTCCAGTGGTTCCCTATGCCCTATGATGAAATACCGAGTTCTCTCTTGGATTGGCATGCAATACTCTTCACAATGGGTCCCCTTCCTATCATTTTAGTTTTCTCATATAATCAATCCTCAACATTTTATTTATTCATGTGATTTTATTAGTAACTTTGCTTTCACTTGCACTTTGGCAACTGCACATTCACAGTTATGCAGAGTAGAGAAAAAAATGAGAAATAAAATGTGAGCAAATTTCTGATATCCTACTATACTCTTCACTGATCTTGTTCCCCCACTATTATAAAGAGATTCCTATGAATTTATTGTATAGTTTCATTGCCTTTAAAACTCAAGTTTTGTGATACACTTATGCCCCAAAGCATAGTGCAAGTCCTTTGAACACTAAGTCCAAGCATGTCAAGTCAGTGATGCAGTTTCGTGAGAAAATAAAGATGTTAGATACACTTTGTCCTGGAATGTTTGCAACCTCTGTGGATCTAATTAACCAGCTGATGAAAGATACCCAGGTTGCCGTTCCCATCATTTATCACATTCTAAAGGTTAAACATTAACTCACCTCTGCTGTACTCCTATACTCCAAGACCCTTAAGGATCTCAAACAGCACAGAAAGCCCATATGGCTGATGGAATAGTTCAAACTGGCACATCCTTCATGATCTCCAATGCTATCCACCAGCCATGAAGAACAGAGAGTAGGAGGTGATGGCCACACCTTGCTAGTCTTCATATTTTCTGACAGCAGCGACTAAATCCCAGAAACCTTTCCCCTGGTTTTGAAAGGGCAGTAGAGAGGTTTACAGTATATAGTGCAACACCCTCACACTGCCATCTGACACAGTGGAAGATAAGATTCAGGCTAAAAAGTGTTTTAATTTTAGGAATATTTACTGTACAGTATTTATGATTCTGTAGATTTCATGCTATAAAAGTGAATATTAGTACCAGAAATGTTAGCTTTAGCAATAAGAGAAGAAAAAGAAATTGAAGGAATTAGAATACGCAAAGAAGAAACTAAGTTATCACTCTTTACAGATGATATGATGATATACCTAGAGAATCCTAGGAAATCAAGTAAAAAACTACATGAAATAATAAACAACTTTGGCAGAGTTGCAGGTTACAAAATACACTCACAAAAATCATTTACATTTCCATATATTATTAACAAAGCCCAATAGCAAGAGATAGAAAGAGAAATTCCATTTAAAGTTATGGTAGACACCATAACATATCTAGGACTCTACTTGCCAAAACAAATTCAAGGACTATATGAACATAATTACAAAACACTTTGCACAAATTAAGTCAGATCTAAGTAATTAGAAAAATAATAGCTGCTCATGGGTAGGCTGAGATAATATAATAAAAATGACAATTTTACCTAAATTAATTTATTTATTCAGTGCCATACCAATCAAACTACCAGAAAAATATTTTCTAAAGCTAGAAAAAATATTATCAAAATTCATCTGGAAAAATAAAAGGCCCAGAATATTAAGGGAATTAATGAAAAGAAATGTTAAGGAAGGTAGCCTAGGTGTACCAGATCTAAAATTGTATTATAGAGCAGCAATCATCAAAACCACTTGGTACTGGCTAAGAAATAGAAGAGTAGACCAGTGGAATAGGTTATATATTCAAGACACAGTAGTCAATGTATCTACTGTTTGATAAACCCAAGGACCCGAGTTTATGGGATAAGAACTCACTGTTTGACAAAAACTGCTGGGAACTGGGCATAGACCAATGCCTGACACTGTACATAAGAATAAAGTCCAAATGGATACATGATCTAGGCATAAAAAGTAATGCTATAAACAAATTAGGGGAGCAAGGAATAGTGTATTTGTCAGATTTATGTAGGATGGAGAAATTTATGACCAAATAAGTGATAGAGAACATTATGAAGTACAAAATAGATAATTTTGATTACATTAAATTGAAAAGTTTTTGCACAAACCCAGTTCAACCAAGATTAGGAGGGAAGTAGAAAACTGGGAAAGAATTTTTGCAACTAGTGTTTGTGCTAAAGGCCTCTTTTCTAAAATATGTAGAGAACTGAGTCAAATGTACAAGAATGCAAGTCATTTTACAATTTATAAATGGTCAAAGGCTTTGAAGAGGCAGTTTTCAGAGGAAGAAATTAAAGCTGTCTATAATCATATGAAAAAAGGCTTTAAATCACTATTGATTAGAGAGATGCAAATAAAAACAACTCTGAGGTACCACATCACACTATCAGATTAGCTAACATGACAAAACAGGAAGATGATAAATATTGGAAAAGATATGGGAGAGTTGGGATACTAATTCATTGTTGGTGGGGCTGTGAGCTAAACTAACCATTCTGGAGAGCAATTTGGAACTATGCCCAAAGGGCTACAAAAATGTGCATACCCATTGACCCAGCAACATCCCTTCTAGGACTGTATCTCAAAGAAATCATAAAAATGGGAAAGGGTTTTACGTATACAAAAATATTAATAGCAACTCTCTTTGTGGTGGCTAAGATCTAGAAATTGAGGGGATGCCCATCAACTGGGGAATGGCTGAACAAGTTGTGGTATATGAATGTAATGGAATACTATTGTGCTATGAGAAAGGATGAACAAGAAGACTTCAGGGAGACCTGTAAGGACTAGTATGAACTGATACTAAGTGAAAGGAAGAGAACCAGGAGAACTTTGTACACAGTAACAACTACAGTGTGTGAGGAATTTTTCTGATAGACTTAGCCCTTCACAGCAATGCAAGGACCTAAAACATTCTCAAAGGACTCTTGAGGCAAAATGCTATCTGCATCCGGAGAAAGAACTATGTAATTGGAAAGCAGAATGGAGCAGAATATTTTCTCTTGTGTTATGTTTTGTTTTGCTTGGGTTTTTCTCCTGGTTTCTCCCATTCATTTTCATTCTTCCATGCAACATGCATGACTAGTATGAAAATGTATTTAATAAGAATGTATATGTAGAACCCATATAAGATTGAATGTTATCTTGGGGAGGGAGAGGGGAAGGAGGGGGAGATAATCTAAGACTTGTAGCAGTGATTGTAGAAAACTGAAAACAAATGAATTTTTAAAAATTGAATCACAAAAAAAGTGAATATTGTGTGAAATCAATGTTTTGGGGTTTTTTTTTTAATTGATATTCTAGCATAAATGGTCACAAAATTCTAGGGAATTATTAGAGAAAAAGATTTTTTTGCATGTTACCAGTTTTATTTTGTATACTACATTATATGTGTTATTTCTTGGTCATTGTGTTAGGAAAAGTGCATATTATCAGAATTAATGTTTTGTCATAAAGAATTGTATACAGAAAGCGTATTTTCAGCAGTGAAATATTACAATTTTGGGTGGTCAGGAACCTAAGGACTTATTTTCCATAGGTTCGATGTATCAACTTCATGATTTTAACTTTCTCCCCATTTTCTAAGAATGTTACTCTCATGAAAGTTGAGGACTGACTGTACATTACCTATCTCCTAGCATTCTTAACTCCAAGTCTACTTGCTGTTTTTCTTATATGATGTTCCATGTGCCATCTCCATACCTTTGCACTGGCTGTCCCTCCTGCCTGGCATGCTTTCTCCTTCACTTCTGTTCTTGAATTCCCATGCTTCCTTCAAGATCTAGCTTAAAGGGTTACCTTTACTGTCTCTGCCCTACCCCCACCCCAATTTCTAGGCCCTCTAAAGTTACTTTGCATTGTATCTACTTCATTGTATCTACACAGTTGTCCCTTAACATTTGCAGGGGTTAGAGGGACAGGATCTCTTGTGAGTAATTCTAGGCTCCACCCCAAACCTCTATTGTTAGTAATTATGATCATATTTATTTGACACAAAAAAACAAGTTAAACAACACACCACACCCATAAAAACGTTTCAGGGTGGAAGGAAGTTCAGCTGGGAGGAGAAAGGCTAAGTGCTCCTGGTGCCAGGACTTCTAGATTGATAAGGCACCAATCACACTCTAGACTGAACCACTTAGGCCACTCTATTCTCACCAAAGTAAGCTGGACTTTTGTGATGTAGAAAATGCCTGAGCTCTCCCAGGCACCCTCCCAGGCACCAACCAACCACTGCCTTGGCCAGACTGCTTGATGTCTGTAGGAAAGACCCATCAGTAACTATCCGCTTTTGAAACCAGCCTGAGTCTAGGCTTTCTGTGAGGCCTGTGACATCTACCCTGGGGATCCAGCTTTGGTCTTACCGAAACCATAGGCAGACGCTTGTTTCCACACACCCAAATTTGTTTCAAAAGTGCGTAGTGGCTAAGTGGTCTTTCAAGGGCATTTCAAGGTGGCTGGGGGCAGGGGGTACCTGGCGTCTGATAACCTTATAAAGTACCATGCAAATGTCAAGCTTCTTTGATATGGTAGAAAATTCACTGATCTGACAGTCAGTCAATTTGGGTTCTAGTCTGAGTTTGCCATTATTTTCCTTGAAAAAGTTGTTCAGCTCTGTTTCTTCATCTGTAATACACAGATAATTAGACTAGATGAGCTCTAAGGAATCCTCCTGCTCTAATGAGCTATGCTGAGATTGAGTAATTTGTTTTTGGTGCAAAGCCTAGTTTGAACTTGGGGGCACAGGGTGTTTGCAGCAGTGAGCTAAAAGAATTGGAATGTCTACCTTTATGGGTACAACAAAGACTTTGTCTCTTCACCATATTTTTATTTAAGCACTTTCTCAAGTGACACTTTAATAAACACTCAATATATAGTTTCATAGGCCCGTGGTGCTGGGGTGCACCAGGAAGGTCTCAACCAATGATGAAGAACATGCGGATGTACTCCCTTGTAAATTTGCTTATGCAGCTTTGGTTCCACACTTTGGCCCTAACCTCTGAACTCTTAGAGCATAAAAGGAAAAGACAAAATGAAAATGACAACTTGAAATTTTATTTACTTATATTTATTTTTATTTGGTTTACTTATTTCCACGTACTGTTGGATTAAAGTTATTCAGAGGGATTAATGAAATGAAGGCTCATTAAATGAAACAACATTGACTTATCTTTGAAATGTTTTCATCTCAATATTTCTCCTTCAAACAGTTGGTTGCTAGTATAGAAGAGAACAGCTTCCAAGTTTGTATATTAATTAGAGTAAGCTTTTAAATATAGTTGCCTCCTACTGATAAAATAATATCAATTTTTAGGAATAAAGTTTCAAATATCTTTAAAACACATATATCCACACTTCTGCAATATTCTCATAAAGCTGAGCGAGAAAAAGGCATCTGCCTCATTTAGACATACAATTGCTGCAAAATCCCTTCATGGATAGTCTCAGAAGCTGTTGCAATGAATGAAAGTGGATCTCTTGTGATCCTTCTGCTTGTGATGGTGAGGGTTATATAGGACTTCCAACCTTCTTAGGTCCCTATATCTTTTGACTTTACACAGACCTTTCTGTATCTCTATTCAATACGAAAAGAAGCAAATTCTAGAGTCTACCATTAACATTCAAATAAAATAGAGCTTAATTTTTGATAAAGAAATTTATAAAGAATTTTTAGACACATGATATTTCAGTACCATAACATTGCTTTATTTATTTATTGCTATTTGTCAGAACACAATCAAAAAAGCAGCAAGTCTTTTAATTCTGTGTCTCATCAACTAGCCGTTTTATTCGTGGTGTAATTTCTGAAAGAGATACCTACATGTCACGTTTAGGCTCTGTTTTGTTTCTTGCTTTGGATTTTTTTGAGAACAGGACTGAGAATATTTTTTCACAGAGATGAACTTTTACAAACAGAATTAAAGCCCTGTGAACACATTTAGTGAGAATAAAATATGATTTGCCAAGAGTACACTAACAATTTTGGAACTTCATTGATTGGAAATCAATTCATTGTCCATGTTATTAAAGATATTGATTCACTAATCTTTTTCTGTGTCATTGCTGAGTTTTTTTTAAAGTTTAATGTGAAAACATTCTCATATCCAAACAATTATTCCTTCAATTCTTTTTTCAAAGCTTTAGATACACTATTAGACTACTTCCTTTTACCACGTTGCTTTTGGAATATTTCAAAAGGATCATATAGTTTTTCACCAAATATTTCCTGTACTTTCTATCTTCCCATTCATCTCTAGAGATATGTGTAATCCATCTTGGGAAGAACAAGTATTTAGTAAGTGCCTACTATGTACTAGGTGCTTTCCATGTCTTATTTCACTTTTTCCCCATAACAACCCTCGAAGGAAGGCGTGATCATTCTCATTTTATATATGGAGGAACTGAGGTAAACATTTTTTTAAGTGTCTTGCCCAGGGTGACACAGCTAAGTGTCTGAGATAGGACAAACTCAGGGCTTCCTGAATTAAGACAGAGCTCTGTGTTCCCTAGCTGCCTTTGGCAGGTTGAAATTCCTTGAGTAATTATCTTATTTTGATAAGGAATTTAACTCCCTGCTTGATATTTTCATTAACTCTTAAGTTTAAGATATGAATTTGTCCAAATTTCACTCCTTTACTAATTGTTTTAAGGAAGTAGAGATTAAGGGAAAAATAAAACATATTGGAATTCATGTAGCTAGTCCAAAGACTTTGCCTATAAACTGTCTTCATTATAAAGTATAAGGTTTGAGATCTATCCCACCTCAATTAAACACAGAGGGCCCACACTTTCAAATTAATTAACCAAAGGTATAAACTGACCTTTATAAAGGTATAAAATAAACTAAAATAAATCCATAATCAATTTTGGCAGAGTGAAGTGCTTTGGTCATTAGATAGAAGTCATCAGTGTCCCACAGAAAATATTTTGTGATTTGGTGAAAAGAAGTAGATACATCTCTGAGCCTAAATACGTGTGGTATGTATATGTGTGTATACATATACACAAATGCATGTTTATATGTATATACATATACACACATATATGTGTGTTTATATGTACATGTGTGTATGGAGAGATAGACAGATAGATAGATAGATAGATAGATAGATAGATAGATAGATAGATAGATAGATAGATGGACAGACAGATAGATAGGCAGATAGATATAGATATCAATACACATATCACAGCAAATAAGCTTGGAATCATTATTGGATCCAGTAGCTGTTTCAGGAGATTTTAAACTCAAAAGTGTCTTCCAGCAGCAGACATTGGCTCCTATTCCAGGGGGGAGAGAGGAGTGAGCCCCAAAAGAGTGTTCTCCTCTGTCACCTTTACCAGGCATGTCTTCAGAGACTGGACCAGTAACAAACAATGCATTCAACCAGATCTAATCGGGAGCTACATGTCCCACCAAGGTCAAACTAAATACACCCAAAAAAGGAAGCTTTAGAACTCTTCAAGGGAGCCACCTCTTTAACCCAGCAGAAGGTTCTTAACTGGAGGAGAATTCCATGAAGACTTCACAAAGGGAGAGAAGGATTTTGACTGATGTGGAGCTCTTAGTTTAACTTCTGGCCACATGTGCTCTCTAACTTTGAGTCATTCTCCCAGGGACCACGTGAGTGTAAGGGGGGAATGTACTTCTAGACCGAAGGACTGTTTCTGTAACAGCTGTCTTTCCTATATCTTCTCAGTAAATATCCCTTTAAAAATAAAAAAAAGCTAACTGATGTCAACTGATTGGTGGATACAGGGGAGCATACCAGATGCTGGTATACAATAAATGACAATAATAAAAAACAAATTCACAGGGTTACCCCTAGAGTAATTAGTTGCCCTCTGGGGAGCCAACTTACCAATCCAAGTAGAAGCTGGGAAAGTGAGTCCTGAGGAGATGCTATATGAGAAATATAGATGTATACTCCAACACTGGAATTTTGTTGAAATCATATATAGAACTTAAGTTGCTTGAGGACAGGAACTATTCATCTTTTTGTCCTCTTTGTAAATCCTTGGAACATGATAAACACTCAATAAATGCATGTTGAATGAATGACTGAGTGAAACAGTTCCCATATTAAGAAAAATAAGTCCCACAGTCATATACGTGATATTTAGATTTCTGGATTTATGCAAATGAAATCTAAAACTGACAATTTATGTATATAGAAACAAAGCCAACAACTTAAATCAGGTCATCAGAGCCAGGAAAAATAAAAGGACTCTCTTGGAATGATTTTGAATTTAAAAAATTATAGTTAGGCCCTCTAAAACCTTCTTTGCTACTTTTGACTCCAATAAATAGAGGCCTGTCATGGGATACACCTTATCTCACCATATAGCCCTGTCTTCAGCTTTTATTACCTCAATTTTTCCTCTTCAATATATCTTGGAGTTTTTAAATGCCTCAAAATAAAACTAAACACCCATTTCATTCTGACACAATGTCATTCTTACCATAAAATATTGCCACAGTGAAGATCATAATTTTATAGTAAGGCTAATATAAGTTATCATTACATGACAGTCTCTATAAATATCATTTTTTCCTCCTGTCAAATCCTGACCAACATAGCATTCTTATTTTAATTCAATCTTTCTCAGCTTGCTTCCTCATACTATAAAATAGGGAACAGGACTCTTTATTCTTTAAATTTTAAATTCTTTAAAAACTGGACCATGTAAATATAATCGTGGAACTGAAGATCTGGAGCTGGGAAGGAACTTAAAATCATTTAGTCCAATGCTTGGTGATACATAGCAGAAGTGGGGCTGTGAACCCAGCTGCTCAGACCCCAAAGTCAGTATTCTTTTCCTCATGCCACAATGCCTTCTCTGACTCAAAGAAATTGAAAATTGAATGTGACTTTTGAATTTTTTTTTCATTTTTAACTAATTTGGGATGTTATTTTACTAATCAATAACAATGTGACACTCTCAGAACACTGCAGCAGAACAATCAATGAACCTCCTTCTACTTACTATTTTCATCATTTCACCTTTAAATAAAAACTTTCTACAAAAAAGAACTAAAAATGATTAATAAAGACTGACAGGCAAGAGGATATGTGAGAGTAAGAACAGAAACGGCATGCAGAATCTGAGCAAAAAGATGAAGTCTCAGTGTGAAAGTGAGGTTACTAGAGTAACATGAAATTGTAGGAACTAGGAAGTGTGTTGCATAAAGGATTTCTATTTTAGGACAGGATTTGATGAAATAACATGAAGGCCCTAGTGTAGTAGGTTTTCCATAACATTCTCTAAGTGAAGTCAGTGACGCTCGTTAGAAGAGGAAGCCTATATCACTTTTCCAATCAATATAAACCTAGGGGGGAAAGTACAATACAACACTTTGTAGCTGAGGACACAAGGAGAGAAATAGAAGTGACATTGCTGTGGGCATGTAGTAGAGACTGCCCAACACAGTGGAAGAAATGGTTAAATGAAGTCCTGATACACATGAAAGTATCACAAGACTAAATATAGGTATGATAGAGAATTTCAATTACCCAGACATTTTCTGGGAAGATAGTGCTCAAAGTAATGCTTCTGGTACAAGGGAAAAACTCTAACTGTAGTTGGAAGGCTAGAGTTCAAATTCTGATTCTGTCACTCTCTACCTGGGTAGTTCTGGGCAAGTCATTCAATCTCTCAGTTTGTTTTTTTATCTATAAAGCAAAGGAGTTGGACAAGATGACCTATAAGTCTCCTTTGGATCTAATCTACAATGGGATACAATAATATAAAATGTTGTTAAGTCAATACTCTAAGATTGAGCTCAATCTAAGAAGATGAAATGTCATAGGAATCAATGTGAAGTCTTACATTTGGGGTTCAGAAACCATCTTTGCAAGTAAAAATTGGGGAGGTTATATTCAGATTGTAGTTTGAAAAAGTTCTGGAAGGTTTGGTTGTATTGAAACTCAGTAACTGTTGCCTGTGAGATATGGCAGCAGAGAGAGAGAGAGAGAGAGAGAGAGAGAGAGAGAGAGAGAGAAAGACAGACAGAGACAGAGACAGACAGAGAGACAGAGACAGACAGAGGAGAGAGAGAAAGAGAGGAAGGAAGGAAAGAAGGAAGGAAGGAAGGAAGGAAGGAAGGAAGGAAGGAAGGAAGGAACGAAGGAAGGAAGGAAGGAAGGAAGGAAGGAAGGAGAGAAAAAAACTTATAATCTGCATTGAGAAGCATAATTTCCAGTAATAAGGAAGTTTTATTCCCAAGGTACCCTGCCCTGGTGAGAACAGATTAGGATTACTGTTTTCAGTTCTGGGCCCCACATTTTAGAAAAAAACATAGATAATCTCATGAATATCCAGAGAAAAGGTCTTGAGTCCATGCCATATGAGGATAAATAGAAGGAACTGAGTATATTTAGCTTGGAGAAGAAAGTTCTCAGGGGGTATATGATAGCTGCCTTACGTATTTGAAAGGTTGCCATGTGGAAAGTGGATCATATTTGTGCTACTTAACCCCAGAAGTACAACTGAGAGCAAGAGGGAGAAGTCGTTAAGCTTAATACAAAGAAAAAATTTCTAGCAATTAGAGCTATCTAAATATGAAAAAAGTGTTTTGCCTTGGGAAGCAGTGGGATCTCCTTCACTGGAGAGAGGCTGTATGATGCCTGTTATTTATGTTGTAAAGGGATGTACTTTGTGGTATGTTTTGGACTAGATGGTCTTAGGGCTTTTCCAAATCTGAAATTCTATAATTTTACATGTCAGAAAATAGATAAAATAGTGAGGTGAACTTCTAGCCAGGACAGAGTTTTCAGTAGCAGTGAAGAATTCATTAATGAAGTTGGAAATGTAGGAAAACTTGAGAGAAAATAACTGACATTCTGTATTTAGTGATAAGGGAGATATGTATGCATATATACATATATAGAGATAATAAGCTACGTATTATAGATAGCTACTATCCTAAGATCAGAGACTTTAAAAGAGAAAATGTCTCAAAAAATCATAGATTTTCAAAAATAAAAAGTTGGTGGTATAAGATAGAAGCATCTAAAAAGACTTAAGTGACTTCATTGGCAACTCTCTGATGAGCCCAGGTTTAAATAGGAAATGCACAGAAGATTGAGGTAGAGGAGTTTCACAGGACCACAAAGGCAGCCATAGAGTGGCTAAAGATCATAATGAATTAGAGTTAACAAAATGTGTTAAAGCACAATAGTCTTTTTAATCAATATTCAGGATCAAATGACAAATAAGAAGGAAATATGTCTGTTACTTAAGGACAAATTGTGTAATGCTAATAGTTCATTTTTATGTCAGACTCAATGGTTTATAAAGTATATTCTCACAGTCATTCTGGAAAGTAGTTCAAGTATTATCTCCATTTTATAGAGAAAGAAACTGTGGTTCAGAGAAATTAAGACTTGTTAAAGACTACACAGTAGAAGCTATCAGAGCCAAAAATTTGAATTCAGGTCTTCTGCTCCTAAGTCTAGCACTTTAGAAGAATGCAGAACTACTTAAGTCAGACTCCTTAACCATATCTAATGACAAAGATTTGGACATAGCCCTCCCCCTCATCTTTCTCTGAGGTAACTATATTCTGTCCCCTAAAAACTTGTCCATTCTCCTAACCTGACTTTTCTCACTCTTTCTCTGTCCTTTAAAGAAATGTAAGTAGATAGGTCTTTGATCTGTCTTTGAATATAAAATTGTCTCCAACAAGGGTCACAAACCACATGAACTATGTCACATAAGATTCATTTTAGCGTGGGTAGCTATATGACTATTTGACTTAGGATGACTTGACATCCAGTTTTGAACTGAAGCTATTAGGTAGACCTACCTACAGTTTCAACATGGATAAGCTCAGCTGAAGGACAGACCTAAGGAGCAGCAGAGACTAGGTACTATTTTTTTTTTCCTCTGCTGGAATCCAAATACTTCCATGACTCCATTTTCATTCCACCTCTCCTTCTGCCTTGAAATCTCAAACCCTGCCCTTCATCCACACTGTGACCTCCAATTCCTTCACCCTTCAGTTCTTTCTCAGGCTGTTAGCCCTGTATTAACTATATTTTAGGTTTATTTGCCCAGAAGGCCATTCATTGATAAGAAGAAAGTCCCCATATATACCAAAATATTTATACCAGCATTTTTGTGATAGCAAAGAATCAACAATAACGTTGATATCCAATGATTAGGAAATAGCTCAATAAATTATGGTACATAAATGTAATGGAATATTACTGTGCTGGGAAATGATGGATATAATGAATACAGAAAAGCATAGAAAGACTTCCGTGATCTGATGCATAGTGAAGTAAGCAGAACCAAGAAAACAATGAGAACAATGGCTACAACAATGTAAATGGAAAGAACAACCAAAAAAAATCTAAAGGAAATATTGTATAATTATAAAACCAAGCATGGCTCCAAAGAAAACATCTAAGAAGACATTCCCATCCCACCTGTTCGCAAAGGTGGGAGCTCTCAAGGGTGACACACATATTTAAAGAGGTTTTTCAATGTAATGATGAGTTATGCTGATTTTTTTCTTCTTTTTGGTGAAATCATTGTTTTTTTGAGGTGATTCTGGGATGGGGAGGAAGAATACTGAGAGAAAGCATGGTGATGTAAAAAAATGCCAACAGGAGACATCAATAAAAGCTTATTTAAAAAATGAACTGTATCAGAAAGGAACAGGGATGTCTGTCTAGACAGTTATTTATGTCCAAAGAACGTAGAAGTTGTAGTGGATTGCGTCAATATCCATGGACTCATCAATGAGTCAACAATCAGAAATTGCTGCCAAAATTGCTAACACAACCATACACAGTGTGAATAAAGGCAGACTGTCTAGGACAAGATGGGGGTAATCATCACCTTGTACCTCAACTGGGCAGACCATATCTCTTGTTTGGTTCTGGGCATTTCACTTTACCAAGGCCTTTGACAGAGTGGTAAAGGGCAGAGGTATTGTGAGCTTCCAGCACTAAGCAAACCTTCCAGTACTATACAAATGCCAGTTGTAACTATTCTTATTAGCCTTCAGTCTGGGGATGATCTCATTCCCCAACACTTCTCCTCCTCCTGCACTCCTGAGAATCTCAAGCAATGTTTATTGAGCAACAAGTACTGGCAAAAGTTTAACCACCAGGCTCTGGTGGGGAAATACATGTGCATACACTTTTTGGTTTAATCCACACAAATAACCCATTCCTAAATCAACCTATCAATAACACAATAAACCAAGCCTTAATTTTTAGCCAATTGCTGATTTCTGAGGCGCTAAATGCTCACACTGAAAATTCAACAATCCCTCCAGCAGAGCCCTGGTGAACGGACTCAGAACCACCTTTTGTGAAAAACAGTAGAAAAAGCAAAGGACATTTTCCTTGAAGAAGATTAGAGAGTTATAGAGTGAAAAGAGTCTGAGATGCACAGCAAGGACTCTTGGGTCTGAATCCTCTATCTTCCTCTTACTACGTTTGTGACTTTAGGAAATTTTTCCACCTTTCTATGCCTCAGTCTTCTTAATGGAAAAGAACCCTGATTTCTAACATTAACATGTTCATTGAATTAGACCATGACTTTGTTCAGTCATTTTTCAGTCGTCTTTGTTTCCCAATTTGGGGTTTTCTTGGCAACGATAGTATTTCTCATATTCATTATTATATATGATCTTCACAACCACCCTATGAGGTAGATTGGTCAAGTGTAATTATCCTCATTTTATAACTTAATTTATTTTATTTACTATTTATTTATAAATCACACTATGCTAGGTACTAAGATAGATACAAAGATAAATAAGAATGAACCCTACATGAACATAAATTACAATATGGAAAGAAAAATAAAATGTATACAAAGACCTATAGTATAAAATAGCACGTCATCAGGACAAAAGAGAGGAACACAGTGCTGTGAGCAGTCCAAGGGAGGAATGACCACTTCTTCTCAGGTAAAACTTCATGAAGGTAATGCCTTTCACACTGTGTATAAAATGATGGGTGGTGTTTCACTAAATTGAATGGTTGAGGTGAATATAAGACATCCCATAGGTATTGTGACAAAATGTAGAGAAATAGGGAAATGAAGTTCATGGAGAAGTGAGCCATCCAGTTTGACTAGACCATGGAACTGACAAAGGGGTATAGTGAAGTAAATGTTAAGATGAGAGAAATCAAGAAAACAGGTACCATGAAGAAAAGATGGGTAGGGGAAGGAGTAAAAAGCATCAAATGCTATAGAGATATCAAGAAAATTGAGAAGTGGAAAAATCCATTCCATCTGTCAATGGTAAGCTTTGAGAGGGCTGATTCAGAGAGTGCGTAGGGAATGGTGACAGATTACACTATAGAGTGAGTGGGTGGTGAAAAAATAGGGGTATTGAGTGTAAATTATTCTTTAAAAAACTTTGACAGGAAAATAAAGGAGCAAAATAGGATAGTATCATGTATAGGTTTCAATGAGTTATTTTTAGGATGGGGAAACTGAAATACTCAGCAAACAAAAGGGAAAGAGCCAAGGATAACAGAGAAGGATTGGAGATTCATGAAAGAACAAGCAGTGATCTAAAAGAGGAAGAAGGAGATCAAATAATCATTATAAAGCCTTAATAAGTTCCTATCATATGCTAGGGGACATCTATGTGACAGTGGACAGAGTTCCAAGCCTGGAATCAGGAAGACTCATCTTCCTGAGTTCAAATCTGGCTTCAGATACTTACTAGCCATGTGACCCTGGGCAATTCACTTAATAGTGTTTGCCTCAGCTTCCTCATCTATGAAATGAATAGCAGAAGGAAATGGCAAACCACTCCTGCATCTTTGCAAAAAAAAAAAAAACCCAACAACAATAACAGCAAACACAAATGAGGTCACAAAGACAGAATTAAAAGCAACTGAACAACAACAACAAATTATATGCTAGGCACTGTGCTTGATACAGGGAATTCAAAGACAAAAGTAAAACAATTCCTGCCCTCCAAAAGCTTTCAAAAAGGATTATTCTGAACAAGGAGTAAGGTCATCTCTTTATCTGGGATGGGGGGAAGGGGAAGATAGGTGAAAACAGAGAAGTTTTGAGATGTGTAGTACCAATGCAATATTCACAGCACAATTCTGAATCTCAAAATGCAACAGACTCTCCACATGGAAAACAGAGCCAAAACATTTATTCAGACACCAGAGAGCCAAATCCTTCATAGCAACAAAGAAATCTATAGACAGTAAAAATGCAGGGGGCACTACCAGCCCCAAGCCTTCCCACAAACCAGCTCCACTAAACAAAATCACAGACAAGCTCTCCCACTCATGCTAGCCAGCTGCCTGTTTTCTCTCTCTCCCTCTCTCTGAGTTCCAACTGCTATGATCAATTTCCTCTCAGCTCTGCTCCACCCTTTCTGCTCCACCCCTTCCTGTTCTACCTGTTCAGCCAACTCCTCCCACCACAAGCTCCATGTGACTCAGACTTCCATGCTACCTAGGCAGGTCACATGGATCTATTAATGAATGGGAAAGATCTTCCCATTTAAATTACCATTACAAGATGTGAACATGGGATTGGGAGAGGAAATTGAGTGAGTTCGCGTCAGATGGTAAGAGGCAGATCATCTGATATGAGTTTAGTTATTGAAGGATGGGAGGTTGAGATGAAAGAATGCAGGGGGGAAATTGCAACTACAGTTGTAGAAAATGGAAAAGAAAGTCAATTGAATATGAATAAATGGATTGATGCACAGCACTCAGGGCCCAGCTGAGGTTAGAAAGCATTAATTTATAATTGAATTAATTCATCAAAATTTCATTACTTCTTATAGCAATGTTTAGCAGCCCAAAAGCAAGAGTGAGAGCAGAGAAATCAGATGGTGGGGATTACTACAGGTTGGGAATCAGTAGGATGATGATATTGGAAGGTCAAAGGCAACCAGGGATCATAAAATGATAGCTATCACTAAAGTAACTATAAGGTAAAAGAAGTTTGATAGTGAAGTAAGTGAAGCCATAAAAGGAAGGAAGGGGAAAAGAAAGGGAATAAGCATTTATGTATGTGCCAGGCACAGGGCTAAAAACTTTACAAATTAGCTCCTTTCATCATTACAACAGCCCTTTGAGGTTGGTACTATTACTATCTCCATTTAACAGTTGAAGAAAGTGAGGCAAACAGAGGTTGAATAACTTGCCCAGGGTCACACAGCTGGTAAGTTTCTGAATCTAGATTTGAATTCATGTATTCCTGACTCCAGGACCAGCACTCTTTCAATTGTGCCACTTACCTATCTCTAAATATTATGAATTGAGAGAATAGGGAGAAGTTGAGGAACTAGAAGACACCATGAGGACTCAGGGAAGATTTAAAGTAAGTGGGGGAGCAAAAGAAGTAAGAAGACGTAAGAGGCTGTGAAAAGATATGTCAGCATCTTAGAAGTTGGACAATGCCAAGTAAGGAATAAGGTCTGGGGTAAAGGCATGATGATGAGTGACTGGAGTGGGATGGAAATGGAAGTTGTTGCAGTTCAAAAGATTTAGAAACTGAAAGGTCAGGATGATAGAAAGTTCATTAACATGTGTATTCCAGGCATGGAGAATGACGTCAAGGGAAGAAATAGAAAGGAAGCCTATGGACCAAGGGCTACAATTAGTCTTGTGTTGTTCCCAAATAAAATTCTGTCTTATATGTGCTGTGAACTTCTTTTATGAATGATGAGATGCTATAGAATCTTAATTAAAAATACTTTCACTACAGATCATTTGTTTTCTTTCTGTTTCTGATAGGGGATGGGTAACAGAGAGAAATGGCTTGACAGTGTTATCATCTAGTAGTTTTTTTAGCTGTGTGTATGCAAACACTATTTACAAAATTACTAGAATAATTGTTTCTATTTCTAAATTTTTTTTATATCATATTCAAGAGTCTATTAGGACAACATGGAGAAGTTGTATATCTTGGTGATGATTGTCAGTCTGAGTTAGGGTACTAACTCATTTGTAAAACCCTGAAGTCATGTGTTTCTCTCTTGATAACAGAGTCAAGGTGGAGTTGGCTGCTCGGTTATATTTGTAAAGAAAAGGCATAAAGACCCAGGAGAGTAACAAACATCTGGATAGTTACAGGAGCAAGTAAATTCCATGTTTAATTGCCCTAGTCTCTTGCAATTTCAAATAGCTGCCTGCTATATTACTGATATTCACCCAGATGCCATCTCCTGAGAACCGATTAGAGCTGACTTACTTTACAAAGAAATATAGAAGTACTGTTTCATGTGAAACTTTTAAGGAATGCTGAGGGTTAGCACTAGCTTCATCACTGCCAGAGGACAGATCTGACTCCACAACTTCAAAGAATTATAGAATTGGAAGGGACCTCAGAGGTCCTTTCATTCAACCCTTCTCTGGGCAGGAATAACCTGTACAATATTCCTGACAAGTCACTTGTCGAGTGGAAACCCCCTGGGGAACTGTGGCATGACCACAGGGGAGCCATGGCATTATCCCAAAGGGTGGGTGACCAACCAATCAGAGGGTGGAAAGTCAGGTCACAACCTGCTCTTCACACGAGTAAATCTTGGGCTCATTTCCAAGACCTACATCACATATAGTTACATATATTTCAATACTCTCCCACTCAGCCTGTTCTGACTGCTGGTTTTCTATGACTACCACTGGCCCCTTGGAGAAGTTACAATCAAACCATCCCTCAGGCATTAATAGCAACTGTGTAGGTAAAATACCTTGCCCTACCCCAAGCATTCCCTATTACCTAGATCACCTCAAGGATATAAGTGATCCTTAGTAAATGAGCTTTAGGCTCTGGGGCAGTGACCAGTAAGAGCCCTGTCTCCCCTCTTTTTTGTTTTGAGTGAAACAGAGTCAGTCAAATAGTAGGTGATGATGTTTATTGAAAAACTCATTATATTATCTTTCCCCCCAAATTCACCTTTTCTTCTAAACTTTCCCATCATTGTTGAAAGTATCACCATCTTTCTAAGTCTCCCATGTTCACATCTTTCAAGTATTCACTCTCCTTTACTTCATATATCCAATCAGGTACCAAATTTTGTTTTTCTATCCTCAACATCCATGACATTTGCTCCTTTCCCTCTACGCCCATGATCATGACCCAGGATCAGGGCCTCCTCCCCTCTTGCCTGGACTACTGAAATAGACTTCTAAATCAATCATTTAACTTGAGTCTTCCATGTAACCGCCAAAGTGACTTTCTTAAAGCACAAGTCTGATCATGTCACTCCTATACTCAATAAAATCTAGCAGCTCTTCATTGACTTCAGGATGAAATATTATTTCCTCTGTATCTCATTCTTTTTTTAAAAAAAATTTGTTTTGTGATATTATAGAGATCATTAATCTAATATCTGCCTGACATGATAATGAAAATATATTTATGTAGCACTTCAGAGGTAAGAAAGGACTTTCTTCACAAGAGCTCAAAAGGGTATATTTTATAAATAGTATTCCCATTTTTCAGATGAGTATACTGAAGCTCAGAGAAGTTAAAGGATTTAGCTATTGCCACAGCATCTGAATAGAAGCTTGGACTTGACTCTAGGTCTAATATTCACTGAAAGAAGTTTTCTCCCTAAAATAAGCCATCCATAAGGTATTCTTGAAATGGAGGAGAAAGGGAACCCACTACTTCCTGAGACAGTTCATTCTACTTTTAAGGAAATATATATGCAGTTTTTCTTTATATTTAACTAAAATCTCCCTCTTTGTAACTTCCACTCATTCCAGTCCAGGGAGTGAAACAGAACAAGTCATGTACCTTTTCCACGTGACATTTTCTGTTGCTGCCTTCTGGATCCCATTTCTAAAAGGATGTTTGAAAATTTGCCTCCTTGTGGTCTAGTGTCATCATAGGAAATAGCTGTAAAATGCTATCATCATAGATGTCTTCAAAGCTTGTTTGTGAAACACCAAGGGAATTCTCTCATTTTGGTTGTATTTTAAGTTGACCTTTCTACGTGATGGAGGAAACCAAAGGCCTTCACCACTTACTTATGTCGTAATAAAATATATAGTTTCCATTAGCTTACAAATCTGTTTAGTGTTCTGTTGGCTGTTGTGATTACTGGAAAAGAGATAGGTTCATTGTGAGGAATTACATTCTGCTTTCTAGAAGAATTACCTTGCTCTTCTCTAGAAAAAGAATTGTGACAATTACAGACTCATCATAAATAAGGAGGTCAGAAAAATATGGGTTATGCAGAGGAGACCTCTATTACCTCCCTCAGATGGAGCATTAACAAAATTAGCTTTGACAACAGAGCCACCAGTGACATGAGTGTAGTTTCATTAATGTTTATGTTTTCAATTTCATACCAGCCCAAAAATCCTCTAAAAACTTTATTTGTACAAGAAATGAGTGGTATAGGATAAATGTATGGGGATTCAGAAACTTGACTGAATAAAATTCAACTCAACAAACACATTGTTTCTACTCTCCACTAGGTATTGGGCACACCAAAACGAATAACCAATACCCCATTCCTGCCCTCAAGGAGCTTATAATCTATTAGTGGAGGCAAGAAAAGAATACCTAACAAAATAAAATAGAGATGTGTGAGAAAGCTACAAAGTGTTGTAGAAGTTTCAAAGAAGGAGATATCACTTCTGTCTAGGGCAGCAGGAGACCTTGGTATCTGATAAAGGAAGGAATTCAACAAACTTAGATGGGAGTGGGAAGGGGAGAGGGAGATCTAAGTACACTCCAGGGATGAGGCTTCCATAATATTCTATCTCTGCTTTCTGTATGAATGCATTTTAAAACATGCCCTGACAGTCTAGCTATAGCAACCACTTGATGACTCCATTGTGAATTTACCTGAGAGGTATGCAATAGAGAGATTAACAAACAGATTGGAGGGCTTTCTGCACTGTAAATAAAGGACTGAACTACTTGGGAAAAATCCAAGCCTGAGATCATAGACTGGTGCTGTAGTTCTGGAAAGTGAGTTATAGGAGAAGTGGGGCTGTCAATAGCTGACATCTCCATCTCCATTCTGGGGCCTATGCTGACACCAGAATGCCTCCCCAAATTCTCTTCATGGCTTGTCTGGGTTACCTTACACTTAACAGTTCTTCTTAAAGGCAAACTATCCTTTGAGCTTTCTTAACTTCCCACCCCCACCTGCAGTGATGTAGAGATAAGTGCTCCCTGAATGACCTCCATCAGTCATCCCTTCTATTATAACCATGGGGTGACCCACCTATTGTTGTTGCTCATCTGTTATTTTCAAAGGGGACAAATGACATCATGGGGTGATATCTTGACTCCCATGGAAACTGGATTAAAGTGAGGCAGAGTTGCACAAAGTGGTCAGTCTCATTCTTTCTTCTGGAGTTATCAAAGCCCAGGGGCAGGACAAAAGTTAAGATTACTGGTGATGGGGGTGGAGCCAAGATGGCAGAGTAGAAAGACGCACATACGCTAGCTCCGAACCCACTGCCCATAAAATATCTGTAAAAAAAGAACTCCCGGCGAATTCTGGAGGAGTAGAAGCCACAGAACAATGGAGTGGAGGAGATTTCTGCTCCAGAGAGCCTGAAACCCTCTCACAAAAGGTCCCTCGCACCCCGGACCCGGAGCAGAGCCCAACCCTGCCTCGGCCCTGCGGCGCCAAAAGGAGCGGATCCGAGCAGGCTTCAGGGACGGAATCTCCAGTGGCCACGTGGGTCCCCCCACCCACAGGTGACAAGGGTCAGTGAGAGGGTCTCTTTGGCGGGTCGAGAGAGGGAGCCCCCATAACTCAGGCCCCCTCGGGAGGCAGCAGCAGAGGCAGCGGCAGACCCTGGCTCCCCAAGCAGGCAGGAGCCCGGATCCATTGTTGAAGGTCTCTGCATAAACCCCCTGAGGGAACTGAGCCCGTGAGGTGGCCCTGCCCCAACCTGAGCACCTGAACTTGATCTCACACTGAATAGCAGCCCTGCCCCCACCCAAAGCCCTGAGGCTGGGAAGCAACATTTGAATCTCAGACCCCAAGTGCTGGCTGGGAGGATCTGGAGGCGAAGTGGGTGTGAAGAGAATATTCAGAAGGCAAGTCACTGGCTGGGAAAAAGCCTAGAAAAGGGAAAAAAAAATAAGACTATAGAAGGTTACTTTCTTGGTGAACAGGCATTTCCTCCCTTTCTGATGAGGAAGAACAATGCTTACCATCAGGGAAAGACACAGAAGTCAAGGCTTCTGTATCCCAGCCCACTCAATGGGCTCAGGCCATGGAAGAGCTCAAAAAGGATTTTGAAAATCAAGTTAGAGAGGTGAAGGAAAAACTGGGAAGAGAAATGAGTGACATGCAAGCAAAGCATGAAAAACAAGTAAACACCCTGCTAAAGGAGACCCAAAAAAATGCTGAAGAAAATAACACCTTGAAAAATAGGCTAACTCAATTGGCAAAAGAGGTTCAAAAAGCCAATGAGGAGAAGAATGCTTTCAAAAACAGAATTAGCTAAATGGAAAAGGAGATTCAAAAGCTCACTGAAGAAAATAGTTCTTTCAAAATTAGAATGGAACAGATGGAGGCTAATGACTTTATGAGAAACCAAGAAATCACAAAACAAAACCAAAAGAATGAAAAAATGGAAGAGAATGTGAAATATCTCATTGGAAAAACAACTGACCTGGAAAATAGATCCAGGAGAGACAATTTAAAAATTATGGGCCTACTTGAAAGCCATGATCAAAAAAAGAGCCTAGACATCATCTTTCATGAAATTATCAAGGAAAACTGCCCTGATATTCTAGAACCAGAGGGCAAAATAAATATTGAAAGAATCCACCAATCACCACCTGAAAAAGATCCAAAAAGAGAAACTCCTAGGAATATTGTGGCCAAATTCCAGAGTTCCCAGGTCAAGGAGAAAATATTGCAAGCAGCTAGAAAGAAACAATTCAAGTATTGTGGAAATACAATCAGGATAACACAAGATCTAGCAGCTTCTACATTAAGGGATCAAAGGGCATGGAATAGGATATTCCAGAAGTCAAAGGAACTAGGACTAAAACCAAGAATCACCTACCCAGCAAAACTGAGTATAGTACTTCAGGGGAAAAAATGGTCTTTCAATGAAATAGAGGACTTTCAAGCATTCTTGATGAAAAGACCAGAGCTGAAAAGAAAATTTGACTTTCAAACACAAGAATGAAGAGAAGCATGAAAAGGTAAATAGCAAAGAGAAGTCATAAGGGACTTTACTAAAGTTGAACTGTTTACATTCCTACATGGAAAGACAATATTTGTAACTCTTGAAACTATTCAGTATCTGGTTACTGGGTAGGATTACACACACACACATGCACACGCACATGCACACACACATGGAGACAGAGTGCAGGAAGTAAATTGAAGAGGACGGGATCATATCTTAAAAAAATGAAATCAAGCAGTGAGAGAGAAATATATTGGGAGGAGAAAGGGAGAAATGGAATGGGGCAAATTATCTCTCATAAAAGAGGCAAGCAAAAGACTTATTAGTGGAGGGATAAAGAGGGGAGGTGAGAGAAAAACATGAAGTTTACTCTCATCACATTCCACTAAAGGAAGGAATAAAATGCACAGTCATTTTGGTATGAAAACCTATCTTACAATACAGGAAAGTGGGGGAGAAGGGGATAAGCAGGGTGGGGGGGATGATGGAAGGGAGGGCATGGGGAGGAGGGAGCAATTTGAGGTCAACACTCATGGGGAGGGACAGGATCAAAAGAGAGAACAGAAGTAATGGGGGACAGGATAGGATGGAGGGAAGTATAATTAGTTCTTACACAACACTACTATTATGGAAGTCATTTGCAAAACTACACAGATTTGGCCTATATTGAATTGCTTGCCTTCCAAAGGGAAGGGGTGGGGAGGGAGGGAGGAAGAGAAGTTGGAACTCAAAGTTTTAGGAACAACTGTCGAGTACTGTTCTTGCCACTAAGAAATAAGAAATACAGGTAAAGGGGTATAGGATGGAGACAAGGGCAGAGAGGGATGACAGAAGAGAGGGAAGATCGGCAGATAGGGGTAATTAGAACGCTCGGTGTTTTGGGGTGGGGGGAGGGGACAAAAGGGGAGAAAATTTGGAACCCAAAATTTTGTGAAAATGAATGTTAAAAGTTAAATAAATAAAGGAAAAAAAAAAGATTACTGGTGATGGTCTGGGATACAGGGGATGACCTTGACATCTTCAATGTCTGACTAAGCTCTAAGCATTCTACAGTGCCTGCTTCAGCTGCCTTCATGGCCATTGAAATAAATTCTTATATGCCCATCCCACTGGAGGATGTCTTCACATGCTTAAGGTAGACATCACCCTAACACACCAATGGTTTTCAGAGCTTTCAGTTACCCTTGTTTAGCCTGTCTGCCAAGATGGTTTTACTGGGGTATGACTACTGTGCATGCTACAGCTTCTTGGAGTCAAAGGTAAGAGGTGAGTGACAGTTGGACACCTAAGGTGGATAAGCAGCCCTCACATCACAAGTGCTCATCCTCCCTAAACACTCCATACTACATGACCTACCTAGATGAAAAGTGGAAAGGTTCAGTACAACTCTAGGAAATATCAACATTCCTCAATGGTTTAGACTGAGGAATGACTGGATTTGTGGAAGAAGCCTAGCTGACTTTGTATCTTCAGTCAGTCATCTTAACAGTTGGTTTGGGTATCTATGTAGTCAATTTGACCCACAGTGGAAAATCAGTGATTAATATGATTGAAAATTCTGAATCAATTATCCAAACTGACTTTTCCTAACTTAATTGTTCCCACCGATAAAGATTTTCAGAGGTTTGAAAAATATTGTCCATACATTATCTCATGGGATCCTCAAAAGAAACCTATAAGGAAGATATTGTTACCCATTTTACCAATGAGAAATCTGAAGTTTAGATGGGCTCACATTAAATACAGCTATGATGCATCTGAAGATGCATTCAAATCCAGGTCTTTTTGACCTCTTATGTAGCATTACACTGACTTTCATTAGGTCTGGCCTTAGTGTTGCTGTGTGATAGAAAAGAAATCTTTAGGTTTTATTTTGAACAGACTCATTGAATTCATTTTTTGTTTTCCATGTTATAAGATGTAGAGCTAGAAGTTACCTTAAAGATCATTTAGTCCAGCCAACTGTGGTCCAGAGAAGGTGTGACTTGTCCAGTGTCAAAATTAGCAGAGCTAAGATATAACCAGGTTATTTAACTCCAAATCAACAAGTCAATAGGCATTTATAAAGTGTTTATTAGGTTCTATGAACCATGCTAAGTAAGAGAGATATAAATACAAGCTAAAAGAAAGTCCCTATCCACAAGCAACTTACATTCTGAGGGGTAAAAGAAAACATACAGAGAAATCTGAATGGGGTGGGGAGGGGCAGGGAGTGAGGGAAAGTCGGTAACTCTGCATGGTAGTGAAGTCCTAAGAATGAAGAGTGGCTGTCCTAGGCTCTTCCTCAAAATGAAGGTTGTGAAAAGCAGTCACTGATGCGAGAAGGGGACCATAGGGTTGAAGAGAGAAGGTAGCTGAGTCAGGGTAGTGAAGTCCTCTTTCCTTTCTACCACAGAATTTAACCTGCCTTCTACTTCAAAGCTTCCCCCCAAATCCCAATACCTCACAGCCTCTAATAAGTAGTAACTATTTGTGAAACTTTTAAAGCATAATTTGATTTAACCTTCAGTGGCTCCCCATTGTACCTAGAATAAAATACAAATTCCTTAATCTGGCATTTCCAACACTTAGAGATGAAAGGAACCTAAGAGATGCAGTCCTTTCATTTTACTGAGGAAGAAAACAAAGACTAAAGAATTTAAATGACTTGCCCAAGGTCATGTGGGCAAAAAGGGACAGAAGTGAGAGTACAACCCTGATCCTAGCCTTAGTCCAAATCCAGATTTCATTCCTATCACTTAAGGTCCTTTTGTCCCCATCTGTATTTCCAGCCATATTTCTTGTTAGTTCCCTTCATTTCACTCTGGCTAATAACTAGTGTGTTGCGGTACCATCTTGGTGGAAGATTCTCAGGTCACTTTGGGACAAGACCACTAAGCCTTTTTGAAACTTTTTTCATCTCCTTAATAAATTTAAGGTTTTTATTCCTCCTATAAACTACTTTTTATTCCCTACTGGTGCAAATTACTTCTATTGAGTCTTTGTTGGACCAACTTAGGATAAGAAAGTTGTTCTTTATGGGGTAAATTATTTCCAAAAAAATGGTTAGTTATGAAAACAAGCCTGAACAGCAATGTTCTTGGGGATTATCCCCAATGTGAACTCTCCAAAGAGTGATTGAAGAACTAAAAAAGCCCTCTGTATGGTTCACTGAAAAGAAATGAGCACTCACTGACTTCCTCTAAAAAAATAAATAAATAAAAGTCTCACCCCAAACACCATTCAGAATCTGTTTGTTTTGCAGAGAATGAATTGCAACAGAGAAAGATTGAGTTTCATTTGCAAGTTGCCTCTGGATTGGTTGACTCTACAATGGCAAACAGTCTTTATGGGAATGTAAAACAGGTGTTTGCAAGGGAAAAAAATGCTGAAAATGTCTGTTTTGAATCTTGCTAGCTTCCACTGCTTCATTCACAGCTTTCAGTGAAGAAACAAAGTAGAGGTGCAGAAAAGGAGTGTTATGGTTCATTGGACAGAGTGCTGGACGTGAAAGGAAGGACCTGGATTTAAGCATCTCTACTTTTTATTACCTTCAGTAATCTGGTACAATTTACATATACTCTTTGGGTCTCATGTTCCACATCTGTAAAATGAGATTTCATTGAATGATCTGTTGGATTCCTTCCAGGTTTAAATTTCATAATCTGATTGATGACCCAAATACCATATCATACATATGATATCCAAAATAACCATATTTTGCTTGGCATACTACCATAGAGAGTGCTATAGACATTATCATGGGTACAGTGGAGGAAGAAAGGAATTAAACAAATCACAACTGTTTCAGAGCACTGATTTGAAAATGATTAATAATAAGGATTTCCATTTTTAGTTTTTCTTCCAAAATTTGTGGTCTTTTTTTGGATCTTGACTCTATCATCCAAAGTGTTAACAACCTCTGCCAGCTTTATCACATCTGTAAAGTTGGTAAGTATATTATCTAGACCTTCATCTAAGTCATTGATTTAAAGTATTGAACTATGTAGTTGTTCCTTCTTCATTTTTGAGGAGGATCAATGACATCCAAAGGGTAATGTCTTGGTCTGTTTGAAAACTGGATTTAAGTGAGGCAGAGCTGAGCAAAGTTGCCAGCCTCACTCTCTCCTCCAGAATCATCAAAGTCCTAATTTAGAAAGTCCAAGGTCACTCACTGCTTTGAGATGTGTAAAGAGTCAAAAATAGATCCCTAGGGCCCACCACTAGACACTTCTATATAGTTCACATTGACCTATTAAGTACTACCATTAAACCAAGTTCAAATCTACCTAAATGTACTATCACCTCACCCGTATTTCCATTGGTTTTTAAGGGTTTTATGAGAGATTTTGTTAAATGTTCTGCTGAAATTTCTAGTTACTATGTTCACAACATTGCCATGATCTACCAGTTCATCTACTTGGACAAAAACAAATGACATTACCTTGGTATGGTCCATTCTTTTTTTTTAACATTCTATTTTTTCCCAGTTATGTGTAAAAACAATTTTAACATTCTTTTTTCAAATTTTGAGTTCCAAATTCTCTCCCTTCTTTCCCTCCCCCCTCATTGAAAAGGTAAGCAATTTGAAATAGATTATATATGTGTAGTCAAGCAAAACACATTTTGGCATGACCCATTCTTGATGAATCCATACTGGCTCTTAGTGGTCCCTGCTTTACTTTCTGAATCATCATAAATCACTCATTTGTCTTCAAAGGTTTTATTATTATTATTAATATATTTATTTAAAGTTTTCAACATTCATTTCCACAAAATTTTGAGTTCCAAATTTTCTCCTCATCTCTCCCCTCCCCCACCCCAAAACACTGAGTATTCTGATTACCCCTTCCACCAATCTGCCCTCCCTTCTAACATTCTTCCCTTCTCTTATCCTCATCTTCTCTTTTGTCCTATAGGGCAAAATAAATTTCTCAGTTGTATGCTGGAACAATACTCAATATTTGTTCCTGAAACTTTGAGTTCCAACTTCTCTTCCTTCCTCCCTCCCCACCTATCTCCACTGAGAAGGCAAGCAACTGAATATAGGTTATATATGTGTAGTTTTACAAATGACTTCCATAATAGTCATGTTGTATAAGACTAAGGCAAAAGGCTTTTTCTTGCCTCTTTTATGAGAGCTAATTTGCCCCATTCGATTTCTCCCTTTCTCCTCCCAGTATATTCCCCTCTCACCTCTTAATTTTATTTTTTTACATATGATCCCTTCCTATTCAACTCACCCTGTGCTCTGTCTTTCTGTCTCTGTCTCTCTCTCTGTCTCTCTCTCTCTGTCTCTGTCTCTTGATATATGTGTGTGTGTGTGTGTGTACATGTGTGTGTATGTGTATAATCCCACTAACTACCCAGATACTGACAAAAGTTTCAAGAATTACAAATATTATCTTTCCATGTAGGAATGTAAACAGTTCAACTTTAGTAAGTCCCTTGTGATTTTTCTTTCCTGTTTACCTTTTCATGCCTCTCTTGATTCTTATGTTTGAAAGTCAAAATTTATTTTCAGCTCTGGTCTTTTCATCAAGAATGCTTGAAAGTCATCTATTTCATTAAAGACCATGTTTTCCCCTGAAGTGTTATACTCAGTTTTGCTGGGTAGGTGATTCTTGGTTTTAATCCTAGTTCCTTTGACTTCTGGAATATCCTATTCCACGCCCTTTGATCCCTTAATGTAGAAGATGCTAGATCTTGTGTTATCCTGATTGTACTTTCACAACACTCAAATTGCTTCTTTCTAGCTGCTTGCAATATTTTCTCCTTGACCTGCTAACTTTGGAATTTGGCTTCAATGTTCCTAGGAGTTTTTCTTTTTGGATCTCTTTCAGGAAGTGATTGGTGGATTCTTTCAATATTTATTTTGCCCTGTGGCTCTAGAATATCAGGGCAGTTTTCCTTGATAATTTCATGAAAGATAATGTCTATGCTCTTTTTTTTGATCGTGGCTTTCAGGTAGTCCTATAATTTTTAAATTATCTTTCCTGGATCTATTTTCCAGGTCAGTTTTTTTTCCAATGAGATATTTCACATTATCTTCCATTTTTTCATTCTTTTGGTTTTGTTTTGTGATTTCTTGGTTTCTCATAAAGTCATTAGCTTCCATCTGTTCCATTCTAGTTTTTAAAGAACTATTTTCTTCAGTGAGCTTTTAAACCTCCTTTTCCATTTGGCTAATTCTGTTTTTTTAAAGCATTCTTCTCCTCATTGGCTATTTGAACCTCTTTTGCCAATTGAGTTAGCCTATTTTTCAAGGTGTTATTTTCTTCAGCATTTTTTTGGGTCTCTTTTAGCAAGCTATTGACTCGCTTTTCATGATCTTCTTCCATCTCTCTCATTTCTCTTCCCAATTTTTCCTTCACCTCTCTTACTTGATTTTCAAAATCCTTTTTGAGCTCTTCCATGGCCTGAGACCACTGAATATTTATTTTGGATGTTTGGGATACAGAAGCCTTGACTTCTATGTCTTTTCCTGGTCGTAAGCATTGTTCTTCCTCATCTGAAAGGATGGAAGAAGATACCTGTTCACCAAGAAAGTAACCTTCTATAGTCTTATTTTTTCTCTCTTTTTGGGCATTTTCCCAATCAGTTACTTGACTTTTGGGTTTTTTGTCAAGAATAGGGTATATTCTGTAAGATCTCAGTTTCTCCAAGGTGGCACAAGCAAGCCTGCACACTGATCTAGGAGCAACCAGAAACCTTCGTGCCCAGAATCTGCGAGTAGTAAAATTTCCTCTCCACAATAGCCTAACCTCCATTTTTACCATGCCAGCACTCAAGGCTGAGGTTCAGATCAGCTGCTCAATTCCCCCAGGGGCTTTATGATGAGGACTCCAACAATGGATGTTGGCTGCTGCCTGCTGTGGAGCTGATGCTGCCTGCTGAAGCCTCTGCTGCCTCCACCTGGGGCCAGAGCTATAGGGGGGACCCTGCTCCCTTCTTGGTCAGCTGAAAAAGCCCTCTCACTGACCTTTGGCTCCTTTGGGTTGAAGGATCTGCAAACCGCAGCTGCTGCCACTGGGGATTCTGCCCCTGAGGCCTGCTCTGGTCTTCTTCCCTGTGCCACGTGGCTGGGCTGGGCTCTGCTTCACATCCGGTGTGACAGACCTTTCCCATCAGCCTTCTAGGTCACCCTGGGCTGGAAGTCTCCTCCACTCTATTGTTCTGTGGCTTCTACCACAGAATTTGTTAAGAGTCATTCTTTACAGGTATTTTATTGTCTGTGGGGGAAGAGCTAGAGTATATGCATCTTTCTACTCCACCATCTTGGTCAAATCACTAATTTTTAATAATATATTTTCTAATTTTGCCAGTATTTATTTTGTAGAATCTACCCTCCTTTTTTTCTAAAAATGATTTTTCCCCCCTTTTCAGTTTTGTGGCATTTCTTCAATTCTCCACAAGCCCTCAAAGATCATAGGCAGTAAGTCATCTATCATATTTGCCAGTTTTCAATACCCAAATTTATAGTTAGGTTGTCTAGGCCTGAATGACTTGAACTTATCAAGGATTATTAGGTACTTATCATCTTTGCATTATCTTGCTAACTAGTTTTCTTTGTTCATAATATGATAATAATAGCTAGCATTTGTATACTGCTTTGAGGTTTTCAAAATGCTTTACAAATTTTATCTCTTTTGATTCTCACAACAAAACCGGGAGATGAGTGCCATTATTATCTCCATTTTACAGTTAGGAGAGGTGAGGCAGATGGTGGTTAAATGACTTGGCAAGGGTCACACAGCTAAGGAGTCTCTGGGTCTGGATCTGATCTCAAATCTTCATGATTTCCACTGTATCCACTCCACTACCTAGATGCCTTTGTGAATTATTGTTCTATCTTGATTCTTCTCCCAGGAAAAGAAAAGAGAAGCAAAATGAGAATGGGGTAGTCCTACCTTAGCACTCTCTTCCACACTGTTCACTTTGTTTTTCCTAGGCTATGTTTCTTTATTTTTCCCTTTGCCCCAATGTAATTTTTTTTTTTTTACCTTTTTTGGGGTCATATTTAGCATGAATTACTCATCTCAGATCATGTGGGGCTGCAATGCTCCTGAAATTAATTTTTGGTACTGTGGTTTTATTGGCATATGTATTTATTTTGAACCTGTAATTTTATTGGCATATGTTAAGTCCTGATAGGAAATTCCTTTCAAACATGCAGTGACAACCTGCTCTGCAATGTCATCTCAGCAAGTTCCCCAGGGGCACTTGGAGTTTAAATAGCCTGCCAAGGGTCACATAGCCAGTATGTGACAAGGGCAGGATTTTAATCTAGGCTTTCCAGACTCCAGAGAAATACATCAAGCTAGCTCTCACTATTCTTTTGTATTTGTTTGTTTTTATCCTCATACATGAGACTTTAAAATATGAGTTGGTCAGTGAACTCTTTATGGAGCCACATTAGTCAACAAAGCCATTTTTAAAAAACCACATGCTCTTATTGATTTGTCGTTTAGGCAATGCACAAAGATAGGATAGAAGACCAGGCCTGGAGTCACGTAGACTTGAGCTCACATTTGGCTTCAGACATTCACTTGCTGTGTGATCTTGGGCAAGTCACTTAACATCTTCAGTTTCCTCCTCCTCCTTACATGGGGATAATAATAGTTCCTACCCCCCAGGGTTGTTGTGAGGAAATAAGATGATGATTGTAAAGTGCTTAGCCCAATGCCTGGCACATATCTACATAAATGTTGGTTAGGATTATGACTGTTATCATTATTCCTCCTCATACAAATAATTCTGATTCATCTTCAGAATTTCATTGAGAGTTTCTTTTCCCTTTGGGGTCTTCTACCCATCTAGCACTGCAAGGCATTCTATCTTTTCTATGAATAAATTTTATAGCTACCCTCTCAAAATGAAGGTAAAATGTCCTACCACCCAAGATTTTCTTCTACTCTATAACAGATTTCAAGATGGAATGGACACTTTTCCCTCAACCCCATAGTATCTCATCATTTTCAGTTCTTCAACCAGTTGCTCCTTCTCTCATAAGCAGATCAGTTGCTCTTATTGATTCTTTCATTTTTTGAGGAATGAGCAGGTCAAAAATTTCTTAGCTGTTCTGCTTTCAGTGGATTCTTGCCTTTTCCGTATACTGGCCATAGCTCACTCAGTGGCAATTAGCACATTCCTGTCAAGCATTAATGGAGAAAGAAGCTGTCCTCTAGGAATTCAATTACCATCAAAGTTTCAATTAACTCTAATTACCCACCTTTTTTTTTCTTCTTCTTCTTTTGCTCCTCTCCTCACTGAAATTCAGATACTGCCTTGGCTTTTCTGGAGTTTTAAACCAGGGATGAAGCTAAATTTATGCATTGCAGACTTCCTATCTTATCTCAGATATGTCAAGGTTCTTATTGTGTTTTATAAACCCAGCCTAGCCCTCATTTCCTCCTAGCCTATTGTCAAGTGGCCTGGAATCTAAAGTAAGGAAAAGACTATGGAGTATAAAACAAATACTTCATTCACAAATAATAAAGAATTTGCTGAATATTTTAACTATTTCATGTAATTATTGGAATTAGAACTCTACAAGGGTAGAAAGAAAAGTCAATAATTTTTCTCTACAAGCATTTGAGAAGATAATACATTTAAATCCTCCAGGTTACAAGTTGTCAGGTAGACTACTGAGATTTTTAAAATGAAGAGTAAGGTATATATGAATGAAAAGAGGAAATAACAGGGCTCCCTCTTCCTGGAGCTGGGGTCTGTTAGGTGGAGAGCAGCATGTCCTCAAGAACTTCCAGTACAATAGGAAATGTATCCCAAACTTTAAAACAAGCATGCAGGACTCCCAGAATGATGTGATTCTCTTTTTATTCTCTGCTCATCATTCCTTGTGTAATATATGTTAATTCTTTATTCAAGCTAAATTTGCTAATACACAGTGCTTTGAGATTTACCAATTTTTCATATTAATTTACACATTAATTCATTTGATCATGACCACAATCCTTTGAGATAGATGATAACATTACCCTCTTTTTTTTACAGATAAGGAAACTGAGTCATGGTCACCTTCTCATTTACCCAAGGTTACATAGCTAAGTAAATGTCTGAGGCAGGATTTGAACAGGAGTCTTTTTGGCTCAAAGTCCTTCACTCAATTGCCTCATCATGGTATGACAATAACCCTGAAGTCTTTGTTGTCTGTTGGACTGAATTACTTCATTGGTATAGAGAACTTACAGTGACAAAACTGCCTCTATTAATACAGATGGCATCTGTGTCAGTGAGCACCCTGACATACACAGAGGGGCTTGCTATCCCAGGTTCTTTGATCTGCTACTTTAAAAGGAAAGGGAATTTTTGAGGGGTTAACAATCTTCTTTAATCAAGCGCAAATATCATTCACTTAGTTCAGGAAATCAACAGACAGTACTTTCAACACTGTCTGACATAAACGATACGTATATCATAAATCAACAGACAGGTCCAACCGTCTGACCATAGTTGCCAGAGGGGGAAGCACCAACATCTGGATTTTCAGGGGTGAGGGGAATAAAAGGGGGATCCTTAGTGGCTTCCCAGAGTCTCATCTGGTACACAAAGCTTCTTTCAAAAGCTAAGCCCCAAAGTAAAACCTCACCCTCAGAACTTATACCTTTTTTAGAGATAGAGGGCATCCCAACCCTTAAGAACCAGTGCCTCATTAACAAAAGGTATAGACCTTCCTACAAATCTCCCCTAATCAAACTCCCCTTAATAGGCAGGCCTATTAATGGGTGGGAAAGATCTTTAATCACATTAACAATACAAATACATATGCTGTTTCTAGTTAAAGAATCTCTTGTTTCTGTACTTCATTCCTACTAAAGACTCTTTGCTTGATTAAGGCAAGATTCAGAGGCACTTGATTATACTAAAAACAAAACCAGCAAAAGATCCTACTTTGCTTGCCCTCACAGCATCCTACCTCTCTCTCTCTTTTTTGGGGAGGAGGAGGAGGGAGGCAATTGGGGTTAAGTGCCCAGTCACACAGCTAGTCAGTGTCTGAGGCTAGATTTGAATTGAGGTCTGACTCCAGATTCAGAGCTCTATCCATTGTGCCACCTAGCTGCCCACGCTAAAAAACATTTGTAATACTGTATTCAGTTACGGCTACTGCATTTTAGAAATGATAAGCTGTAGAGCTTCCAGAATGGGGTGAGCAGGATGACAAGAGGACTCAAAACCATGTCATTTAAGGAGAGAAACTGCAAGGAGAGGGGTAGGATTAACCCAGGTAAGACTTAAGGGGAGCATAACTGCTGTCTACAAGTGTGGAGGGAGTGCCACTTTCTCTGAGGGTTGGATTGGTCTTTTAAAGGGATGATGAGGTCATTTGCCTTCCTTGCTACCTGATGCCTAAAACACCTAGCCTACAGGTAGTTGGGGGAGTTGGTGTAGTTGATTTTAGCTGAATTCCCACTGCCCCAGAGACTATCTTTCTGACCCAATATTACTATGGTGAAAGATGAAGCAAAGGGGGCAAGGTTTTTTATCTAATTTGCTATTTTTTGAACTTTAAAAATAGTATCCTATTTGAATTATCCTACTAAAGTCATTTTATTGCATTATATGATCCTTGAATGTCTCATTGCACTTAAACCCTGAAAGTGAACTGAGTGAAGCCTGGTCCAGGACATCAAATATGAGAAAGGTAGAAAATAGGTCACTTTTATTTTGCCTGGACTCAGAAAGAAGAGAGACGGAACACATCTAAGTTAACAGATAGGCAATTTGGAGTTTGCTATAAGGAATAACTTCCTAATAATTAGAATTTTTCAAAAGCAGGATGGGCTGCCTTGAGAGGTGATGAGTTCTACATCACTGGAGATCTTCAAGTGGAAATTTACCACATCTTGTCAAAGGGATTCCTGTTCATAAACAGCTCAGGCTAAATCTTAGGATCACAGGCTTTAGAACTGGAAGGCAACCTAGATATCACCCAGTATCTAAACCATCATTTCATAGCTGAGAAAACTGAGGCCCAGAGAGATTAAGTAAATTGTCTGAGGTTACGTAAGTAGGAAGTGGCAGAATAAGAATTGAATTCAGGTCTTTGGACTGCATGACCTATGAGGTCCTTTCCAACTCTAAGATCTTTCAAGTATTAGAAAAATCCCATATTCATGTTTCTAGCATGTACATCATCTACACTACACTAGAAAGGCTCCTGAGGACAAGACCCATGACCCTGTACATCACTGTCACCTAGGAAACATAAGCACTCAATATTTAAATAGCTGTTGTTCCATCACCTCCACATTAGTGATGAATTGTTTACTTTCCAGAATCACATCATGATTCCTTACCAAGCAAATACACTGACCTATTTCACCTTCAGGAACTCTTTTCCCTGCTGCTTTCGTTTAGTCAGTTCTTTTTCCATAATTTTTTGTGCTTCCATTCAGGGACAATAACTCTACTTCTTGACGTATCATATAAACAATTTTTTTATTATAACACGTAAGATGCAAAGAAAAAAAAACATTTATCCCTTTTTTACCCATCTGCCCAGAGCATAAAGAAGATTATGAGCCAAAATATAATTATCTATTTTATTAGCCAACATATATCTAAAATACAATATTAATTTTTCTTTAAGTTATGGTATATGTTCTCTGAATGGAAATATAATCTGTATTATAACTATATTTAAAATGTTTTCATAGATAATACTTAATTCAAAATTCACAAAAACATCATCATCCCTGTTTTAAAGATTACATAGCTACAAACATGTAAGAATTTTTAAAAATTATATTTCAGTATCTTAAATGGAACCTCTTAAAATCACCATTATTAATTCTGCCTTCTTACACATTATACTAATGCAATTTAATCACTTATTGGAGGTTTGTCTTCAAATTTTCTGCTTTACTATATTTTAAAAACAGCTTTAGGATTTAAAGCTCTAGACACCCATATGCCCTATTATGCGGGAAGGAAGGAGCAATTCTATTATTTCTTATCATTGATTCCTTGTCACAGAAAAAGCATCGCTATCACCAAAGCACCAGGTCAGCATCAACTTGCCAAGCTTTGCACATGGGTCTGCACTTGTAGGTTATTGGTTTCACACACTGAAAGCATTTTAAGTTGGTCTACAATATTTTTATATTTTATGACAAAGAATATCAGATACAGATACAAAAGGACCAAGACTAGGTGGAGATGCTGCCAGTGTACAGACTGATTTGTGCTTAGTTAGAGGGTCATTTCCCTCAGACATCAACAATTAATTGAAAGATCTTCTAATTGTCCTGCCATGAAGGGGTTGAACCGGGCGCCAGTTGCATACCATGTGTTTTGGAGGACTTTCACCAGCAGAAGTGAAGTAAAGGTGATAAAATTTTGCCATCTGGAAAACAAAAAGAAAACATCCACATTAACTTTCAGCTAGGTGCTCATTATATAACTTAAGAGCAACCTGGGCTACCACTTTGGAGGCTCCAATTTCACAACTTTTGCCAGTAATTGCACAATCCCCAGTACCTAGCACGTGTGTTGTGCTTAGTAGCTACTTAATAAATACATGATTTTTTAAAATTTTGTACTGCAGACTTAATCAAAGAGTGATCAAAAGACTTTTATAAGAAACTGTGAAACTTTTTAGTTGTGGTCTATGATTGTGATGGAATACTGCTGTGCTCTGAGAAATGATGAATGACATAATTTTTGATAAACTTGCATGAAAAGCAAAATGAGCAGAATCAAGTGAATGCTGTATACAGTAAAAGCAGAAGAACTTTGAGCAAGCACGTTATTTTGACTATTATAAATACCCAAATTAACTACAAAGCCCACATAAAGGACAATACTATCTGCATCCTGAGAGAGACTAGTAAATAGAAGTATGGATAGAATGATTTTAAAGAGATACATACATATATATATATATATATATATATATATATATATATATATATATATATATATATATATATATATATACATATACACACACATATTTGTGTCTACTGGTAGCTATCTAGTGGGGGGAGGAGAAAAAAAGAAAAAAAATTCATTACAACTTTATTATATATTTAAAAGGAAGAGTAAGTTGTACATAATAGATTTGCCATTTCATGTGCAATCATCTTTTTTTATATATACTATGCTACAGAAATACTTGTTTTATTCCATCAATTAAAAATAAAATAAATTTTAAAAAAGAACTTAAATGTCTCACAGCAACTCGTATATACTTTCAAATGCTGCTGCTAACTGAGAAGCATGAAAAACCTAGGTCTAAACTAAAGGTCAGTTTCGGGTGAGTTCAGACAAGTCACAGCTTTCATTCCACAAGGTGGCTGTGGTTAGGTCTAGTCTAGCTTTCTGTTTGGAGTACCAGCTTCTGAAAGTGAGTGACTTTTTGGGGTTCACATCTAACAGAGGGCTTCTTCAACTATCACCATTCTTCAGAAAGTTTCCATTTTTCATCTTTCCTTCCATTTTACTTTTCAAGGTATAAAATCCATCAAAACAGGAGCTAGTGCAGTGGAAGGACTATTTGTGGTCCCCTGCCTCTTCATTGTGGGTAACATCCTCCCACAATGTCAGCTTTGATGAATTTCCTGTTGGTAGCCCAAAGAAAGTCATAAGCATTTCTGCTATAGTGAAGAAAAAGTAAACACAGCAGAAATTATATAAAACTTAGGTGAGTTATTATTACACCTTCTTGGTATCATTTGATTAGTTTGATACAAGTTTAGAGTGTAAATATTTGTCTAGGTTCTCCATGTTTTCACAGAGAAATGGAGGAGTGAGGAAGAAGGATCTAGTGTTGGAGTTAGAGAACTTGAGAACTGCCACTTCCTACCTGCCTGACATTACCTGGCATTCACTTCTCCTACCTTCAGTTTCCCTACCAGTAAGATAAAGGCATCAGACAAGATGACTTCTAAGGTCCCCTTATAGCTCTGAACCAAGAATTCTGTGATTCTCTTGCTCCAAATGCATTTATATCAGGAAAGCAGGAATGGTTTAATATAAGGAAAACAATGTAATTGATTATATCAATAATAAAAGTTTTGAAAAATCATAGGATTATATCAATAGATGCAGAAAAAGCTTTTGACAAAATACAACATTCATTTCTATTAAAAACAATGAAAGAATTAGGATAAATAGATTTTTCCTTACATTGTTAAAAAAGCATCCACTAAGCTTTCTTGCTATTTCACTCTTCTTACACAACCAGGTTCAGGCTGAGCTTGTGAAATCTCTAGGGAACCAGAATTCTTTTCTGTATGGGGCCCAATTCTATTCCCTCAACTTCAGGTTAAAGTGACACCTGTTATATAACTTCCAGTTTGGGAAGATTAGTCAAAGAAAACCCCACAACATTCCGCTAATATTTTCTTGGCTCTGCTCACAGAAATCTATGATTGGTCCTTATTTTTTTTCTAGCCATTCACTACAATTTCTCTGAGCTCATCCATTCAAGTACTTTCCTAAGTTCTTTTGTCTTTTTTGCCTAACTTTATTTCTGATGAATTTCTAGCAGGCTGGGAATCACTAGACTTTGATTCCTATTCAGCTCGTAATGGATTCACTTCTTTTTATAAACTCCATTTTTCTAAAAGATCTAAGTTTCTGCTTATTGTATGGGCTTGGGCTTGCATGGGCTACCACATATAGACATTAGGATAATCACTGAAACTACAGGAGATGATGATGATGGTGACACACAGGGAATTCCCTTCCTATAGAAAGAGAAGCAAAATCCTAGTCACCGTCAAAGCAAGTATGAAGGCCAAGACAGGTCAGAAACCTGGATTTCTCTGGAACATCAAAATCTAAGGGACTGAGATGGATCAGGAAACCAGATGTAAGAAATTCAAACAGGGAAGATCAGTACCAGATCAAGCAACAGAAAACAGAAAGTATCAGCAACACTTCCACCAATGCTTTGACCTTGTATAGCAGCTACATTCTCTTCCTATCCCTCAAATACCAAACTTTGCCTCCTGCCAATGTGTTTTAATGGTCATGACTCAGATTCACCCTTTTACTTGACTGTGGTAATGAACTTGCACACCAACTTGCCTATCAAATGTGGAGTTACATTGGTAGAAAGAATCCATGAATTCTGAGAAAGGCAATTGTGCCTTGTTCTCTCCTCAGGTCAACATCCTTGCCTGTCTACTAGGTAGTAGAGGCATTTCCATCACATGAATCAGGAATCATAAGATCATAGGTTTATAGTTGGAAGGGACCTTAGATGTCATCTAGTCCTTTCATTTCACAGATGATGTAACTGAATCCCATAGAGGTTAAGTGACCTACCCACAGTTATACATATAATAAATGGCAGAGCTGGAATTCAAGTCTCAGTCCTACTCCACTCTCTCGTGGTTCCCTTATAGCTGTTTTAGAAGGTTAATCATATCTGCTCCCCTACGCTTTAAGGTTCCCTAAGGGCATGATGCCATCACTGTCCTATCTCTTAAAGAGTGCAAAGATGTGCAAGTGATTAAGCAATCATTAGAGTTGAAGATTTTTCATATTATGGAAAGAGGACCAAGGTACCAAAAATGAATACTAACCAAAGGTCCCATATTCAAACCAGAAAAGTCAGCAGAAGATTAGGAAGAAAAATACAGGAAACATAAACAAGCTGATGATATATAACTGACAATCTGTATGTATCTAAGGCATACCTGATGAAAATATGACAAGAGACCAGGCAATCTCTTGTAAATATTTTGTAAAATTTTATAAAGTGTATTTATATATCTCTCATATTTATGGTCATACAATTAATTGAAGATGCAGAGCATACAAGATCCCACTATGCTTTCTTGTTGACTGCAAAATAGCATTCTATTTTGGGAGAACAAAATGTAGCCTTATATGTCCTTCTCCCACAATGCTCCCAGGCTTATGTCCCTTGAGGAATATAACAAGAGAAATAACTCTGTTTACCAACTTTCCAATTATCTATTAATTCACAAGCATTTAGGCATTTACGAAGTGACCGTGATGTTCCTGGCACTGTGTTTATTAGCAAGGAGCACACAGAGAGAAAAATGAAGCAGTAGCTCCTAACCTCAGGGAGCTTGCTTTCTGTCGAAGAAAACACTATATACACACAGTTGTTTATGCAATGTAAATACAAGTTAATGTTGAGGTGGGAGAAGGAGAGGCTAGCAACCTGGAGGAATAGAAAAGGCTTTGTACAAGAAATGGCATTTGAACTGAGTTTTGAAGGAAGTTAGGAAGATTCTAAGAGGCAGAGGTGAGGAAGGAGCACATTTCAAACATTAACGAGGTGCGCATTCCAAGCAGATGGATCTGAACCAAGGTATAAAACAAGGAGGTAGATGCTTATAAAAGATATTTGCCCCTGCCATAAAGGATAGCCAGTACCAGGTCCAAATTGAAGAGGTGTTCCATATAGATAGTGAGATTATCCAGAAACTTCTGTTTGCAAATGACATTGGGTTGATTATATCAAGCCTCCAGAATACTGCTATATAAATCCTAAAGCAGTGTTATAATCACTCAAAAGAGATTACTCATGATAACTATCCATATAGGACAAACCAAGAGGATAAGGAAAGACTATTATTCAAGATTAAACTAGCTGGATGAGATTAGTTAAAGATGTCATCAGACAGCTGCAGGATCAGAAAAGGAAGTGGAGGAAGTGGGTTAACCAACAGGAAAGACACACACTCTCTTGGTATCCATACTTTGTCACATTGTCTAGAAGGACTCCAAGACTCTGGGCAGACTGTCTAATGGAGGATTGGGGGAAGTTGTGGACAAGGGTTGGGCAGGATGAAAAGACATGGATGGGTTATGATCTGCTGTCCTTACAGAATTATACACACACATCATTGTAAACTTCTTGGGAGTAGGGCTTGGTTCATTCATGGCATTTTTATCTCCAGCACTTAGCCTAGCCCCAACACATATTAGGCACAGAATGAATGTATTTTGGTTGATCTCTAAGATCACAGATAAATCAAATTGTTTAAGTGGTACTATTAATAACATTATAACATTATTAGTAATGTTACCGCACCTCAGGAAGTTGAATCACTTTGGAATATTAGATACAGGATATTAGAAACAATAAGATGTACGGGAACTACAAAATTTTAAAACATTTTCAAGAAGTGAGTGCCAAAAAATTAAACATATATTACTCCTGACAGTCCATTTACAAGACCTAGTTAATGAATCTTCTATAAAATGACTGATTTTCTATACCCTACTCTCTGATTATATGATCTGGCCCTAAAATATATTTATATGTACTTGTGTATATAGTTTCAAGATAATCTTAAAATCTGCATCAGTCTTTTGGAAAGTTACCAAATATAGTATTTTTTCAATTCTTTTTGTAAGATGCTCCTCTAGATCAAAATTATGAACTTTCTTAAAATTCAGAGAGTACTGTTTATTGTTTATCAATAAAACTGCAGTTATCTTGTCTGATAAAAGCAGGTCTATCAATTAGAAACATACCTGTTCAGGACTCACAAAGATCTTCTCTCGTAAGACAATCCAGGTCACACATTCCAAGAGAGGAGGAGTGGTCAGTGAGCCTGGATAAGTATAAAATTCCCTGGTCTCAGGAAGAAGACAAGTTGGGTCATAGTCAGTGAAGACTGATTCCTTGCCCTTAAACAAAAGAAAACAAAATATTTAAAACATCATAGAAGGAGCATATTCATAGGTACAGAGATTTCTCCTCTAGCAATGATGATCATTAAGGTAAGGTCCATAATTACTGAAAAAAGAACAGTACTTGAAAATACGGATTGGTTTGATTTAAGAAAGCATGATTTTTATGTAAAATATCTGTTTCATATATCATCCTCTAAATAACCTATTATCTTTTCCACTGGGTCATCAAATAGACTTTATCCAGTACCAACCCTCAAGACATTTAAACACAGGAGACTAAAGTAATAGGTAGGGGAATAGTTGTATATGTCTTTAATATTAAGACAGAGTAAATCACAATGGTGACTAGGAAATCCAAATACTTATTCATCTCTTCCATGGATCATACTATGACCTTGAGATAAAGGAAAGTTAGTCACTGAATACTGGGAATTAAAATTTGTAAGCAAAGTCTTTACCTTTATTTTAATTGATCAAAACCTTCCATGTTGTATCTAAAACAGATAAGATGAGTAATTTGGGGATTTTTCTGAAACAAGATGGGGCAGAAAAGAATCTAATGGAGTACCAACAAATATTAATATGGCACCAAAAGATATTCTCTTACCTTTGTTTGAATTTTACTCAGAACATCAACGACTTTTTGAAGTCCTGGATTAGCAGTTCCCATCTAGAATATGATACATACCACAAGAGAATATGATTTGTACTATTGCAGCTTCAACTTACCAGACCAACGTAATGGAGAAAAAAAAATTAGATTCATAGAACAGGAGTTTCTTGTTGCCTTTTATGAACAAACAATTGTGGCCTGTGTTTAGATAGCTCAAAATGAAAGAGAAATTGGCCAATTATGCAATTAAATTTAAGAATTTAATTTCTATCCTGAATTGCCCACTTTGGTAGTATATATTAATGAAATTATACTGTGACCTTGATGAAACTTTTTCAACATTTTGGACCATTTGGACACAAAGAAGCTAATTGGGGTTGGGGGTGGGGGTAGGGCATAAAATGTCTCAACACAACTAGGGTGACAGAAGAGACCTGTGATTGCAGTCATGGATGAAAAAACTCTCTCTACCAATGCAGGTCAGCCCCATTTCTGCAAGTCTTAGAGAGATGCCAAGAATACTGAGAGAGGTTATGTGACTTGCCCTCTGTCCCAGAGCCAGTATTTGGCAGAAGGAAGAATTAAACCCAGGTCTGCCTGGCTCCAAGATCAAGCTCTCTATCCTCTATAGCACTGAGGCCAACTACATGATTCTGAACATCAGTAAAAAAAAAAAAAAAAAAAAAAGGAAGAGGGATTCCATGGCATAACTGCTATTTTACAGTCTTAACTGCATAACTATCAAGAGAATTTACATTTAAACTCCTGATTGAATCCAAACAGGAGATGACAGTGGAAGGAGCACTGCATCTGTATCAGAAGATCTACAATTTACTCCCATAGGTGTGACCTCTGGAATAAAGAGTGCCTTGGTCTAGATAATCTCTCAACTCTAAGTTCTATTAATATGTTTCATGTAGAAAATGCTGAACCCAAAGGCAATCCTGGATCTGACCATAAATTCAGATATTAAAAAGAATCTGGAAAGTGGGCAAAAGGTTTTCTCACTTGGGGATTTGTTTCCTTTCCATTAAAGTCCCATTTTGATGCACCCTGTAGTGGAGGTGACAGAATTTTTGAACAAGCTCTCCCTAAGCATATGGGGAGTAAATCAGTCAGTGAGTTCCGACTAAGCACTTACTATGTGCTAAACTCTGTGCTAAACACTAAGGATACAGTCCCTGCCCTCAAGGAGCTCACAATCCAATGGGGGAGATAAGAAAACAAATATGTACAAACTATTAACAGGATAAACAAGAATTAATTAACAGAGGGAAGGCACTAGAATTAAGGTATTGGGAAAGACTTCCTGTAGAAGATGGAATTGTACTTGGGACCTGAAGGAAGTCAAGGAATCAAAAAAAAGGTATAGTTTGAAGAGACAGAAGATGTAATATGGAAATATGTTTTGCATGACTACATAAGTATAATCTATAAGTCTGCCCTCTTAAGGAGGGTGGAGGAGAAGGAAGGATGAAGGGAAGGAATTTGGAAATGATAAAAGATAAAAGGTAGAAATTGGTTTACATGTAATTGAGAAATTTAAAAAATTCTTCTTAAAAAAAAAAAAAAAAGAGGAGGAGGAGGGAGAGCATTCTAGGTATGGGAGACAGCCAGAGAAAATAACCAGAGCCAAGAGGAGGAGAGCCCTGTTCCTGGAATAGCAAGGAGGTCAATGTCACTGGATTGAATACATGGTGAGGAAAGCAAGTATAAAGACTGAAGAGGTGAGACAGGAGAAAGGGGTAGATTAAGAAGGGCTTTGAATACCAAAGAGAGTTTTGTATTCAACAGAGATGGTGATAAGGGAGCCACTGGAGTTTATTTGGAGGGTCACACAATCAGACCTATACTTTTGGAAAATCTCTTTGGAAGCTGAATGGAGAATAAATTGGAGGGGAAAAGAGACTTGAGGCAGGTAGACCAGCAAGCTATTGCAATAGTCCAAGTAGGAAGTAATAAAAGGTTACACCAGGGTGCAATAGTATCAGAGGAAAGAAGGGGATATATCTGAGAGTTCAACAGACCTTGGTAATAAATTGGATATGAGGAGTAACAGACAGTGAGAAACTGAATGATTCAGAAAAGTTTCATTTAGGTCCAGTAATATATATGTTATTTAAGGACTAACTTGGCTGATAATAATAACTTATATTTCAGAAAATTTTAATGTTTATGAAGAACTTTATTCAAAAGTCTCTTAAGGTAGATAATATATAGCATCCATTGTAGAATATATATTCTAGCATCCATCATACAGATGAGGAAACTGAGTCAGACTTGCTGATTAAAAAATAAAAATATACTAGTACATGCTAGAGCCTTATTCACACCTAGGCCTTCAGATCCCAAGTTCAACATTCTTTCCACTATAGTACACTACTTTTAGGAATGGTTTATCATCAAGACTGGCCTCCAGATATTTCCAGCCATAGCAACTTGTGAAGATTGTCTACTAAAGCTGGGGGGACAGACTATAACCTACCTCAATAGAGAGAATACTCACATTAATGAAATCTTAGATCTTTTGAAATACTTTAAGGAAATAATCAGGCACAATAGTTTTTAAATTTAAAACATTTCCTGTAGAGTGGATCAGGGGAGGGCCCCACACCACCCCTTATACTACATATGATTCAGTATTATTTCAAGCACATTAAACAAAGTAACCAACCTCTAAAAAGACCCCAACAACAGCCAGTCCATCATCCTTGGTCACAGCAACCTTAAAATTCTCATACTTTGTATTCCAGTGAACCAAGTGAAGCTAAAACCATCAAAGGACACAAAAACACAAGAGTTGGCAAAATGAAGGTATAAAGTGATCCTATTCAAAAGCATCTTTCTTTATGATAGTACTTTTATGCTACATGTAAAGCAATATTTAAAGAAAGGAATGGTGCAGATAACAGATATTTATACCTATTAAAATATGTTCTTGGTTGTCATTTAGTAATTCATTCATTTACCCAATAAGTAGTCAATAATACCTAATTTAATAGAACCTATTATGTAACAAGCCCTATATTAATACTGGGAATTCAAAGACAAAAACTCAACAATTCTTTCCACATGGGACGTAGGTTATATAGGGGATGAGGGATGGGGGAGGATAGATAACATAAACACAGATAATTTAGTTTAAAATATAAGCTAAGTAAATACAAAGTAATTTCAAGGAGAAGGGCACAAACAATTGGGAGAACAAGAAAAGGACATATCCACTTAATGTTCTACTCATTCTTTAATAAAAATAAATTTTATCAACAATAACAATGAAGAGAAAAATCAAAATACTTTGTAAATTTGATTACTTATTTCTCTTTGGAAATCATAGTTATAGAATGTAAGAGCTGGACAGAACATTTAATAAATCAATCAATATTTATTAAATGTCTACCATATGCTAAGTGCTGGAGATATAAGAGGCAGTCCCTACTCTCAAGGAACTTACAATCTAATGAGGGAGAAAACATGCAAACAAACAAACAAACACACACACATATATATATATGAGAAACATGCATATATATATATATAATCATACGATATTTAGTATAAACAGGAAAAAATTAACAGAAGGAAGGCACTAGAATTAAGAGGGGTTAAAGAAGGCTTCCAGTGAAAGAAGGGATTTTAGTTGGGACTTATAGGAAGATAGGGAGGAGCAGATGAAGGAGAGTACTCTAGACTGGGGACTACCCAGAGCTGAAAGAGTGCCTTGTTTGTAGAACAGCAAGTAGGTGAGTATGACTAGAAAGAAGGGTACATATCAGTGAGTAAAGTATATTAGAATTGACTGGGTTATGTAGGAGTCAAAATGCCAGACAGCATTTCATAGAGTTGATCCTGGAGGCTATAGGAAGCCACTGGATTTATTGCATAGGACAAGTGACATGGTCAGACCTGTACTTTGGGAAAATCACTCTGGTGCCTGATTGGAAGATGGATTGAAGTGGGAAGAGGCTTGAGGCACAAAGACCCAGCAGCAGCTAATAAAACAGTCCGGAAGTGAGTTGATGAAGACCTTCACTAAAGTGATGGCAGTATCAAAGGAGAGATGGGGGCATATTTGAAAGATGTTATGAAAGTAAAGTCAAAAGGCCTTGGAAACACTGTATATGGGGGTGAGAAAGAGTGAGGAGTACACAGTAATTCCCAAGTTGTAATCCTGAAGGACTGGGAGGTTAGTATTGTCCTCTATAGAACAGACCTGCACAAGGGGGCAGTAGTTGGGGCCAAAATTAAAATAGAATAAACTTCTTGGGGCACAGATAGGTTAGACTAGAGACAGACTGATGATGGTTGGTTATCACAGGTCATGTAACAAACAGGAGAGGGGGCACAGTGGCAACTCTACATTTCTCGCAGGCTGCTTTGACCAGTCACAAGCAGCCTGGGGCCACATATTCTGCAGGCCTAGTTTATAAAGATAATCAATTCAATATTGGACATGTTGAGTTTAGGATGACTCTTAGGCATCCAGTTCAAGATATCTGAAAAGTCAACCCCCTTCCTTTTATAGATGAGGAACTGAAGGCCCAGAGCGATAAGCATACTTGCCCATGGTCACAGAGATAGTAAATACCAAAGCAAGGTCCTCTGTTTGCCAATAATAGCTAGAATTTATATGCTGCTTTACCTGAGAGGCTGCTGGCATTTTATTCTAATTTTATAGATGAGAAAATTTAGGCTAAGAGAAGTTGTAATTTCTCAGAATCACAGTTAGTGAATGTGTATGAGAAATAAGTATTTCTCTTTTATATTTAACAACCAATTTTTGAATTAGGACCAATTTGTGGGATTTGTGGGATTTACCCAGGCCAAGATCTAATCAGACAGTAAAAGAAATTCTCATTTTAGGCTGACGGCTACATTCCTGTTCATTGTGTTTGCTCAGCACGTCTGGGAAGTACTGATTCTCCCTTTTGTCAGACAGATGATATGGAAATTGATGTCTCCTTCAGTCAAGATTTGGGTGACCCATCACCTTCCCCAAAGACCCTTATTTTAATATGGCCCACTTTCCATTATAATATTCATTCTCTTGCTGACCAATCAGAGTTGATTTTCACCCTCAGGTGCACCCCTTTTTCAAAAGACTATAAATATCAAAGGTTCAAGAGACTGGGTCACTTTGGCTATTAAAGGGACAACAAGCTTGTTTTTGTTTACTGCTTTCTAGATATAGTCAAAACTGATTTTAATTTACCCAGAGATTTCCTGTCAGAATATTTTTTTAATTGTCACATCTGAGACAAGATTTGGACTGAGGTCATCCGGACTCCACCTGTAGCTCTTCTGCACTGTGCATCCCACTGCTTCAATCCAGCTAGCCCAATCTTTATGATGCAATTAAAAGTAGTACAGCTTCTCATTGTGATGTCACAAACTTTTTTTTGGCTTAATTATAATAATTTTTTTGGTTTGGTTAATAAGAAAGAAGTCTCACTCTTCTAATGTGAAGGTCTTTTGTAGGAGAAGATTTGGAAGAATGGGGGTTGGAATAATTTATGAAATTAAGTGAACTAGTCATGTAGTGAGAATGAAGGATAACAAACACAGATGGACAGTGGGTATTGCACTGCTTCCTCCATAGTGTCAAAAGTTTTTGAGTAATTCTCCATCCCCTTCCATCCTCCAGTTCCCCAAGATGTTGGATAGATATGGGTGGATAATTCACAAGAGGATACCAACAAGAGAAATTTAAATTTTTTTAATAAGATTTTTTTTTGAGTCATTTCCTGAATATGCGTTGATTAAAAGAAAAAAAGACTTTCCTACCTCAGCTACATATTGCTTTCCATCCAAAATGTGCTCAGAGCCCAGGCTCTCACTGGAGCCCCAGTGAAAATGAAATTGGATCAACCTGTAGTTCCCCGTCAGAGGTCCTCCACTTAGCACTGAAATTCAAAGAAATCATATTACTGCCCATAATAAAAATTTCCCATGCCCATACTGGAGTTATGGTGCAAGGTTTACTTTGTTAGTAATGCTTCTACTCAGTTAACAAGAAATTCACTCAGATTTGTTCTACTATGCTGAATTAATGCTTGGTTTTTTTTGTTTGTTTTTGAGAAAAAATCACCCAAAATGTTTTTATGTCAGATACTTAAAGGCACAACTTACATAACAATATTTAATTTAATCTGTAATAAATTTGGAGCTAGTTGACCAAGTTTTCCCCCACTTGATTGTTATATTAAATAAGCAAGTTAATTACACTAATTTTACATTCACCCCATTCTGATTTTTGTCTTTGCCTGTTTTGACCAGTTTAGCAGGGTACACAGTTCATCTATTTACTTCAGTTATACTAGTTAAGAGTAAGTCTCACAAAGTAAGCATTTCCAAACAAAAGATAGCATACTTTAGTTTACATAAATTCCCAGGAGGAAAAAAGAAAGTAAACCCCAGTAAAGCGATTCTGTGAAAAATATCCTAGAGGCAATTGCAAAGTGAGTCCAGATAATAGGAGAGGTAATTCCTGGAGATAAAGATTTGTAATCCATATACTAGAGCTCATATAAGAAGCTGAAACCTCCAGGGTGAATAAGATTTCCAAAGGAGATCTAATAGAGAGGTTAGAGAAGAGGATCTTAAGGACACCCTTTTTTTTAAAGGGTCCAGGGGAGGACAAAGTCAGCAAAGGAGGGAGAGAAGGAAAACCAGGAAAGTATGCACCTAAAATTGAGGGAAAATCCAATGTCTAACTGCAGAGAGGTAAGGAAAGATGAGGACTGAAAAGAAAAATGCCACTGAATTTGGCAGTTAAAAAGGTCACTAGAAAGGAGAGAAGAGAATACACATTTATTAAGCACCTACTGTGTGCTCAGCATTGTGTTAAGTCCTTTACAAATATTATCTCACTTCTCATGATCACAAAGGTTTCATTGGAGACATTACGATCAAGTAATTAGAAAAGAAGTCACACTGCAAGGGGTTGATAAGATGATGACAGAGGTAGAAACACAGGGTAGACTTTCCCCTGAGAAATTTGGCAGGAAAGAAGAGAAAAATCAAGATGGAGTAGGAGAAGAAGGTTAAAAGGAAACTCATTTGGATTAAGGAGAGCTAAATGTGTTTTCTGGAAGATATTGAAGGAGCCAGTAAGGTAACAGGTTGAAAATACAAAAGAGGAATCCCTTCATGGAAGAAGGTCCTGGAGAAAAAGTAAGGAAATGTGATCTTGGCGGACTCTTAGAGGGATTGGCCTAAGGTAGAAACAGAGGGAAGGAGAATGCGTTGTGATTTTAAGATAGGGATCTCTGAGTATATATCAAAAAGGCCGGCTCAAAGTTAAATTGTTAAGTAGGGGACAATTTGTTCCTTCCCATTGTTCACGAGCAGAGACTTCTCTGACCCTCTTCTCCCTAACATTCAGGCCTCAATTCTGATTCTCAGAGCTCCCTTTCTGGTCCTTGACTTAGGAGGAAGATCTAAATTCACATTTCACATCATCCTCTCTCATCGTCTCCCATGCCAAAATTTATTCAATGCTTCATTGTTCTGGGAGCCACTATCGGTTAGCTGTTAATTAGACAATATTAGGTGAACGATCACTGTTATTAGATGACAAAGTTTTAAGGGGCTTTTGCATTTCTTTGTATACTCAGGACTTAGCACAGGTCTGGCTGTAGTAGGTGCTTAATAAATGTTAGTTGAGTGAAAAGTTGAATTCCATCCTCTCTTTCAAGAAAATTTGCATTATAACTGGGGCAATTTATTCATCATTCAAAGGAATTTTCCCCAAGGCTTTCCCTGGTACTCTCCAAATGACCCCACTAGACAATCTGTTCTGTTTACAATGGGCCTTTGACTTATAAATATATTTGTGTATATATATATATATATATATATATTTGCATATTATATACATATATTTATATAATATATATTATATATGTATATGGGTGTGTATATGTATGAAAAAGGGAGTGAAATACAGTAGACTGAGGACAAGCCTTGGAGTCAGCCAGTCCTGGGCTCAAGTCAGATCTCAGACACCGGCTAGACGGATAAGTTGGAATGACTTCTCAGTGCCCCATAAGCCACAATCTAAATGGGGAAATTGTCATTGTGATGTAGAGGAAGTTTTTAAGAGGGTAATATCCTACAAGAATGAAATCATCCATTTGACAATCCCAAACCTCTTGCCCTTCGGGAGAAACAAGTATCCTGACACAGCTGGCTCTCCATAAACATGAATTTGGATATGTTCTGTTCAAATAAACAACTAAACTCCAAACACAACAACTACAAACAAAAATCTGCTATAATAGGATGGGCCTATAAAGGAGACACATTATGCCTAAGTTTCAGCATCAGTTATTCTTCAAACTAAAAACAAAACCAAAATACAACTATTTCATAAAATGTAAAAGTTTTTAAATGACCTAAAAGATAGCTTTCTGGAATATACAATATAATAATATGTTTGTTTTAAAACTAACGGATTCATTGGTCATTATATGGGAATTCTGTTTATGAACATCCTTATGTTACCCCCATGAAACTAACACCCTTGGATGGCAGACTGGCATGTCAAAATAAATTAAATAAGACCATGTCAAGCAGTTGACTCAATCAATCTTCCTTAATTCATCTAAGGCTTATTTTCTCCATTAAATGAATCCTATAAGTCTTAGGTTCTAAGTTGAATAAACCTTATTGCAAGGTTGTTAAGGGGTTTTTTAAACCTTTTTTGGTGCGTGATTTTCAAATCCTTGAACATTTATTTAATATTTTTAAAAAACCTAATAAATTAAAAAGTAGTGAATATCAAGTTGACTACATTAATATCCTAAACCAATCGGGTTCAATAATTAAACACTTTTCTGTGCTTATCTATTGTAACCAGGAATCATTTTCAGAATAAGTTGCTCTGGGTTAGAAAATTACTTCCAGTCTTAAAGACTTGTTTTGCTACTGAGAAAGACCCACAAACAAATGATTATAACTTAATTGAGGCAAGAACGTGCACTTCTGCTTTACATTCAATTGATTGTTTCTTAGGAACTGTTTTTAAGCTTGGAGCCAAATTAAAGGCAGCCTGGGTAGCCAAATCATGCCACAAATTCTTCTAAAGATAAATTAACATAAATCCTCAAATTCACTTAAAAGTACTGCAGGTTCTTTTATTTAAAAAAGAGGAAAGAGCATTTGGGTTAAAGACAAATGAGCACAAAGCACATGTTTGTTCATTTTTATGACCAAAAAATACCATTCTGGCCACTTAATAATGAACATTTGCTAAACTCTTGTCATTTCAGAGAAGAAAGATTTCCTGGGAGGAGGAAAGAAAAGATAAAGAGACTCTGTCTATTTAAAACTAAAATCTAAAGGGCCTAGTAAAAAGCAACCACAAAATCAAGACAGGAATATAAACAAATGAGCTCCCTGGGAGGGATGTGGCAAAGAGGATATGACTGTCTACTTAGCAAAGGAATGAAACACCTCAAAATAATGCAAATTAAAACACCAGCACCCAAAGCTCCAGTTGACCTACGGTTGACATTTAGGTACGCTGTACCTTTTAAATACTCAGTAAGTCCAAGAAAACATATTGCTGAGTAATTCCTATATATAAAGGGTCTCATGTAGTAGATAATGTATAAGGAAATGCGTATTACATATCATGTATTACATATCAACAGTACAAATATGTCTGACTAGTAGAGTATCTGAATTCTAAAAAAGTAATCAGGCTTTCAAAAAAGTGAAAAATAAACAAAGTTTTGTTTGTTTCCCTGAATTTTTTCCTCCAGTTTTCCAGTACATGAGAACAAACACATTCTGGTACATACAAAATACACAAGAAGGTGAGAAAAAATTTTCAGAGAAAAAAAAAAGAATTTCTGGTTTAGAGAATTCATTGATGAGTTTTTTGTATAGATACATATCAATTTAAGAATACATAGAATTTCCTGATTATATTTTGTGCATAGAATAAATTTTGTATTTTAAATAAGAAAGCCTATGAAATCACAAGGATTTAACAGAAAATATACTGAGGCCTAAAGACCTTTGTAAGCAAAATTTATTTTTTATCATATTTATTAGGTTATTATTTAATTTTAATTTCTAAGGAATGATATGGCAGAAGAACACTGAATTTAGAGTAAAAGAATTCAGGCTCAAACGTGGGCTCTGTTAATAACTGTGGACAAGTCCCTTTAGCCTCTGTGAACCTCAGTTTCCACATCTTTAAAATGAGGAAATATCAATACAAATTACCTCCAACTAAGGTCTCTTCCATCTTTGAATCTAATGCCCATTTACCTATCTAAATTAATGAAAGAGATTCTAAAAGTAAAATTTACTTCAAAAAAGACAGAGGCAAGACATTGTTACTATAACCAAAAGGGCCAAAAAGGCTTAAGTTGAATTTTGTTTTATTTACTTCTAGGTGCCAATATATAGACAAGTGCACACATGGCCTGTAGGAATTCTCCTGTTGCCTTTCTAGTATCTATTCAAAGTACAGTTTAATTCACCTTAGAGTTTGTTCTCAATTTCCATTAGACCAATTCTCCTCAACACTGTGCATACATTTTTTTTTTTTTTTAGGGTTAAGTGACTTGCCTAGGATCACACAGCTAGTAAGTGTTGTGTTTAAGCAAGAATTTGAACTTAGGTCCTCCTGACTCCAGGGCCAGTGCTCTTTCCTCTGCACAACCTAGGTGCCCCCTGTGCATACATTTTTGCATATATGGAGAGAGGGGCTTCTAACAGATCATTAAAGACCTCAGTGAATACTAATTGTCCCTCAAATCCAACCTTCCAAAAACACATCTTTGTGAATCGTTAATAAAAAATGTTACTGAAGGGGATTAAACAAATGGACAATACTATGAAAAATAGAAAGTTGTACTTAAATTATTTTCCAAAAACAATTGGTTATTGTTTTGGATTTGGGCAACAATCTTTAGGAATAATTACAAAAAATAACAGGAAATGCTTTCCAAATAGCAAGGGCAAGTTTGTAAAACTGAAAAATTCAAAACAGAAGTCCTGCCTTAAGTGTCCTACTAGATAAGACCAAGAAAACAGACCAGTGTTTGCTACAGATATGTCTTTGACATTACGGATACGGTGCTGTAGGCGCTAAACCTATGTATGTGAAATACCACTTACCTCTGGATAGGATGAAGGAAGATATGTGTGTGTGTGTGTGTGTGTGTGTGAATACATATGTATGTGTATGTGTGTGTGTATGTGTGTGTGTGTATGTGAATACATATGTATGTGTGTGTGTGTATATATACATATATATAAAATGTATGCATTTGTGGCTAACGTGGGGTTTTTGTGGGTTTTTGTTTTGCCAGACTATGAAAATATACACATATATCTGTAGACGTATAGATATAATGCATATGTATACATTTATTTATTTATTTAAATTACTCAAGATAGGTAGTGGGAGGAATGAACTAAATTTTTTATAAAATACTTTTTTAAAAAATATTTTTTTAAAAAATACTTATTTGAAAAGTGAAAATAATAAACTAAAAAAGTATGTTAATGAATTGAACTGAATTCTTTATAGCAGTAAATCATTAGCCCATCAATCTCACTACAAGAAGAACAAGCCTAATTTTTTTTAAAAAGCTGATCATAATTTAAATAGACTGTTGCTATACATACAGGCATAAAGTCTTTGATGTGGATATAATGAACCATATGGTTAGGGCACTATAATTAATAATACAAATTATGTATAGTACACTATGTACCCCATATTAATGTTCTTACTTCATGTTTCAGGTATTCCAGAATCTTTTTTTTTTTTCTTTTTCTTATTAAGGTTAAATGATTCATTGAGATATTTGGAAGGAAACAATCAACAATTCAGAACAAGTTTAGGAGTATAAAATGGTAACTTGATACATTCACTATTACTGTCTGATCTAAGTAGAAAATGGTTTCTTTATAATGACCACTGTAAAAACTGCTTATATTTTTTTCTCTTTGTCTTGAAAAACCAGGTTATCTGGCTAAAATAACCAAAGTTTCTAGGCAAAGGCATTCCAAATTAGACTAACAGAAATCCACATTTTGACCCAATAATGTGGACAAAATAATTTTATAAGATTAGTACGTGACTTGCAATTAAAATGTGTTTTTACACTATTAATAAACTGTGTGCAAAATGTCTTCAAAATTGAACTTTTAGCAAAAGATCTCAGATCGGATGGAAACATTTTCAAGAGTTTTTTCAAATAGTCATTATAACTGGATTAGCAATTTTTCATTAACTTGTTTTTAAAGGAGTTTATAAGATTACTGAGTAATAGTTTTAACCAGAACTTCTGATTAAAGCTTATTAATTCCACAGTTAACAAGAAACATAGCAAACTAAACCATCATAATAAAAGTGATCAAGAATTCAGCATTGTTTCAACCTCAGTCACAGTTAGTTTTAGCCTTTGATGTTTCAATACATGAGGCTTACAGAATAACAAAAAATTTGAATGGTTGAAAAGTTCTCTAAATGTGAAATATTACTGTGAAAATGAAATGAGAAGATAACACAATAAAGGAAGCAAATGAAGTGCAGTTTCTGAATGCAGGAAATGAAGACATATGGTAAATCTAAAAATGTTAACACACCATTGAAAAAAATTCTTAACAAAAAGGATGTTTATAATGGTTTGTAGTATAAAAAAAAGTCATGTCATCTGATCAAAACAAAATAAATTATTAAGCTACTTTAAAACTTTGGAGTTATTTTTTAATCATTTGATTGTTTAAGCATACAAGGAAAACAATATTTTTTCTGACTTTTTAAGCCATTTGAGTATACACACACAACATACATAATTATGAAGGGTTAATATAATTATTTCCAGTAATTTAAAAACATCTTTAAATTAGCCTTAGAGACAAATGCAAACTTTATTATGATTCAGATGAATCTATATAATGTCATCTTTATATCAACAATCCTTACTGCCCAAGTATATTGTAATAATCCATTATTGGGACAGGCATTTCCTAGAGATCTCCAGAAGTACCACCCTCTGAATTGTGCCTAAAACATGATAGATTCCCAGTTCCATACAATGTCTATTTCATATCTAAGAAACCACTACATTTGTTGGCTTGACTGACCTTTACTTTGATGGACATCAATTTCTGTTTTTGCCTCTGATGCTTGGACACCTATTGGTTTTCCTTGTATATGTTTTAGTGACATTTTTCCTAAATGGGACAATCTATGATCATATGATCCAAGTTACCCTATTAAGCACCACCACCAAATTATTAGCTTTATAAAAGAGTAAAACAGTCTATTTGCCAATATCTGTTGCATTTATTTAAAAAAATACTCTTAAGTTCTAAATTATGGTCATGGAATATGTTTATATAGATCACTGGCTTAACTGCTGATACACAATCTTAGCAGAATGTTCTTGATCTTACTGCTCATTTCTATTAATTATTATTGCTTTTTAGTATGAATCCCTTTAGCTACCCAATGGATCTAGTTCTGGATCAATTTATTACGATCATTATTATAATTTACAAAAGCTGTCATTTCACTGTAGCATACTGTTGGTAAGAAACTAATATTTGTCAGCAAACCTTTTTTTTTTTTTTTTTTTTGCAACTTAAAGACTTCGAGTTGCTGGGCAATTGATAAATTAAGTGCTTTCATAGGGTCCTAAATAAAGAATATAAATGATAAGGGCAGATGGTACAGTGAAAAGAGGGCCAGTCTTTGAGTCAAGAAGAACTTGACTGAAGTCTTGCTTCAGACACAGTAATCGTGTGACACATGGATAAGCCAGCTAACTTCTCAGTGCCCCCAAACAACTCTATAAGACTATAAATTACAATAGACAAAAAGCTGGGGGCAGGTCAGTGACACAGTGGAGAGTCAGGACAACTTGTGTTTCAAATCTGGCCTCAGATACTTACTAACTAGCTGTGTAACCCTAAGCAGTCACTTAACCCTGTTTGCCTTGGTCGCTCATCTATAAATTGAGCTACAGAAGGGAAGAGCAGGGTCTTGCCCAGTGTCTCATAGGTAGTAAGTGTCGGAGGCCACATTTGAACTCAGCAAGATTAGTTTTCCTAACTTTAAGCCCAGTACTCTATCTTCTGTGCCAAGCACTAGGAGTCCTTAACTGTTCAGTGGCCACCATTTATTGACTGTGTAGAAAAGGTCAAAAAAAAAATAGCATGAAAGACTGCCAGGCTTCACTACGATGCACTGAATTTACTGTTTTAACTTACTATAATCCTAGAAGAGTTAATAATTAATAAAGTAAATGTTTAAAGGAAAAGACCAATGGCCAAAAACTGGAATATATGAGAGGACAAATCATCTAAAATCTAGACAACATTAAAGTTGCATTTGTAGATTTGTAGACAAAATATTAAAGAAGCATTTCATTTTAGTATCATAAATATTTTATAATTTATAAAATCTGGTGAAAGTGCAAAAAGCTACTATGAAACATTATTTTTTTCCCTTAGGTTTGGAAAAATGGGCAATATCAAATTGGATATTTTTAAAATACTAACCAAACTATGGACTCCATAGAGAAAAGGGGTCTATGCTTTAATTTAAAGGTGGTCTGGGAATAAAAATAAGGAAATAATTTGGGTGTTTTGACACCTGAGATTCCTTAACTGCTCAGCATGACAATGCATCTCACACAAATACAAACTTTTCATCATTAAAATTTGAATGTGTATAAACAGTTAAATAACTTCCTACTCTGATCTTCCAGAGGCTGGCAAACATGGCTGTGCATCTTTCAATAAAGTGTGCTTTACACATGTGTTATATGGATTACTAGACAATATATGCTACTACTAGAAGGTTGATGACATGCTCACATTTGGCAGTTGTTAGAAGAACAGAGTAAGGAATTAACTTATCTTCTTTAGTATATTTAGATATACCTAGGATTTATGGTTGAAAGGGATCTCAGAGGTTATCTAGAGATTATCAATAGAGATAACATGGCCAGCAATAGAGGCAATTATTATTATGGTCCAAATACCTCATTTTACCAAAAGCTATTATTATGATCCAAATATCTCATTTTACAAAAGCTCAGAGAAATAAATGAGCTGCTCCTAATGTCACACAGATACTAATAAGCACCCCAGTCTGAACCCATAAATTTTGGCTCCAAATTGAATGCCCTTTCTACCAAAATACTCTGGCATATCACAGGAAAACATGATGAATGTGTATGAGGAGTGAGGGGTATCAGGAGTATATGTGTGTGTGTGTGCATGGGTGTGGGTGTGGGTGTGGGTGTGCATGTAACATTTCTAACTGGCAACTAATGAGCTTTACAGTTTTAGCAAACACTTCTGTACTTATCTCTTGCCCTTACTCAGGTGAATCTTTGAGAAACTCAATAGTTTCACAGTATAGGAGCTCATTTCAGTGCTATTTTTTAAGACATTCTCTCTCAAAAGGATACTTGAGACTATAATATTTCCAGACAACCTAATCATGAAATTTCATTGCATGCTTTCTATATCTGCACTATTCCCCAGGCCTCTGGCCTTGATATAGACTTTCATATTATACTCTAAGTGCAGATATTCTTTACCTGGTAATAAAATAGTCTTCTCTATTCAAAATTCCACAATTTTAATTCCTAATTTACCAATCAACTAAAAGCAAAATGTCTAAAGAATCTTGAAAAAAAAAAAGATTTTTTTAAAAAAAATTCAAAGAGCTTCCTATGGTTTATAAATGCTACTGAATATAAAAATATACCTACTAAAATAAAGTCTGGTCATTAAACAAACACTGTGAAGTCCTACCTACAATTACTAAGGATGTACCTACATACACTAGACACACTGAGTAGGTAGTGGAGAGGGAATGCATCTTTTCCCAGTCTTCCTCCTTTCTCCTTTCCCTTTTCCACCTGGTCCACAGGAACAGACAATTTATTCCTGAAGCATTTGCTAGATGACAACACAAAAGAATTTAGGAAAATAGGACACTGACAAGTTAAATGAGCCAGTAGCCAAATAAGGATTCTACTGTCTCTAAATTGGATTGTTTCCTTGTTTCTACAAAAAGAAGGAGAGAGAGAGACAGAGAGAGAGGGAGGAGGAAGAAGAAAAAGGAGAAGAGAGAGAGGAGGAAGAACAAAGAGTGAGAAAAAAGGAGTAAGGGAAGGAAAGAAAAGAGAGAAGAAAGAGGAGGAGGAAGGGGGAGGAGAAAGGGAGGGAGGAGAAGCAGAAGAGAAAGAATATCCCAAGTAGCAGTACAACTGTCCATTCAAGTGTAAAGAAACATTTACTAAGCACCTATGTTTGTGTACTGCTCTATGCTTGGAAACTGTAAGAAATACAAATATTAAATTAAAATTATTCATTTCTTATAAGCAGATGTCTGTGCCACAAAGAAGAAGTAGCTTTTGTCAGTCACATCCGGTATGTTTGTTGCTATATATAAAAAACATCTAGGTGTAGGTGCAAGTGATGTGGGCGTATGACAGGTGCAGTGCTACTTTTTATCTGTCAAGACCAGAACCCGGACATATTGACAAATGTTAACGTTTCCAAGAGTTCTGAAATTTGCTAGATTGCCTCTTTCTTTCTCCTCCTCACTGTTGGTTTGATATGTTCTCAGTATGCTTCACCTAAGCTTATAGGGTTTTCAGAAGTTCAACAGTTCTAAATATCGTATTATGCATACTATACCATTAATTTGTATTTTGTGTTTTAGAAGGAATACAGGCTAGGCATTTTACTTTGGAAGGAAAATATGGGCAAAGACCACCATTATCCAAGCCAAACCAAAGAGTATTCATCAGTCCACTGCTATGTGTACGCCTAGTGTGGGTCGCCGCTGGAGAAACAGAGACCAAAAGCAAACAGACCATCCACAAACCACAGTCTGCCCTCCAGCACCTGTAAAGAAATGTGACGAAAGCGCTTCCACTGAGGGGATCCACCGAACCACAGATACGGAGTGCTCGGGCTGGCACTGTTAGAGGCCCCTGAGCAGAAGGTGCCAAGTCCGCCTCTAGGGGCTTTTCAGCAGGCTGATTTCTTTAACCCTCTTGGGTTTCCTGTGAGTGAAACAAGGGAGCTACCCAAGCTCTCCTCTCTCCCCACTCCCCACTCCCGCCACAGGCTGAAGCCGCTCTCCACAGGGCACGTTCCCAGACTCACCGGATTTGTCGGCGGAATCCTCAAACTCCACGTTGAAGGAGTGGCCATTGTTGACGATCCTCTTGGCGGTAGAGGGGTCGTAGGAGAACTTGAGAGGTTTCAGAGCGCTGTCGTACTGCGCTTTGGGGGTCTCGATCTCCACGGGAGACTGTCGTTTTCCGCGGGCAATAGGGAACGAAGTGTGCCAGGTGTCTGGCCCTGCGGAGAGAAGAGGCACACGCGCCTGTTAAGGCCGAAGCGCGGCAGAGGAGGGCCCTCAGCAGCAGGTGCGGCAGACACCTGGACGGGGAGGTGGAGGTGCGCCCCCTGCCCTGCCCTTGCCTGCTGCAGCCCTTAGAGACTGCCCGTTAGGCCGGTGATGCTAGCCGTACCGGGCTGCGTTTGCATGTACGCGTATGTTCTCTCAAGCCGTTTGCATGTGTGCGTGTATGCGCACGCACGTACACACACTACAGGTGTCCAATTACACATATATAGGATCTCTTGATGATGAATGAGATGGTCTGATGACCGGACCCACGTCTGGTTCTGGTTCCTTTACACATCTGGATCCAAACTGCCTCCCTCTTCCACGCTCCACACTCCTCCCTGCCCCCTCCAAAGCTCTAGAAACCCTTGAAGACGGGCACCAGCGCGTTCGGATTCCTGAGGAACCCTTACGTTACACGGTGGTGGACAAGCAAGGAGAACTCTCAGAAGCGCACCATAACGGAAATAAGCCAGCCAGCAGGAAGTTCTCCTCCAACACGGAGGACTGGGACAGTCCTCGGGCACGACCTGAGTCCCAGACGGCGTGGAGGACGTGCCGGCTGCCTCCTGTGCCTCCCCGGCGAAAACGCTGCCTAGCGTTCTTTCAGATGAGGATGTGGGCTCAGACGCACCGAAGGAACTTTCAGCCATCCCCGTCCTACCTCCCTGCCCCTGCTCGCCCAGAGCGAGGGGGCAGGAGCTTTCCTTTCTTCGACAGCCCCCACCCGGTTGCCCCGCGACCCAAAGGGAAACGTTCTAGGGACAGGGGAGCGGTCCCGCGCCTCAGCCGGGAGCCCGCGGCAGGAGGCAAGCTCGGGGAGCGGGGCGCGCCGAGGAGATCCCCGTGCGCACCTGAGCCTCAGGCTGGCCAAGCGGAGGCCGCTGTAAACAGCAGGTGCAGTGCGGCGGAGCCGCCGCTCGGGCCGGCGCCGTCCTCTCCGGCTCGCGATGGCTAACAACTGGGGGCAGAGGACGGCTGAAGGGGAAGGCATGGGGGAAGGAAGCCGTGCCTCCTCCTCGAAAGCTTTCACTCACCGTTCAAGCCTGCATCATATCCCCAGTGGGACATGGTCTTGCACGCTGGTCAGTCTAGTAATTAGCTCTTGGGTCGCACCTCGGCACTGGTCACGGCCAGCCTGTCCCCGGCTCTTTCGGTGATGGGCTTTTATAGGCTCCCGCCAACTCCAGTCCCTTTGCCACCGGGAAGGAGGGGGCAGAAAGGGAGGAGATGGTTGAAGGTGGGGGTGGGGGATCCTGGTTGGACTTGGGGGAAGGGGAGGGAGGGGGCCGTAGTTGGGCTGTTATCTCTGGGGGGCTGAGCCTGGTCGGGGCGGGCTAGACGGAAGGCGTGGAAACTCCCCTATATAATCTCAGGCCCGCTCTCCCCTGCCTTCCTCTCCTAGCCGGCCGGCTCCCCAGTTCTTTAGGTGTGCTGACATCTCCTCCGGGCTAAGGGTGGTGAGAAGGCAGCCAGGATGCCCGCGCCCGGCCTCAAGCCCCCGAAGCGCCGCTGCAGAGGCGGCAGGGGAGCGCAGCAGGCAAGCGAGTGCACTCGCCCCATCCCCCTCCCTGCGGTGCTTGTCTCCGCTGCAGACCCGGTACACCCTAGCCTTTATCTTCCCCCGTCTAATCCCCGTTGTAACGGCGTCCTTCGCCTAGAAGCTTTTTGGCCAAGACGTGCTACTTCGGTCAGCCTAGGGGCCCGCAGCCAGCAAGGGAGATGCATTATTTCCGAGGCCCGGGGCGGCAGGGCTGCCAGGAGCCGTGTGACCTTGGGGCATGTGGGGATAAGGTTCTTGCTGCCGTGAGAAGCGCCGCGCTGCGCTGCCTGCCCGGGGCCCGGAGCGATGCAAGTGGGCACTGCCCCCTGCTGGGCGAGCCCGGAATCCCGAAGCCGGAGGGGGAACTTTCCGTGCACCTCGCGCAGTCTGGAGGCGCTGAGGAACATTTCATGTTCCGGCACTCGAATCCAGCAGGATGGCACACAAATCCTGATCCCGTCTTTTACAATTACTTGGCTGAAATCCCTCGCCACTCTCCCTGATTCTCGCCCCGTCCTTCAGTTTGACCTCGCCTGTACTCTCACCATATTATATATAGCCCTTTATTATATGCATATATATGTGTGCCTTCGTATTCAGGTATGGTATATATATGTATGTGTGTGTTCAGAGGCCTGTTTATATATGTATGTGTGTATCACGCATGCACACATATATACGTACACGTATACCTTTCTGCTGTGCCTCCCGTCACCACCAGGAGATTGTACGCTCTTTGACAGCAGTGTCCGCCTGTCTGGTGCCTCATAGACTTCTCTTATACCGTGCACACTTTGTTTTGTTTTTCCTTTTTCACTCAGACCTGCCTAGGATTCTCCCAATGAGATATGCCAGTGGAGACCTTCCCTGCCGGGACCCCTGAGACACTAAACAGCCGATAGGGGTCAGAAGCAGTAGGTGAACCCAGATCGTTCTGACGCCCACAACAGTTCTGTATACTATGCAACGTTGATTTGGTGCTGCAGGGGACAGAGCCCCAGTGCAGGAGGCAGGAGGACCTGAGTTCAAATCTCACCTCAGACCCTTGACACTCACTAGCTGTGTGACCTTGAGCAAGTCACTTAACCCCAACTGCCTCATCCTGGGTCATCTCCGGTCAACCTGATGAATATCTGGTCACTGGATTCCAATGGCTCTGGAGGAGAAGTGAGGCTGGTGACCTGCACAGCCCTCCCTCACTCAAAACAAAGCCAAGTGCAAGTCATGTCATCGTTTCTCTGCTGGCGTGGTCTTCTTCAGCAGTGAAGGACGAACACACACATGTTCTATGCCTCTCTAGAAACCTTTGTGTTTCTGGCTCCATTAAAAATGCATTTTGTTTTCTGATGTTACAGTGAAGCAGCTGAGCAATCACATTGTATGTTTATCATGTTTTTAGCTTTGAGTCAGAAGAGGGACAGTTGGAGGACTGAGGAAACTGGGAAGAAAACAGTAGGTAATTATCCCTGCCCTCTTGGAATTTATGCTCTTGTAGTGGGGCCAGAGAAATAAGTGAAATGATTTCTATAATTTAAAAAGTATCCTGAAAACATGAATAAATGGCATTAATTCACCCTTAATCAAGTTCACAAAGTTGTTTTATGTGTTGCTGTTGCAGCGTACGTGTGTAGTTTCTGTTATGCTTTTTAAAAGTTTAATAGTTTATTTTCCCCCAATCTTATATAAATTTTCACAGTTCCCATAGTGTCTGTGCTCTTGGGCTAGTGTGAAAACCTTATACCTCTATTTCTGTGGAACTAAATAGTCATCGTTTACTAAGGAATATTAAGCTTCATAAGCTCTTCATCTTCATCCATAACCATTCATTGAGAAGGATTCAAAGAACTAACTGTCAAGAATATTTTCCCTCATTAAATCTACGCAAGGGATTTTATCAAGCTACTGACAAAGTAGGTCCCCAAATGAATCTCTAATCAGATAAACCTTTTCCTCTCCCTCTCAACTTCTTTGAACTAAATTCTAGCTAAATGTAGACTTCTCCCAGAACCAAGATATCAGTAGGAGTCACATGCTTCTAGCAGAGGAGAAAATTTGGCTCTACCCTTGGTGTTCCAGGAGGGATACAAGAGTGCTCAGTGGGTTTTTTTGTTTGTTTGTTTTAATATCTCAGACTTCATCTTGAAATTTTCCTGGATCAGGTTTCATAATGCTGTTTGCATAATGCCCATACATACATCAGATTAGAGCTAATTTTATTTTACCAGAAATATATGAAACACTTTTTCATAACTAATGGGTTCCAAGGAACTTCATTAATATTTTTAAAGCGTAAAGAAGCATCTTTCCTCTACTTCTTTTAGAACAGGGTTTCTTAACTTTTTGTGTCATGTTAGAAAAAAGCGCTCTGTGAGATGGAGAAAAAAAATTCATTCCACAAAGCCCTTCTCCTATGCCCCCATTGCAGTATGGTTACCCTGCATTTTAAAAAGTTTGCCAGCTGAATGCTAGTTTTGCCAGATTCTACCAAGCTGGAAAGACTGAGAATATGGCTTGGTAACAAAATGAGATTCCTGTGTAAGAACTAGACAATTTAAATTCAGAGAGCTTCATCATCTACAGGTTGTCCACAAGGTTATAAAGTCTTAATTTTGGTAATCCATGAAGCAAATTATAATAAAAATGTATCCTTAATCCTGCATGGTCCTTTCCTCTTTCATAATTGGAGTGGTAAGGGGAAAAGAACTTTAGAGAACTACAAATCATAACATTTTAAACCACCTACAAACATCAGATTAACTCTGAATGTGAGCTATTTGTATCCAGTGACAACTGGGGCTCTGCTGGTCCAACTAAACTACATTTATAAAGACCATCTCGCAATAAATGAAATCAAAAGGCATACTGCAGTCAAATGGAAGGACTGGTCACAAGTTCTCAGTTGTGAACGAATGAGTTGATTTCATTACATACGCTCAAATTCACCAAACAACATCATTTTGTGAAGGAACATTTAACTATCTCACCTTGATGCCAGCGGGATCACCATGCAGCAGTTTTTGCCAAGGATAAATACATTTAAGTATATAAACAAATCTGCAAAATAATATGGGGGAAGGGAAGATTATCAACAATATTACAAATCATTTTTTTAAAAGTCAGGAAAACAAGGTCATTGAAGATCATTTGTAAATATATATGAAACTAGAAGGATTGGGTACATAAATAAGATATAATAAAATGTTTATGGAAAAAATGTAGTTAACCAACTATGTAAAATAGATTTTTTTTTAAAGGAAGAAAAGGAGAAATGCTGTAAAATTCCTCAAAGTTAAAAGGGACTTCAGAGACCATTTCCTCCAACCACATCATTTTAGAGATCAGGAAACATAAGTGCAGAGAAGTTTAGTTATCTTCACTCCCATTCAAGAAGGTTTTAGAAATGACTTTCCCAATCACACTACGACACATTTGGTTATATGAGAAGGTGGATGAAGTAAAGATTACTGCAGTATTGCCAGTGTGTGGAGGGGAAGTCTCCCTACCCAAGATGATTTGTGTTTTTAGAATAAATTCAACTAGTGCAGCATGAGTAATCATGATGTTTATTAGGTATTAGATATGAAAGCATTCTGTAGTAAGCAAGAATTATTTACCATGCAGAAAGGTGACTACATAAAAAAATGTGCCGTACCTCCCCAAAGTACCTTCTACCTCTAGATCCTATCTTTGACCCAGGGTAGATAAAAGGATTTGAAGTAAAGAATACAAGACATTTTCAAAGAATGTAAATTGAAGGAGGAGGGAGCAAGAAAAAGATATCAAATCTATTATAGAGGAACGTGATCAGATGTCAGGAAATAAAGTGGAAATGAGTATATACATATATACATACATGTGTGTGTGTATGTAAATGGAGGCAGAGACATATGTACATACACATAAAACATGCATGCATATATGTGTACATACATGTGTGTATATACATGTGTATATGTATTTTATATTTAGAGAGAGAGACAGAAGACCTGAGTTCAAATCCAGGCTCTACCAGTTATTATCTGGGAGATCTTGAAATAACAACAATTATAATAATAGTTAGCATTTTCATTATATATACTATATATATACATGTAGGTACTATGCTAAGCGCTTTAAAATGTTATCTCATTTACTCCTCATAACAACCCTGGGATGTAGTTGCTATTATTATCCCCATTTTACAGTTGAGGAAACTGAGGTGTAATTGCCCAAGGTCACTCATTTGGAAAGTGTCTGAGGCTGAATTTGAACTTGGTTCTTACTGACCCCAGACCCAGAACTCTATCCACTGTGCCACATAGCTCCCATAGAACTCCTGAGGAAAGTTGACTGAGCTCAGTGACCAAGAAAGAGAAAACCTATTGCCAGGATGGAAGGAAAGGGATACCAGAGAGTAAGAAGAAACCCAGTCAGAGTTTTAACTACCTGTAAAACAAGCAGCTTCTACCTGGAACTGAGGCATAGAAAGGTGGTCAGTAGTAAGGGTGAGTAACCCAAGGCTTCAAACTTAAGAAAGGCATGATGTTCTGGTCCGAACCTGACTCAGGCCGGTCCCCTGGTACTTTACGTTAGATAGTAGAACAAAATGAGATACTTCTAGGTCATTCAGCACTCAACAAAAGATTTACTTAGCTATAGCAGGAGTGGGCTTTCCAAAAGAACATTCAAGCTGACTGAAACTCACTTGGCTGGATTGCCCATCTTTTTCACCAACACCAGCAAGTGCCTGGAGCAACTCGTGTCTTTTTGTTTGTTTGTTTGTGTTTGTTTTCACTCTTGTAACCAGAAAGTGATGGCAAAAGCCTGAGACTTTTTTTCCCTGATCCAATCAGGATTCAAGGTTAATATAAATACCTTTTAGGGAAACTAGCGTACCGTATATGAGAAAGGGGTTAGGCTATGGCTTCCCCACCACCTGAGATGATAAATGTGGGTGTGAATTCTACAACAATCCATTAAAGAACTTTGAGTAATGACTAGATATTATTATGTAACAAGACTACATACCTGTACTGTATCTAATGTTTATTGAGCTTGTAACCTGAGAGACCTATGTATTACAGGAAAATAGTTTTTCACTGACTGACAGAACAAGTACAGAAGGGGCACAAATAGAGGAAGGAAGGTAAAAAAGAGATATTGTGATACCAAAGTTAAAATCTAGGGGTAGTCCTGTCTCCTCAATCAATCTTTTTGGACATTAGTGGCAGAAAATGTTCTATTAAATGAAGAACTGACAGGGTGCCTTCTCTTTGGGAGTCACATTTTCTCATAGCCTAACTAATAGAATGGCAATGTCTCTGGCAGAATCAGAGAGACAGAGAGAAAGGGCTTGTTGGAAGGTAGGGGGAGTAATTGCTCCTACTAAGATATGCTTCTGTATGATACAAAAAATTCAAGCATCTGCCTTCAGATGGGTTTGTTAACTCATAGGTTCATAAATACAGCTCTGGATATAATTTCAGAAGTTTAGTCTAGTCCCCTAATTTTCCAGATGAGGAAATTAAGACTTAAGGATTTTTCATGACTTGCTTAGGAACATACAGCTAGTAAAACACAGTGCTTGGAACACAGTCTGGAACATATTAGGTGCTAAACATGTGTTTATTGATAGATCAGTAGTAAATATCAGAAGGAGAATCTGAACCCAGGTTGTCTTGGCTTCAAGTCCAGCAGCCTATTCAATGTGCCATGTCACATTGCTGCACAGGCAACAAGACACTACTTGTCATGCCCAGCCATTATCCCTCATGGCACCTGGAACATAGAAGATAATTAATAAATGATATTAATTGATTGACTCAGTTCATGACCATCCCCTCCCCTTTTCTGGTATCCTTAATGATGTCTTTGATATAATTTCTCCATTCAAACAATTACTCATGATAGGATAGTCTATTTATACCCACCACAAATTTTTTCCATTTCATTTGATCTAATTAATACCTTTCTATTTTAATTTTCCTGAGATTATTGTATTTCATGATTTGTAGCCATATAAAATCACTAAGAGCATGTGGGTTGTTTTTTCACTGGTGTGCATCAAAAAACAGCTTGGAATCAAAGTACAGTTTCCCAAAGGCAATTGAACCTACTCTCTCTCTTCCTCTTAGTTCTGGATCTAGAGCAGCGTCCATTTGCAGCATTTGTCTAAGACGCTGATGATAGACGTAATTATATAGACTAACTCAGTGAGTTGACTGTCCAACCACATGTACTAATCTGATCAATATGCGTTTTTCTTCTACTTTGTTTTTTCAGTGTAATGGGACTAATCTCTTTCAATCAATCACCTCCTTGAGGAAGTTTTGTAGTATTCTGAAGCTCAATGCAACTAGTGCAATTTACAAATATAAGCGTCTGGAGATCATCAGCATCTGTACCATGGCGCTAGCAAACTCCCTAAATGAACATCTGTTTCCCTAACTTTATGTCTCACTTCATATTAATACTGAGCAAACTAAGTTCTTTACAGTCACATCTATTATAGAATTTTGTATATTTTAATACATGTGTAAGGGATATTTTTGAGTGGACTTTAAGACTTAATTTTTACACTAGCAAATTTTTTAAAAATCAAGAAATAATAACCACAGTGGGATTATATAACCTCTGTACTTTTCAGTCAGTTATATGGAAGTAAAGATGTGATCTATTGTAGAAAATCACTTGTGAAAGCGTAACTACTCTGTTTTCATGCTTTAATGAAGGATACCCTCATCAAATGCATGTAACATTATCTTTACCATTGCCTGAATCTTCTCCTCTTAAAATATCTTGAAAATATATCTCTCAGTGCCTTTATAATTATGCAATCACTAGGACAAATTTCAGTGCTATATATGCAGTCAGATCCATCCCCTCTGCCTAACTAACCTTCTTAACTGCCTGTGCTATTTCCTTCCTTAGTGCTTTGGACATGGAGGTAGAGCCCAAATGTGGTAGACCTACTTTATTGCTAAGGAGTATAGAAATACTAACGCACCTATTCTGTTTTTCATGTTTTAGTTGTCCCTCTTGTAATTTTACCAATAAATACTCTTGAGAGGAGCTAGCTTAGCTGGTTAAATTTTATTCAGTCATGTCCTACTCTTCATGACCCCATTTGAAATTTTCTTGGCAAAAATACTGGAGTGGTCTGCCATTTCCTTCTCCAGCTCATTTTGCAGGTAAGGAACTGAGGCAAAAAAGGTTAAATGACTTGCCCAGTCACACAGCTATTAGTATCTGAGGCCAGGTTTAAACTCAGAAAGCTATCCACTGTTCCACCTAGCTGCCCCAGCTGGTTAAATATAACAGCTTAAAAACAAACAAGCAAACAATTCCTCATGTTGTTCAGACATTTTTAGTTGTGTCCAACTCTTTGGGGTTTTCTTGACAAAGATAATAGAGCAGTTTTCCATTTCCTTCTCCAGCTCATTTTACAGAGGAGGAAACTGAGCCAAATATGGTTAAGTGAGTTGCTCAGCTAGGAAGTGTCTAAGGCTATTTTTGAGTTCAGGAAGATGAGTCTTCTTGACTCCAGATGTGGCACGCTATTCACTGCCCCACCTAAGTGCATTAGGATTTTTTAAAATTAGAATTTCCTAAATTTTATTATAAACTTATCTTGAATTTAGAATTCACAGATGAGCAATTTTTTGGCAGAGTACCTTGCTAGAGATACACAAGGACCTGATTTGATTGTCTTTATACAATATTATAATAGTCATAGTAATAACACAATAATAATTATGTTATATATTAATTATATTTATTAATTATTAATATGATATATTCGTTATTATAACAATATTAATAATAATAGTATAAATAATATAGTATGGCAGGAGGCAGCCTAGATTTGAAGTCAAAGAACAGGGCTCAAAACTCACTGATGCTACTAACTGTGGCGACTCTAGATGGCAGGCAAGGGAATTCAGCTCTTTGGGTCTCATTTTTCTTATCTGTAAAGATAAAGGATCGGATCAAATTATTTTTAAGGTCCTGTCTAGCTCAGCATCTATGATTTCATAATTCCAACAGATTGGTGCAAAGCAAAGTGGTCTGTATGAGATGAGTGATCAAGGAAGACTTCCTGGAAGGAGGAGCTAGAGTTAGACTCTAAATTTTTTCAGAGTTTTAGAATTTAAAACATGGATCAGAATCCAGCAGGCAAAGAAAAGGAGACAGTTTTCCAGATACACTTTCATACATATTTCCAAAAATAATTCCTTACAAAATAAAATGCTTGTTATGCTAAAATTACATTAATCAGAATGCTTATGTGAGGGGAAAATGTTTACTTGAAAGGATCAGGATAATTGTTTAAAGAATTATGGTCATTATAGAAAAGTCTCTCTTTGCCATGTACAGATATGAGCGTCTAACTGAACCAAGGATAACAGCCGGCAATCATCAGTGCCAAAGACAAAGGGCACAAATCATTTTCTCCTCAAAGTTAAATGTTGTATAGTCATTTTCAGTGATGTCTGACCCTTTGTGACCCCCTTTGGGGTTTTCTTGCAAAGATAATGGAGTGATTTCCTTCTCAAGTTCACTTTACAGGTAAGTAACTAAGGCAAAAAAAAGGTTAAGTGACTTGCCCAGGGTCACACAGATAGTTCTGGGTTTCAAAGGCTACAGCATAGCAGCAAAAGGCAAAGCCAGGTAGGCTGAGGAGGGCCTTAGTACCAACTGTATCTTAAGGAGCAGCCTAGTTGAATTTCAGGCTCATAAGCAAAAGTTCAACTACTGGGTTATTAATTTTATGGCTCTCATGAAGACTGTCTATTATGGTTAAATGGTTGTCCATGGACCAACCTTTCTTTTTGAAGTATTGAACCAATGTTACTTTTAATAATATTACTGTTAAAAGAAAAAAAAAAACAAAGAAAAAGGTAGGAATTGGGTACCATTATGTAATGGGCAGCAAGGTGGTACATTGGATACAGTGCTAGGCCTGGAGCTCCTGAGTTCAAATCTGGCCTCAGACGCTTGCTAGCTGTGTGACCCTGAGGGAGTCACCTAACTCTAATTGCCTTGGTTTCCTCATGTGTAAAATGAGCTGGAGAAGAAAACGGCGAATCACTCTAGTATCTCTGCCAAGAAAACCCCAAATGGAGTCATGAGGAGTCGGACAAGATTGAGTAACAACAACACAATTATGTAGATAATATGATAGTGTTAGAAAAGACCTTAGTGATCATCCAACTAAGAGAGTATTAGTAAATGTTTAACAACTCTTCCTCAGGAAAAAAGAGATGTATAAATAATACATTTTAATTTCATCTGCATTATTAACATTTTCTCCCTCACTTTTAATACAACAAAACAAAGCTAATGTTAACATATAGCTGTCTAAGTCATGTTTAATGACCGTTTGAATTTGACTCCATTGGTCTAGGAAATCAGCAAAACAATAGATCAAGCCCTGATTGGTACATTTGCTGACTTTTGAGCCATAAAAGTTCACAACGAAAATCTGACAATCAACTCAAGTAGGTTCAAGCTGGTTTCAGCATGTGTCTGCATTCAGTTCTTTTATTTTACATAGAAATGATGCCCTGAGAGGCTAGGTAACTTGTCTAGGATTTATAGTGAAAGGGCTACAACTAAGCCCCATATCTCATGACAACATCCAGTGCTAAATGAAGACAACGTCAAAAACTTCAGGCTTTGGGCTTAGTGCAATGGATGTCAATGGTTTCTAATTTCTCATTAGATTGTGGGCTCCTCAAGGACAAGGACTGTCCTTTGCCTTTCTTTGTATCCCCCCAGTGCTTAGAACAGTGCTTGACATATAGTAAACACTTAATAAATGTTTATTGACTGACATATAGAACTACTTTGTCAAGGTTAAAATACACAGCCTTCCTTTCTTTTAACAAATATTAAATAATAAAAGTGAACATTTGCATTTCCATTCATAGTTATTTGTATATAATTTTGATGAACTATTTGGGAGGATTATGTTTTAAGGGTTTTTGCGGAGGGTGGGCTAGCTTGTTTCATTAAGATAAAATTTAACACCGCCCCCAAGAAAAAGGGAAAGTGTTATTTTTTAATCATGGGACCAATACAGTTTTTGGCATTTTCCCCCCATTTTACTTGCCTCATCAGACACATATGAAGGCCTGATACATCAGATGTACCTCTATGTTTTGGATGACTACTCATATAACTAACCTTAATCAAATTGTTTTAACCTTTATCAAATATGCAAATTATCAAATTATCAATGAAGGGAGAGAAAAGGGAGGGTAGGAAAGAATTTGGAACTCAAAGTTGCAAAAAACTTTTTTTAAGGTTAAAAATCTTTTTTACATGTAATTGAAAAAAAAACAAAAATTTTTTTTAAATGTAGCTTCTAATACTTTACCACCTCTCTTGCTCTTATGTCTTATAACATCATGCTCTGACACCTCATTATAGTATAGGATTGAGCAAGAATTCTCAATGCCTTTTGCAGCAAAACACAAAATGTGTCATATCCTATCGAGTTCTGAGAGATTCAAATCCAGACCCAGGGACAGAATGAATGTTTGCCATCCAAGGACCAGTCAAGCTAAATCATCATGAACTTGGTTGCAATATGATGTTGTTTTTTTTAAATCTTACCACCTTTGAAAGTCTGTTTACTGAGTTGAAAGGATCATGAGATCATAGATGTAGAGATGGAAAGAACCTTAGAGGTTATTTAGTCCGCTCCCCGCCCCCCCCCATTTTATAGAGGAAAACCAAGACCCAGGGAGAAAGAGCATAACCTGAGTGAACAGAGAGAGAATTCACAACCACTACCAGTAGCTCTCCTATTACACAACAAATCTGAGGGCAAGCATTATGTTTTCTTCATTTTTATAAACTCCCAAGTGTTGTCTTTCACAGTCAGTGAATATTTATTTATTTGTTAGGTGAATGGTCAGAAGCAATACCTAATTTTAATGGGAATGAGCACTAAGAAATTAACGCTCACATCTAAAATCCAACATCTTTTGATTTCTTCCCAATTTGCCCCCATGAAAAGACTCATATTGAAATTTATATTCAGAATATATAGGCTCAGGCAGAACTGTGCTTGAAAACACTGATACCTCAGTAGTGATCCTAGTGTTTTCATTAATCCTTTCTACAAAGGTAAAGTTTGTTCTGCTCCAACTGTATTCACATCCATCTGTAGACCAGCTTCATTTATAAGAACTAGATTTGCCATCTACACCTTTCCCCATCACTACTTTGTTTTTGCTTATCTGTTTACATTTCTCCACAACAGACTCCTTAAGGACAGGGCCAATTTTCATTTTTGACCTTTTATCCCCAGCGCTTAGCAGAGTACCTATCACATCAGAGATGCTTAATAAATGCTCATTGAATGACTTGATTAATCAAATCTAATTGAGCCATATGGGAATCTAGCCCTTGATCTTACCCTTGTTACCCACTGCTCTACCTACCCCAGCTAATGCTAGCAGTGCCTAATACAATGAAAGCACAGGTGTAATTTTCGCATTCTAAACAGCAGTTTACATGGTTTCTGTTTCCTGTTCCTCCTTTCCTGCCTTATTAATACATTTGACATATTTTAAATGTCAATGTTGTGCTAGGTGCCATGCTTGAGTTGGATAATTCCTCACCTTCAGCAAGCAGAGCCAAAGTCTTACATAATTTCTCTTGGATTGTGTATTGAAATATTTCTTTTTTTTTCTGTCTCTTTGCTACAACTAATCCTTATCTTATTTCTGTTGCTGCTCAGTTATCAACATGTAAACATTTTGACCAAGCTCAAGCCATCAAAAATTAATTCTTTATGTATTTCTTTAAATTTAATTTATTTTTTAAATTTTCTTTAAATTTCTTTAAATTAAAATTCTATAAATTAAAAATTCTTTAAGTTTAATTATCAACTATCCAACATGCTTTTTGACCAGCTCAATCCAGGAGACTTTGCTTGCAAATATCCTCCTGTAAACTCAGTGGTTATTTCATAATTCCTCTGAAACTCTCCATTCCTCAGAAGGCCTAATCAATGTTTTATATCAATTAAGCTGTTAAGAGACTTCTTGTACCTCCCCAACATAACAACAAAGCCTTTGTTAGAGCAAACAAATTAGAAGGGGGAAATGATAACTCCTCCTAAAAAAATAATCTTTAAAAATATAATTTGAGAGGGAATTATCCACAGTAGAAAACTGGAAAATTTCATGTTAAGTTTTTATAAATTGTCATGAAATTCTTTACCCAAATAAGACCTCAATTTAACTTTTGAAGTATTCACTGTCCCCAGTGAAACACCCTGTGTTCTTATCACCTGCCTAAGTTTAGCTCCAGATAGTTGAAGAGGAAGAGAAAGGGGGGAGAGAGACTGATACAGAGAGAAAGAGACAGACAGAAAGAGACAGAGAGATAGATACAGCTAGAGAAACAGAGACAGGCAAAAATTTTATTGAATTATGTAGAATATACTACAAGATGGCATTAATAGTGTACTTTAAAGTTTACAAAGCACATTTTATATATATATATATATACACACATTACAAGCACATTATCTCATCCGAGCCTCACAAGAACCTTGTGAGGTAGATACTGTTATTATCCCTACATTAGAAATGAAGAAACAGATTAAAAAAGAAATTAAGATAATGATACTGCTATTGAAAAAGGTGGGACTAAAGTAATAAAGGAAAGAACTGAATTATCCAGATTGACCATTCACATAACCCAAAGATCCAAAACCATTGGCAAGTTTCTATGACGTAAGTACATATATTGATAAATGAAAGATAGTGTTGAGAATAGAATTTTCTTCTCTAGTACAGGGCTCTCTCTCCTTTTAAATCATATTTTGAAACTATGGATTTTTAAAGTAATAGTAATAGCCCTCAAATGCATTTTTGTGACATGGAGGTAAACCCTGTTCTCTTAAAGGCTAAGCCAGCAGAGCACAAATTCAACCTAGGAAAGTTCCAAGTAGGTTTCTAGTAATGGGGTTTATGTCTCTTATCCAAGTACTGGATAATCAAAATTCACAAAATTTTATCAGGACAGGATTGACTACCAGGGAACCAATGAATATTTCTGAGAGGGGATGCTCCTTGATAAGTGAGTGATTACTTTGTTCCCCCATTTCAAGATGAACTACCTGGTTTCCTGCAAAATCAGTGTAAGCACTACCTTCCACATGAAGCCTTTTCTGATTCCACTCTTCCAACTGCTCTTATCTTACCCCTGAAATTATCTTATATTCATTTGAAAGATATTCTGTGTGTATTTATACCTGCAGACTATATAGTAGTCTCCCCTATTAGAATGTAAACTCCTCAAGAGAAAAACTTTCTTTTTCTTCATATTGTCAATGTTTAGCAAAGTGCCTAGAACATCATAGTTACTTAACAGCTGCTTGTTGACGGATAGTTTAATTGATTGATTAACATTTACTCCCCAGACAACACTGGCACTGGCAGTTTGAGTCCCCAGAAACCTACTGTTATATATCTACTATTAAATTTAGGATTTTAGGATAACAGTGTGGATTACTATCTCCCTGTCATGTAGCAAAAAGGCCCCCATTGGTGTGCTTTTCCTTAACAATCAATGAGTAGATTCAGTTTTTTAGAAAGGTATTTACTCAAATGGCATAGCAAGAATAGTAGTTATAAATCATTTCTCCCAAAAAACTTTGGGCGTCTTCTTTTACAAATATAAATAACATTCATGGAGGGAAGAGTAGGTAAAAAACTTATAGTATAAAGTAGTGAGAGACTTGGTATGGAAAACCAATTTCAGGAATATAGAGCCTTGATGTCTTTTCTTTCTCAGTAGGGAGAGGGTACCCTTTTAAAGTTGGCTTTGGAAAGAGATGATTCATAATGCTGCTTAAATGGGCTGGCTCCTTTTAGTGTATACTTCTGCTGGACATGAAACTCAGCTGGGGTTGCCTCTCATAGGCTGCCAAATCATAACTAAATGGGTCAAAATTCTGCTGGTCTGGGTCATTCAGGTCTCTTGGTTCCTGAACTGATTTCTCATTGTTCTCAGCTTCTTCAGTAATGAAACTCAGCAGTGCTTTTCCTCTGGGCAGCTGCTGTTGAACTAGACCAGGCAGATTGCTTGACCACTGGGCTGTCTGTGGCTTTCCCAGGCTGAGAAAGGTGGGTTGCTCAGCAACTGGGTTCTTCTCAACATATGACTTTTCTTCTGGATCAGTCAACCCACTGGATCCCTGAGCTCAGTCTTTGATGTGCCACTAAAGTCTTTCACCAAATTCAGCCATTGGTTCAGCTGAGTAATTTTTTTTTTTTAATGTTTAACAATCACTGCCATACAATTGCGATTTTATCCCTCCCCACCCACCCCCCACTACCTCCCTCCCTCCCCACGACTGCATACAATTCTGTATAGATTCTACATATACTTTCCTATTGAGTATATTTTCACTATAGTCATGCTATGTAGTCAGACTAAGATAAATGAAAGAATCCGTATAACAAATCAGAACATGATACACAAACAGATACACATACACAAGCATGATCTGCTACATTATGTGAGTGACTTCCATATTTCTCTCTCTGAGTGTGGAAGGCATTTTGCCTTGAGGTCCACCATTGGGATTTTTTTTTTTTTCAGAAGTTCTTGTGTTATTACAAAAATCTAAGTCTACCAGAAAAAACTCTCACACACTGTGGTTGTTGCTGTGCATAAAGTTCTCCTGGTTCTGCTCCTTTCACTCATCAGCTGAGTAATTTTACATTCTCTTCAGCTATAGTGTTACAAAGCTCTTTTCATCTGGAATACTTCTGTGGCCCTGTGGGATCAAGAATCAGGCTTGGGGTTTTGTTTTCTTTTGTTTGTCCATTTCATTTCTAAGTTCAGGTAATAGAATCATTGAACCCAGAAGTTCAAGCCATGGTGACCTTGAATCCTAGCAGGAAAATCCAAGCCAGATTTGCTACCAGACCAACAAGAAAGCCCTGAGAAGTCAGAGTGCCAGTCCCAGGACCTGGGGCAAAGGGTGGGACTTGGAACTTAAAGGAGTTATGCCATGTAGGAACTGAGTTAAGCTGTGAAACCACCCCTCACCTAGGTCTCTATGTTGATGATTCTAAAATTTACTTATTTCGTTCTTTTCTCTCTGCATAAGAGAGAATGTCACATCTCCAACCACCTATTGGACATCTTAAACCCAACATGTCCAAACCTGTACTCATTATCTTCTCCTTCAAACCTTCCCCTCTTCCTAAATTTCCTGTTACTGCTGATGGTCCCTCCAGCCTTCCATTCACCCAGGGCCACAACCTGGGTGTAATCCTTGACTCTTTGCTTTCTCTCAATTCTCCATCTTCAATCTGTTGCCAAGGCCTGCCGATTTTACCTTAAAGACATCTTTTGAATATGACCTCTTTCTCCTCTGACACTGCATTGTTAGTGCAGTGATGGTTTAAGCTTTCCTCTCCTTATGTCTGGACTATGGAAGTAGCATACTGATTAGTCTTCCTGCCACAAGGATTTCCTCACTTCAGACCAAAATGATCCTCCTAAAGCATGGGTCTGAAAACTTCTATTTGGTATTCAAACCTGCCTCCACCACCTCTTCAGTTTTCTTATACTTTACAGGCACTGAATCTTGGAGCATTTTCACTGGATATCCCTAATGTCTAAAATACCTTCCTTAACTCTGCCTCCTGGATTCCTTGACTTCCTTAAAATCCCAGCTAAAATCCTACCTTCTACAGGAAGCCATTCCTGATTTCTTTTAATTCTAATGCCTTCCTTCTGCTAATTATTTTTACTCTATACATAGTTTTTTGAATGTTGTTTCTCCCCCATTATATTGTGAACACCAGCAGGGACTATCTTTTACCTTTCTTTGTATCTCTAGTGCATAGCACACTTCTTGGCATGTGATAGGTGCTTAATAAATGTTCATTGCCCGATTGATCACTATGCTTTTTCATCAAGGGCAATGACCCTTAGCCTAGGATTAGCTCTGACATTTGTCACCTCCAAGCAGGAATGGAAGAAGTCCAACCCTCTTGTTCAACAATCCCCACTGATTTCTGACCCTGTTCACTTAATAAACAACTCCACCTTTGCTTATAGTGATGATTCCTAATTCAACCAGTTACCTTTTCCAGGTACTTGTTGCAGTCTTATATAGATGAGTGGGCAGGGACAAAATTATGAATATAGTGTGTGTCCTAGAGGTAAGTCCTTTATCTTACCTTTTCACAGCAGTTGTGCTATCTAAGTCCTTCCCTTCCTCCCCCTTTCTGAAGTGTAAAATGTTTCTTTTTATAACTAAAATGATTCCCTTTTTCCAGGCTCTGTTTTTGCCCCTTCCAATCTCAATTTTGCTAAGTTTCAACAAGTAGATTCATATCTAGTTGGTTGAATATGAGAAGCTTCAAAACTTTGGTAGCTATTCTGACTTAAAGACTGGCCTTTCCAAAAGACTCCCCTTCACTGCCACATGCATCTCTACACCATCTCTGAGGAGCCCTGGTTGAGCTAGTTTCTGATGCCTCTGCAGTATATTTCCTCCAAAAGAGTGATAGGTGTTATGATCTATGCTTTCCCTCCAATTAAAGTTCTATAGAACTTATCTATCCTGCAGAGTTACAGCACTCATTTTATTTGAGCTTAAAGGGCACAGTGAGATTCTATGTACATGCTGGAATAGTGTATTTCCCTTTTTGATTTAAGAAGAGAGAATTCTGGCTTTCAGAGTTAGAAAGGACCTTGAAGGTCTTCTTATCCTGTACCTGTAGAAGAATTTCCTCTATAATATTTCTGACATGAAGTTCTCCAACTTCTACATGAAGAGCTACAATAATGGGAACACAAGAGGTTCCAAGGTAGCCCAGCCCATTCAACTTTTAAATCCTTCTCATTGCTAGGGCTTTTTTTCACATATCAAGCAAAAATTTTCCCCAGTAACTTCCAGCCATTGTTCCTGGTTCCACAATGAACAAAGGCTTTAAATGTAGCATGAGAAATGTCACATTTAGCAAAGACCTATAAAATTTGCATAGGGTTTGGAACTGGAAGAGATCTTAAAGATCATCTGGTCCAACTCCTTTGCTTTATAGATGAGGAAATTCAGACCCAGAGAGGGGAAGTGATTTGCCCAAGGTTGCCAGTAATGAATCTCAGAAAAAAGGACTTGAAATCATATCTTCTGATTCCATATTTATCACACCTCTCATTATATTACATTTCCTAGATGGCTTCTCTATTTTAAGTCTTCCATGAAATTTGTTTACTTGGGATTTAGACAATTAGTCCTCCCTAAGTTTGTAAATATCCTTTACCTTCTTCCCATTTGGGGATAATGATAATAGCTTGAAAGTTTGCAAAGCACTTTGCATCTGATCCTCCCAGCAACCCTGTGAAGTTGCTGGTACTATTATTGTCCTCATTTTCAGATGGGAAAACAGGCAGATTATGACTTGCCCTGAGTCACATAGTTAAATGTATGAGGCAGAATTTGAACTCAGGTCTTCCTGATTCCAAGTCCAGCACTTGATAAACCATGTCACTTAGCTGCCATCTAAAGCTTGTAAGGAATAGAATATTACATGCTTGAATGGAGGGAAAAGGATGTCAGTTTAAAGTGGAAAGAACCTCAGAGATGGAAGGGACTTTGTGGTCATCTGCTTTAACCCAGGCCTTAAGCAGGAATCCTAGAAGGTACAACATGCCCCACAAGTAACCATTCAGGCTCCACATAGCCTAGTGTGTTGTAAGATGTATCATTCTGCTCTCTTTGTAAGTTTTTTGTGATAATTGGATATCTTGTTGGATCCCTGATCTTATTGATATGGGAAAAGCTCACAACCTATCCATGCCTACTCATCCTTATAATTCTTGTCCATGTCCTTCCATAGAACCTTCCTGGAAGATCTAACCAACACATTAATAGCTTTCCTTGGGGCAATACTTACACAGCTGATTTTTTTTTTATCTGAATATATGACATTATGTTTATCCCTATGAAATTTAAACTTGTTAGACTTGGAGAGACAGCACACCATAGTGGGTAGAGCTAACTTCAACTCTGGAAAGAATTAAGTTCAAGTCCCCATTATGACACATGATAGTTACGTGATCCTGTGCAAGTCACTTACCCTCTTACTGCTCTGAGCCACTCAAAGATGCCAACTGACATTGGTAAAGAAAATTTCCCTACCTGAGAGTTTCCTGAATGTATAAAGTCACAGTTCCAGTCTTTATCCCTTTCCTTGTTAGACTTCATACATTGCCCCATCTGTCCAAATTGTCTTAGATCCCAGTTCTGGCATGCCTCCCAATTTCATGTCATCTGTGTATATAACAAGCAAGATATCCGTGTCTTCACTGAAGCCGTTGATAACAATTCAAACAACTAGCCAGTCAGTCAACTAGTATTTATTAGGTCCTTACTGTGTGCCAAGTTGTTGTTGCTGCGTTCATCCTTTGTTGCTGAAGAAGACCATGCCATCAGAGAAATAATGACATGACTTGCACATGACTTTGTTTTGAGTGAGGGGGGGCTGTGCAAGGTCACCAGCCTCACTTTCTCCTCTGGAACCATCTGAATCCAGTGACCAGATATTCATCAGGATGACTGGAGATGGCCCAGGATGCAATGGGAGACCTTGGCCTCTGTAGGCCAAGGCCTTTTCAGGTACTCACTTAGGGTGAGGTAAAACCCATTCGCTTCATAGGCCTGTTTAAGAAGTAGTCAAGGGATGGCCCCTTTAATGAGGCAAAGAAAAATAATGTGCTAAACAAGGGGATTCAAAGGTAAGTGATCCTTCTATCAAGGAACTCACAATCCAATGGATGAAACAACCTGCAAACAACCATGTGCAAACCACATATGTACAGAATAGATATTAGGATAGATTCAGAGGGAAAACATGAAGATTAAGGAAGATTAAGGAAAGTTTTACAGATTAACCAACTCTATCTTGTTTCCTTCAAAACTCATTTCAGGCACTACTTCATACATGACATCTTTTATGAGCTTTCCAAATGCCTGTTTCTCTCCTCTTTACCTTCCTTCCACCAATAGCCTTGTATTTATTGTGTATGTTTGTGTGCATGTATGTATGTATGTATGTATGTGTGTATATATGTATGTAAATATGCATTGTTTTTAGTTTTGGGGTTGACTTGGTGGGGTTTGGGTTTGGTTTATTTTTATTTTATTTTTTTAAGGTGGACTCATTGGTTTGGAGCTGCAATTTCAACCATAAGGGTATGAACAATCAATTCAAAATTACTTTGCTGCCATCTACTGTCCTATGTGAAACAACATACAAAGGTGAAAAGGCCTTAGCTCATCCTTTCTCTTGGTATGTAAATACAATATCAGGAAAGTTTTCAAAAATCATGTATTTATTTCTCATGATTTGCATTTGACAGTATCCTTCCTGAACTATGCATGTTTCCTTATGTTGCTTCCCAGGCCACAAAATCTCAAACTTTGCTAGTTTGGCCCCAAAGAGCAGAGTTAGCAATAGGTGGGACCTCAAAGGCTTAAAAGTTTAAAATTATGCTTGACCAATAATCTTTTCTAAAATGATTTTCCCAAAATCTTAATGCAGTTTTAAACTTTAATAGCTTAAAAGTACACTAAGAATCTTGTGACACCCTGTATATACAAAAATGAGTCATCCAGGCTTTGTTTGAATGTGTTGGATGGTGTCGGATGAAGGGGTAACCAAAGCCTCTCTAGGCAACCCATGTTCAGACAGCTCCAATTGTTGGTAAGTTTCTCCTAAAATCAAGCCTAAGCTTACCTCTTTGTAATTCCCCCTTTTACTAGCTCTGCTCTTTGGGGTCAAGCTTAATAAATTTAATTCCTCTCTCACTTGACTTGTTAAATATGTATCTCCCTTCAAGCTAAGTTTTCTTCCTCAAGCCAAATATCTCCAGTTTATTCTAAGTAACAAACTTGTTTTCACTATAAACCTTTACTTTCAAATTCCTTCAGTCTTCCTGCACTCATTGAGAACTCACTTCCTCTGGCCAGTATCCCTGGCCACTCTTTCCAAAACTTATTGTACTTTCACTCTTATTCCCCTTACCCTGACTCACTGGTCATTGTGGGGAAAGCTGGAATATTCCTTGCTCTTTGTGGCCCTTTCCAGGCTCTCCCTCAACCATCAGTACTTAGTGATTTCTTCTTTGAGGTTTATTTGATCCACATTTATCACCCAATCAAGATTCTGATGGCTGCTATCCACCTACCTCCAGGACCCTCCCTTGCCTTCCTCAATGAGTTCAGAGTTTGGCTAATGTCTTCTCTCCTTCCCAACTCCTGATCTCATTCTAGGGGGGGTTTTAATATACATGTTGACATCCCCTCAACATCTTAACCTCCTAGTTCCTCAATATGCTCATTTCCCATGACTACTTTTCTATTCTACCATAGCTTCACATAAAAATATTCGTAACCTTGATCTTGCCATCACCCACAAATGTTCCATTTTCATGTACAAGAACTCTGAAATTCCTTTAGCTGATCATAATCTCTTAGCATTCCACTTTTTCCCTCTAATCTGGTTCTTCATTCTCACCATGACTTCCAATGCCTCACCCTTCAGATCTTTCTCAGGCTAATCCTCCCCTTGCTCTGGCCATACTAATGTTCCCTTGACCCTTTAGTGATCTGGTTCACTTCTCCACTGTACTCTCTCAAGTCCCTTGCCTCCTTATCCTACTGCTAAATTTTCCTGCCATGGTATAGATTACTCCCATCATCTACTGCCTTTGCTCATATTCATGTAGTGCTAAACAAAATTTGAGAAAATCAAGACACTTCTAATTACGTATGTTCCATAATGTCAACTGGGCCCTTGCTACAGCAAGGCAACTCTTTTACACCTCCCTAATCAATCCACTATCTCCCTTACCACAGCAACTTTTCTAAACTTTTTAATTTCTCCTTAAGTGCCCCATGGCTCCTCCTTCCTCTATCCTCTCAGATGAGGATCTTGCCTCACTGAAAAAAAAATGAAGCCATTTATCAAGTGCTCCTTCTTTCCCCCTCTTCCTCATCTCATGCAATACAGATGCTTTCCCCCATTGTCACCAGCTTGATCCTATGTCAAATGAAAAGCTGGCTCTTTGATCTTGCCAAGGCAAAGCCCTCGGCATGTACAAATTATCCCATCCATCCCATGTCTCTAGAGGATGATAGCCCCTTCTATCATCCCCATTATCTCATTAATCTTAACTCTCTTCTTGATTACTGCTTGCTTCCCTGCTACCTACAAACATGCCCATGTCTCCCCTCAAAAAATCCTAACCCGATCAGTCCATCCCCACCTGCTAGCATCCTATATACCATCCAATATCTCTCCTCAGTTATGTAGTTAAACTCCATCCCTATATAACCAATGCATCAATTTCCTCTCACTTCTCTTCTTAAATCATGTCAGTCTGACTTTCAAGCACACCATTCAATTGAAATGGCGCTCTCCCAAGTTAGCACTCTTCTCTTAACTGCCATATCCAATGGTTTTTTTTTTGTTAGTCCTCATTCTCCTTGACCTCTCTTCAGTCCTTGATGGTGTTGGTCACCCTCTTCTCCTTGATCTTTGATTTGGGTTTTAATGATGCTGCTGTCTCCTCCCTGACCTCTTTTACTATGCCTTTTCCATCTTCCTTTGCTTGATATTCATACAAGTTGCACCTGCTAACTAACCATAGGTGTCCCCCAAAGCTCTGATCTGGGACCTCTTCTTTTATCCCTCTATATTATTTCACTGAGTGATCTCATTAGCTCCCATGGGTTCAGTTATCATCCCTATGATTCTCAGAGCTATTTACCCAGCCCTAACCCCTGTCCTGACCATCAATCTCACATTTCCAACTGCTTATTGGACTTTCAAATTGAATGTCTTCTAGACATCCTAAAATTAACATGTCCAAAATTTAACTCATTATCATTGTGCTCAAACCTCCCTTCCTCCTAAATTCTCTGTTATTTGTGAAGAGTACTACTAGAATCTCACACATCCAGGCTTTCAACCTAGGTGTCATCTCCAAATTCAGCCTCAGACCCTTACTAGTTATGTGACCCTGGGGAAGTTTAAACCTCTGTCTACTTCAGATTCCTCAACTGTAAAATGAGGACAATTTTATCACCTCCTTCACAGAGGTCTTGTGAAGATTAAAAGAGATTATATTTGTAAAAAGTGTTTAACACAGTGCCTGGTATATAGTAGGGACTCTTTTCCTCCCCCCACCCCTTCTCATTCCCTATCTCCAATCTTTTGCCAAGGCCTGTCATTTATTTCTACCTTTGTAACATCTACCATATAGACCATCTTGTCTCCTTTGACACTGCCACCACACTGGGGCAGCCCTTCATCACCTCTCATGTCTGGAATATTGCAAAAGCCTGGTGCTTGATTTCCCTGCTTCAAGTATCTCCTCACTCCAGCCTATCGTGCAGCCACCTGGCAGCAAAAAAGCAGTTTTCTCTATTTGTATCTCTCTCTCTCTTCTCTATATCTCTCTGTGTCTCTCTGTCTCTCTTTCTGTCTCTCTCTGTCTCTCTCCCTGTCTCTATATCTTTGTCGCTCTCTTTCACATACACAAACACACATACACACACACAATAACTCTCCATTATCTCCAGAATAAAACATGAAACTCTCTGACTTTTAAAGCTTTTTAACCTGGCCCCCTTCTACCTTTCCAGTCTTCTCCCACCTTACTTCCCTCCCCATACTTATTCTGTGATACAATGAGATAGACCTCCCTGATGTCCCTTGGACAAGACATCATCAGATTCTGATTGTTTTCATTGTCTGTCTCCCATGTCTAGAATTATGATATGGTGACTAATATTTATTTCTCCAATAATGATCAGAAAAATTAAATATCTATTTTCAATTAGTTATAATTTGACCATCACCATCATTGCCAGAAATTATACAGTTCTTGAAGGTTTACCAAATATTTTATATATGTCAACTCACTTAATTCCCCCAATAACCCTTTAAGATAGGGGTTACATCATTCCCTTTAACAGAGGAGAAAATGAAGCTGACAGCGTTTAGTGACTCGACTAGGGTTACATATCTAGTCACTGTTTGAGTCAGGATTCAAACTAAGGTCTTCTTGACTTCAAGTCCAATGCTCTATCTAATGTGCCAGCTACCTACCTGTGTAGTGTATCTATATTTAAATGTAATTTTATTATTTAGCTGGATTTTTCTCTTTATTTCTAATCTCTCACTAGGACCTTGGTGTTGGAGCAATTGCAGACTATTACAACATTTTGAGACCCAGCTAGATTTCACTTAAATTATAAGGACATAGAAGTTTTTGCTTTTAATCCCAGACTTGAGATTGTGAATATTGTTCAATGTGTTATCTCAATGTTGTTTCAATGAAATATTTTCTTTAAATTCTTATCAAATGATACATAGAGAAAAACATTTGGTTTCTGGGAGAAATAAGGCAAAACAACCAACTCTCCCAGTTTCACATAGACCATTTCTAGTCTTGGTCCTAAAGTGATTAGTGTGGGCAGGTATCATGAGATGATTTCAATGGAATGTCTTGATCATAGGTTCTTCCATTTCTTTTGCAGTTTTGTTATACATACTCTAAAATTTTGGGGAGAAGGTGGGGGGAGTGGTTTGCAGGAATTTAATAGGAGTTAAAAATATATTCTGACCGTAACTAAGTATATGCATATGTATGTATATGTATACATTACAGTTGCAAAATGAAAGAATCCCATGGTAGAAAGGTATTTCAGTTTTTAAAAGGATGAATATGTTGCCTAAGGTATGCTTTTGTTAGCTAATTGGAAACTACTGTTTGGGAGTCTGGAATTGGGTGGAGAGGGGAGAAGAGGGGAGAGAAAGAAATAGCCCTGTAGCACTAACATAGCTGAAATCCTGGAAGTTGCATTTTAATAAAGAGACCAGAAGATGGCAGTATACTGTTGTTGTGTTTGTCCTTCATTTTCAAAGAAGACCATGCCATCTGAGAAATGATGACATGCCTTGCACTTGACTTTGTTTTGAGGGAGGGAGGGCTGTGCAGGTCACCAGCCTCACTTCTCCTCCTGAGCCATTGTACCTGGAAAGAGCAGCAGAGCAAAGACATCATCAAGTGGAGGAATCCCTCATTGCCTCATGATATACCCAGAGGACCCCTAAATGCGCTCCTCAGGAAGCAAGTGCAGCATTGGAGGCAGAGCAGTGTTCTGTCAGGTGGTGGCGCTTTTCCTTCGTTTTCAAAGAGGGCTATGATATCAGGGAGATGATGACATGACTTGCAGTTGACTTTTCATTTCCATCAAGTACATTACCTTAGAAGTAGGAGGTGCCTCCACATATAGCTTCCCTATATTTAGTAACAGGTGGGAAAAATATACCCCTATGGGTATGGCAGGAACATTTCCATCATAAAGTCTGCTATTCTGTTTGTCTCTTTTGCTTTGAACTAATGAGTCTTCTGGTTACTCAGCAAAATAAATGCATCATTTGTAGCTCATGAGTAATGGTTTTGAGCGGGTATATGATTCAGATTTGAGGTAACTTCACAGGGGTTCAAGTATGTATGTATGTATCCCAAGTATTTCCCTGAATACAAGAGATAGAACTGCCATTTTATATAACACATGACACACAAACTTTCATTACATTTGTCTTCCATTGATTACTCATGATGTTAAGGTGATTCTCAGTTCTCAAAGACTATGTCAGGGAAATACAGTCTGTTACAGGTGCTTCCAAGCTAGAAAGCCTTCAAATATGGACTCAGTGACCAAGGATATGTTTATTGTCCAAGGACCGGTCTAGGTAAGTGAGGACAGGGTCAGGGCCATTACTGATTACAGGAAATTGAGGTTTTCAGCCTCAGGAATTCTTGAAGACCAGCTAAAAGATGCTAAAAGGTTGTGAGATAGGGAGGTAAATGAAGGAGAGACCCCATACAAGTGACATCACAGATAATTGAAGAAGAGCTCACTTAAAAAAAAACTACATTTACTGTAACATGGGGTTGAATCTTGGCACATCAACTGATATTTCTGAGTCTCAGACCAGTAATTTCTGAAGTGGGGTACACACGCCCCAGGTGGTATGCAGGATTGTATATTGGAGTACAGGAAAAAGATACTAGAACTTCTACTGATCTTTTTTTTTTAAAGAAGAAATTCAGCAGGGTGTCCCAAAACTCTTAATCTTGTTTTAAGTAACTGAGATTTTTGGTAACTCAATAAAGATTGACATTGATGTCTTCACTTTGTCCATATATCATATGAAAAGGGGATATATGGGGTAGGTAAAGCATTTATAAAGGAAAAGTGAGAGTTCCGGTGGAGTTGACAGTAGGAGTTCATAGTAGCACCCTCGCATCCACTTTCAGCATATTACTATGTATTATAGTTAGCATGTGCCTGTTTAAATGGAAATACAGATTATATTCTCATGCTTTTTTCAGGGATTCTTAACATTTTTGTGTTATGGACCCCTATAGCAATCTGGCAAAGCTTGCTTCTGAGAATAATGTTTTAAATGCATAAAATATATGATTTTAAATGCAAAGAGTACGTTTGCAGAGGAAACCAATTTTGTCCAGATATAGTTATAAAAAATTTAAGTTTCATGGACCCAAGATTAAGAACCCCTGCTTTAACTGTAATGCTCCACAAAATAGGCAAGTGGAATTAAAGAATTCTCATGAAGAAAACACAGATTGAAGATAATACCAATAACATGAGAACAATCAAATAATAAGAAAATGGTAGACCTAACCCTGCCCCTCCTCCGAGTGCAAGTTCTTTATCAGTCACATTATGGCATAAAAACAGTGATGATCTAATTTGATAGAATAAGAAGTGAGCCATAAAATTCTAAGATGATCAATATTATCTTAAATACACATTTACTGCCACTATCATTATAATAAACTTTACCTTAGGTATATATGTTGCCTTGAGATACTAGCTGATGACATTATATAGACCTCAAAATTATAAGACATCTGGAAACTAAGCTTTTATTTCTGAAAATGAAGTAAACATAAAGTCTCACTTAAAAAGCCACTTTAAAAACTTTAAGAAATCTCATTTTAAAACATTTTTAAAACATGGAAACCGAATTTTCTAACCTGCTAAAAATTCTTCCAAAAATAATATTTCAATGGACTTCAAACTAATTTATTAAAAAGTATCAAAATGCAACCAATACCTCCTGAGTAGTTTCCAGGAACAACTAATTGAACTCTGGGAAAGATGGAAATTTACTAGTCAGATTTCAGCAAAAGCCTTTGCACAACTGGTGATAATGGTATTTAAATATGAGTCTCATAATTTATTGAATGTAGTCAACAATCAACTTCTTCCATTTGGTTCTACACATCTGGATGTGTTATCTTTTTCAACTATGACAACCATTAACACCAAGCATCTAAAGAAACTGAACTTAGAACCTCTCACTCAAATTACTCTATCATAAATAGTTTAATCAATATTTTAAAAAATAATGAAGCACATTCAAATTACATTATTCAAAATATTATTAATACTATTTTAGTAATACTATAGTAATGAGAGCAAAGTTTTTGTACTATTACTAAATGCATTAAAATTATTTTTTAAATATTAAATTCATCTGAATCTCATCCTTTAAATTTCTATTTTGTTCATTATTATAATAAATATACATGCAGTAGTACATATTTAGCATTGGGTCAGAGTATCATGAGTACAAACCTGGGAAGATCTTCACTTTACAAATTAGCAAGACCTGAACTGTCAAGGTGACCTCGCCAGCAGCACACAATGTTAGAGATAGAATCTGAATAAATATCCTGGACACTCCAAATTCAGCATTCTTTCGACCATGTCATAAATAAATATACATATACATCAGTGATATGTGCTGAAAAAAATTAGCTGTTAAGTGACCAAAAAAAAAGATAGACCATAAAGTTTGCCATCAGATAAATAAGTATGGTCAGTGACCCATCAGTTTTGTCCAAACAGAATATTTACAGAATTCCAACCAAAATTTCTGAGTCAAACCAATTTTTACCCTTTGTGACTATCACCTGTAACAACAAGCCACTGAAGCTACATAGATACAACCTGTTTGTTCCTTATCTCTTTCCATGACACTATATAATCATAATACTATTAAGGCAGATAGGTGGCATATTTGATAGAGCTTTGAACTTGAAGTCAAGAAAAGACCTGAGTTCAAATCTCACCTCAGATACTTGCTAGCTGTGTGGCCTTGGGCAAGTCATGTAACCTCCTCTCTATGCCTCAATTTCCTTAAATACAATTGGGTAAGAATAGTAACAATAACCAGCATTTCTAGAGTGCTTTAAGGTTTGCAAAATACTATATAAATGCTGGCTATTGTTATTATTCTGTTATGTTTATTTGTTTTCCTATAACACTTTACAATTTTTGTAAAGGTCTTCTGCATAATGCTCTTTTCGATCCTAGAAATAACTACTTGAGATTGGCAGAATTTACATTTTTTTCCTTTAATTTCCACAATGGGAGGGAGGGTCTTTATTTTCTATTTAAACATTCTCTTTCCCAGAGCTTAGCATTTTACACAGGGCTCTACACACAGTAATTATTTAATAAATGTTTGTTTAATTGTACTGGATTTTCTATATAAGGAAACTCTGGGAATGCTAACTAGGAGAGATGAAACTTTCTCAAACTTGTAGCTGATGTGTGTTAAGTAAGAGTCCTAGAGTCCAGGGCTGTCCTAGGCAATTTAAATGTGTATGGGCCATTTTGTCTTATCTCTCCAAAAGTGTTTTGTTATGTCACTACGGTTAACATCATGACAAAATAATATATGAAGGCAGTTAGTATCCCCTAAATAACTTGTCTATCATTGTCATGAAAACCTTTTAAACTTTTAAAATGTAAACTATGGTTTAAGTGTCTCTGGGAAAGCAAGCAAATTCCCCTGACACAAGACGAACTGTGAATACCAACTGTATTTAGGACGAGTCCAGTCGGTACCTTATCCATTAGACCCATTGCCTAAAAAAAAAAAAAAAAAAAAAGCCCAGACCTCAATGATTTCTATCGTACTATTAGCACCCCTTCACTACCCTGTGAGAGGCAAAAGTCAGTTAGTCAACAAACATTTACTCAACATTCGCTATATGCCAGATACTGTGCTATGTGTTGGAGATGTGAAAAAAGGCAAAAGACAATCTCTGTTCCAAAGGAGTTCAAAGTCTGATGGGACAGGCAACATATCAATAATTATGTACAGACAGGACATAGACAAGAAAAGTTGGAAATAATCAACACCGGAAAGACACTATTGTAATGGATAGACAGTTGACCTCAGTCAGAGAGACCCTAATTCAAATCCTGCTTCTAACACGTACTGGCTTTGTGACTATGGGCAAAGCTCTTACCCTTTCAGTCACCCCAGGGGACTTCCCTAAAACTATAAACTTTAAAATAGTTTCTAATTTGCATTAGTGGAGAGAGTTTCCTACACATATAAATCATGTCTGTTTTTTTTTAAGGGTGACATAAACACCTATGCTTAGGTGTTTATATACAATAGAATGTGTAATTAGCCAAATGGTTTTTAAAGTACCCTGAATGCTCATTGTTTTCCCTACAACCAACGTTGGGAGCTAAGTATCACAAGAGAAGAATTAGCTTTCCACATTAGTACTAATGATGAAAGTTCCACACCTGCTAATTTCAAGGGATTTAATTAAGACATCTAATTTCCCACTGACCAACTTAGTTTTACTTCACCCAAGTGGAAGGTAATCTATTAAATGATTTTAGCCTCACAGGAATCTATCGCCAGATTGAACTTCAGGGACTCTCTGGACTCTCCTGACCCAATAGCATTCTCATTCCTTGGGGCAATGAAACTTTTTTTTTTTTTCCATTTTAAAAGCAGAGGGCTGGCATACTAGCTGGTGGTAAGAGGGAGGACATTTCAAGGCATGTTATGCTATTCTCTGAGGATATTAAATATGTGGTGATATAACAACACACTTTTGGAGGAATAAGACCACTTAACACATGCAAGTGTAAGAAGATCTAAAGAACATGATCTTTTACTAGACCAAGCAGATTATTGTCATACTCTGAAAGATGGTCAAATGTCCCACCTGCTTTTGCTTTATTCACTCATTCAAGGAGTATTTTTTAAAGTAGCATTGATTAAGTGGCTATTATGTGCAGGCCATTGTGCTAGACCCTCAGGAGTACAAAAAAAAGACAGACTCTGCCCTCAAGAAGTTTACCTTTTATTGGAAAAAACAACATGACTACAGATAAATAAGTTCAAGATATATAAAAAGTAAACTAAAGGCATTTGGGGGTAGCTGAAAAGAACACTATTGGAGGGCTTAGGAGAAGCCTTCTGGAGGGGACAGCATAAGAGCATGACTGTAAAGGGCAGTAGCAATGGTCATAGCTGAGATGGGAATGGAGTGGGTTTCATGCATGGAAATAGTCTGTGAAAAGACAGACATAGTGACACAACATGTTATATAGGAGTAACAGCACATGGGTTGGTATAACTGGAACATAGAGTATGTGAGAGCAACTGTAATGGCTAAATTTAAGCTAGAACCAGATGGGAAAGAACTTTAAATGACTGTCAGAGTGTATATTTACCCTATAGACTATTGGAACTTCTTGTGGTAGGATTAGACCTCTGCATAAGGAATATCCACTTGGCAAAGACCTACAGGATGTTTTAGAGACTAAAAGTATGGGGGGCAATGAGAAGACCACTAAAATAGTTGAAGTAAAAAAAATGGAAGGTCTGAATTAGGGTGCTCTTGTTCAGGCATTTTCAGTCACATCCAACTCTTTGTGACCCCATTTGGGGTTTTCTTGGCAAAGATGCTGGAATGATTTCCATTCCATTGTCATTTCCTTCTCCAGCTCATTTTTATAGATGAGGAACTGAAGCAAACCAATTAAGTGACTTGCCCAGGGTCACACAGCTAATAAGTGTCTGAGGCCATATTTGAACTCAGGTTTTTCCCTACTCCATGCAGAATGCTCTATCCATGGTGCCACCTAGCAACCCCCTAGGGTAGTGGCCCTGTAAATTGAGAGAAGGGAGTCAGTGGAGAGTTGAATTGAGAATGACTCCTGATCTGTAGATCTGGTTGACTGGAAGAGTGGTGCCTGCCAAAAAAACAGGGAAGTGATGAGGGAGCTGGAGTAGACCACATTTAAGGTCCCTTCTACTCAAAATCTATGGTCTGATAGCATAGTATCAAAATGCTACACCAGCTCTAGAGCTTTGTAAATCTATGCCCAGGGGGACAGTGGTAAAGCCATGGGTTACCCTTCTCCAATACAACCTACTCAAGAGGTGTTGCTTATTTGCTTGGTATTTCATCATTGCCTTTTTCGATAAGTTTTAAAACTACCCTGAAAAATATATGCTTTGGAATAATGAACTTGTGTTTACCAATGTTGGTAAATATTCTTTTGTAGCAGTATTTATTAAACTTTTATTAAGTATAATGACTTTCAGCATTTATCACCTTGATGGAGAAGACAATCTCTTACAAGTACATGTCCTCCTTAAAAACAGGTTGGTTCATTTTTATCTTTGTTCCTCCTCCCCAGTAACTGCACAGTGTGGATACTCAATAAATGCATGTGACTGACTGCTTGATTACAGGTTAGACTGTAAACTCCTTGGAGGAAGCATATCTTTGTTGTTGTTTTCACTTTCACATTCCTAGCACCTAGTACAGTATCTACACAGTAGGGACTTAATAAGTATTAAACTGGAGTGAACTGAATTAAAGGAAACAAGCAAACTTACAAGATAGGGAGCAATCTGTGTAACTTAATTACAAAAGAGATTTAAATGAATTTTCTAGTCTAGTTTTTACCTTATTCCCATTATCATTTTTTGACAGTCCATTAAATTGAATAGGCAATTGAAACCATCATTTTTAATATGAGTCTTTATTTAGGTTGGCACTCAGTTACACTGTTATTCTTTCAGGCACAATCATACAATCCTGTATGTTGCAGTCAGGAGATCAGTGAGTCCAACAGAATCCAGAAGTCTAGTATAGTCAGCTGTGTATATCTGTGCATGCAAAGATACAGGAGAAGGAGGAAAGCTCCATGGCCCTCATGCTGGGCTAGAAAGTCTATATAGAAAAATCATTCACCATTATGAAGAAGAAACACCAATGTAAATAATTCTGAGATTAAACCAGGTATTTCCATTTCTTTGGATAATTGATAATTAAGCTAATGCCAATTATAGCTGCTGCTAATTGTTTTCTCCTTCAGATTTATGTGTTTCTCTTTTATTTCATTTAAAACTTCAAAACATTGTTACAAATGGTACCAATTTAATTTAACTCTGGCATTTTGTGATGATATGCTCTCCACATGCTGCTGTTCTTATATGGTAGATTACTCATTACTTCTGTGTAGCCTGGAAACTCATAGTATGGAAACAGTAAAACCAAAAACAAAGTTAAGGGCAGGCAAGAAAATATTTGACCAGCCATCAATTACAACTTCTCTCTTTTTCCCTTCTCCTCTTCTTAAAAATATTTTTAGGTGTTTCCTTATTGTTAAAGACAATTGTTACCAAGAGTCAAACATGAACTTTACTTTCTTTTTCTTTTTTTCATTTTAAGGTTAGAGACTGCAAGCTTTAACTTCTCGTTCTCTAGGTAGTGACAATCAGAGATATGTGACATTTCTTTGCTCAGTTTTACACTTACAAAAAGAAAATCTGCTTTGAGTGTAGAGCAGTAATAGAAGGTGCGCACTTAACTAAGCATTGGTTGTGGGATTGATTCCCTCGCTTTCTATCCATTTCAAAGATGGTCCTACTTGAAGGAGGCTCTCACAATTCTGCCCTTCTGAGGCTGAGGAGGGCGCCAGTTACCCACCATGGGCACAGGAGGCTCATTCTCAGCACTGAAGAAAAGACTTCGCAGCTTAGCCATCTGCAAGAATCCACACATTCAATGTTAACATGACCGGGAACCTAGTTTTGCTACATTTAATGAAATAAGGAATTAGGAAACTATGTGGACATTTCAAACAACTCTCTCTCTCTCTCTCTCTCTCTCTCTCTCTCTCTCTCTCTCATTATCTGAATGTAACATTTTCTATTGGTATCCCCAGAGCTTAGCAAGTGCTAAGCAACTAATAAAATGTTTTTTTCATTCTTTCTGTCTCTCATTCATTCATTCAAATACACGAATGAGAATCAAATAGATGATTAACTGGACCATTATACTAACTTGTTAGTCATCCAGCTTTTGTGAAACCACAAATAGCCAAGAAATGGTAAGCAAGAAATGAAACATCTGCCCTTAAAATTCTTGCTAGACAGTTGAAGTTTACCTGGTCAGAGCTCACGGTGATTGGTTCCTTCAGAAGAAGCCAGACAATGCACTCCTCACAAGGTGGGGTGGTGAAGGAGCCATGGTAAGTCCAATAATCCCGGCAAGCAGGGAAAAGACAGGATGGGTCAAAGTTTGTGAAAGGAGCATCTTTGCCCTAAAAGAGATTCAATGGGACCAATAATGTCTAACAATAATGAGTAAATGTTCAAATCATTTGGATAGAGATTTGGGAGTTATTTGCATAAAAGTCCATTGACTATAGAGATAATGTAGAGTTTGAAGAGAATATTACCAGATAATAACTTTAGGAGAACATTCACATTAAGACACCTGGAAGATAAGAAGCGAGCAAAGAAACCAGAAAGGGGACAATCCTAGGTAGGTTGGAAGCCAAGGATTGTTTCTCTGAAGCTAAGAATAAGGAGAACCAACTGTTATATGTTTTTCTGAGAGATAAAAGGCCAATGAATTTGGCAACTTTTAAAAAAATAGTGATCACCTTTGAGAGAGTGGTTTGAGTAGAATGGTGGGCGGAGGGGAAGAATACAGTTTGCAGAGATCTAAGGAAAGAATAAATAGGAAAGAAGCAAAAGCATCCAGTAGAGGCAAATTTTTCAAGTAGTTTAGCAGTAAAAGTGAGAAAGGAATATGACAGTGGCTGGATGGAGTAGAAAAGTCAAGCGAAGGATAGGTTGTAGTAGTAACAGTAGCAGTAGTAGTGCTAGTAGTAGTAGTGGTAGTGGTGGTAGCAGTAGCAGTAGTAGCAGCAGAAACACCAGTAGTAGTACTATCAGTAGTAGTATAGTAGTAGCAGTAGTGTATTAGCAGTAGTAGTAGTAGTAGTAGTAGTAGTAGTAGTAGTAGTAGTAGTAGTAGTAGCAGTAGTAGTACTAGAAGTAGTAGTACCTTAGCACAAATTTCATTCCAATTCCATTTTTTAAGCTGAAAGGGAGAGGGCATTTGGGGAGTATATTTATAAGCAAATAATTATGATTCCATGGATACAAATTTTTTTCAAAGTTGCACTTGGACATTAAATAACACTTTCCAAAATAAATCACATTCTCTTATTTCCAGTCAAAATGTTTATTTACTTTTCTGAAGATATAGCTAACATTTAATTAGGATTTTGATGGCCCAAATCTTAGGAAGTAGAAAATCTATGCACTAATTATATTGGTATTATTTCATATAACCATGCATTCAGTGTAAGATTTCTGATGGAAATTACACATTATTCCATTTAGTTATCACATTTAATCTCTAAGATAAAATTATTATTTATGAAAATGTTCCAAAATAGAATTTAAAATTATCTCCTAAAATAAAAAATGCCACTAATCAAGTTTATTGAATATAAACTCCTTGAGTAGAGGGATTATTTGATTTTGTTTTTTTATCCTTAATATGTATGGAGTACAGTGTACTATGGCACATAGTAGGCATTAGCAAAGGCTTGCTGTGATTGATTGAAGATATGTATTCTTGACATTTTCCTCAGACAAAGAATAGGTTTGAAGTGACTTTGGAAATATATTTTAAAAATTGGAAATCTTCTATTTCATATTCAAAGGAAAGAACATCTTTTTTTACCTTAGTCTTAATTTTGTCCAATGCATCGAGAAATATCTGAAATTCCCCTTTCTCACGTCCTATCTGTAATACAAAAAGAAAAAAAATCAATTGTCATGGTTGAGTCCTTGAAAAAGCTGAATCCGACAGAACTTCTCATTTAGAATTAAAATATAACTCTCCCACTTTCACCATGATTTTAGATTATATGGTTTTCTTGATCTAAATTTGAACTCCAAGTCTATAAAATGCAGCAGTCACAAAATTATAGGCTTTTTTGCTGTATACTTTGAGTTTCTGCCCAAGTTCGTTCTATGGTGGGGAATTTTGACAGAATCAGATGTCAAAGGGCTTTAGCAGTGATGTGGTATACTATGACCAGGTATACTATGACTATGACCATGCTATACCATATATATCTTTCTCAGGTACTTCTAAATGATATTTGGGCAAATATGGTGGCTATCAAGGAACTGTCCTTTATCTGACAATTCGCTAGAGACATTCAGTCAATGCATACAAAATTGTGTACAATTATACAATTTTACTGTAATGTTATCTACTAGGATATTAGTAGTAAAAAGCTGATATTTATATGATATTTTGAGATTTACAAAGCACTTTAAGCATATTGTCTCACTTAATCCTCACACTAACTCTTTGGGATGGATGTTACAGGTATGATCATCTCCATTTTTTAGCTGAGATGCCTGAGGCTCAGACAAGTTAAATGACCTATCTAGGATCATGGAACTAGTATGTAATGAAAGTAGGATTTGACTTGTAGTACTGGTACTATATAGGCTGAGTTACTTGTCCATCAAATTCTATTAAATGGAATTGTAATTTATTGCAAAGTATTCTTATATCAAGAGAGATTGTGATGTAGCAGATTAAGGCTTGGAGCCTTGGTGTCCCAACTTTGGGAGAGGTGATGCTGAAATGTGTAGTCTGAGCATTTACACCCAATCAGCAGATGTTACAAATCAGGGCTGGATTTATTGTTTTGTTGATTGTCTATACTTGTAAAGAAAGTGTTAATGCAGATTAAACTCAAAAGTGTTTCTAGGGTACATCCTACCCACCCCACTTCCATAACCCTATTGTTATATATTCACTGGAAGATCCCTGGCTTGCAATCAGGGTCAACTGGATTCACCTAGCACTTCTGACCTTTAGTTCTGCAAACCTGGGCAAACCACTTAGCCTCTGTGTCTCAGACAATTCCCAAGGATTTATCTACTACCTCCTAGAGAAGTTCTGGTGTTGAGGGAGGGAGTTCTCACACTAGGAGTTTCCAAAACTAAAGAAACCACAGAATGTTCACATATTCATGTCTTCTTAAAATATATGCCTAACCAACTTGGTACATGTCCAGTTTCAGAGCTAATGCTTCCTATGCTACAATTCCTTCCTAATAAACATGTGTTTCACTCTTTCATCTGCAAACTTTACAAAATCATAATAAAGTAGCTCCATAATAATGTAATAGTTTCACCCTTCTGTATCTAGCATTAAAAATTACCTTCTGAATTTATGGCACATAACACACATAACAAATTTGGTCATTCAACAAGAAAAAAGAAGCAAAATTTTCACCTCTGTTTTAACTCTGGATCCTGTCACTACTACATTCATGTGAGAATAACACTTAAGTATTCATTAAACCAGGGTTGGCTCAACAACATAAGCATTCCACGTGGTTATCTTGGCATGGCCTAATGTGCATAGTGGCTAGTCTGGGCTGAGTGGATCGCAAGCCAGAGATTAGAGATCAAAGTGTTGATCTTTCAGTTTTCAGGGAAACTAATGATGTAGCAAAGGGGCCCAGTGAGTAAATGTCTCTAAATAACAATAGTTACACACAACACACACACACACACACACACACAAACTGATGCCTTACAACTAAGAAGTGTAAGAGGGACTGGGGTGTGCCTTGGCACAGGCAAATCTTTGTGGGCAGAAAAAACAAAACAAAGCAAAACACTTCTTGAACTGACCTTGCTTGACTTAAATTCATAACTTAACTTGATTTGCAGTTTTATATACTATCCTGTTTCTGTTCTTTGTAGATGGAACTGTTCATGATTTTGGTGTTTAAAGCAACAAGAATTTTTTTTTTAATTTAAGAAATAAGTTGATTTATGGGATGAATACTGAATTGAAGCAGGAAGAAAGACTTTAGGAGTTCCTTTTTCCTCCTTTAGAGCAGAAAACACTATGGTAGCTCTCCAAAGGGCAAAGGCAATTGACTGATAAGACACTAAACTTGTAAAGAAAAAAGTATAGTTACTGTTTACCAGACCTTCAGAAAAATGCCCACGACAGCAATTCCATCAGGTTGTTTCAAAGCTTCTCCAAAAGTGCCATATTTGGGATTCCAGTGGACCAGGTGAAGCTGAAATAAAAAAATATGTGGTAAATAATCAAGATTGAATATACAGCAACCAATTATCTACTACTCCATCAAACAAGTACTCAGAGCCATGGATATTTGGTCCCCTAAGACAAGAAATTCTTCCTTTTCTTTGTGACCATGAGGAAATTTCTTAACTTTTTTCCATCTCCAGACTCCTCATCTACAAAATGAGGAGACCTGGCTAGATTGCCCCTGAGGTTCCTGTTGACTTTGAAATAATGAATTTTTGAATACTATTAAGTATTTCTCTTTTCTCCCTCATCTAAGGGGGAAAAAGTACATGGACTGGGGGTGGAGGTGGAATATTTTAATGAGAACTAAATCACAACAAATAGATTTGAAATTAACAATTTTTATTTATATTTGCAATTACACAATGTCAGGTAGAAAGGACATTTCCTGGGGGAACCACAACCCAAAGACACAGTTCATGTGATGGGTTGATCAGTTTGAAATCTCTTCTTTTCTCTCATAAACTTGGAGTTGTACAAAGAACTGTTAAAAAAAGAACATCTAAGACTGTGAAATCAAGTCATGAAGTAGGAGTGGAAAAATGAGGGAGAAAACTATCTTTTTCTTTTCAGATATGGCAATTTTCAGCCTAAAGAGAATTCAGTAATTATAGTTTTGAGAAAAGAAGACTTAGCATGATTACACATGTATAACCTATATCAAACTGCTTGCCTTCTCCATAGGGATGGGGGGGCAGGGGTAGAAGGGAGGAAGGGAGAGAATTTGGAACTCAGAGTTTTGAAAATGAATGTCAAAAATTATTTTTATATGCAACTGGGAAAATGTTTTTTTAAAAATAAATATTTAAAAATAAATAAAAATGCAAACCAAAAAAAGAAAAGAAAGAGGACTTAGTGGCAAAATGATTAAATTTATTGTCATTTTAAACCTGAATACTAGATTCAAAATATATCAAAAATTTCCTATTGAATTATATATAGAATAAGAAGGGCACATGCTATTCTACGTGGTAAAATTTATCATTTCTTAATGTGAAAATATCTTACTGTTTAGTAGAACTACTTTGCCTTAAATCACTTATGAGCATAATCACACAAAAAATGTTTTATGTGCAGGAAAAGATAAAATTGCACATTATGTCCAAATCTGAAGTCAATAAATTAGCTTATCCTTCCTTCAAATCGTGAACAGAGGCACAATATACTCATGTGATATTCATGTGTTTGTTGCAGAAAATATTGAAAGGGGAAGAAAAAAAACACCTTTGTATAATTCAGTACATTTCTCAAGTGGCCTTAACCAAAGCTTGATCTAACTTAGTTTTCCCTATGATAGAACAGAATTCACTCCAAACCTTTTAACCTGGAGTTAGATTGTTCTAGGCTTTGGGACTTCTGCCAGTTTTACTAGGTATTGTGATCTCTAGCATTTTTCCGCTTAATCTTCCCTAGGAAGAGCTTGTAGCCAGGAGTTTTCTTATTCACTAACAACATTCATGACTTCTTAACTGCGTACCTTACATACCTATTGTCTTTCTGATCCACAGAACTACTGCAAGAGAAAAATCACAGAAATGTGGGTTGCATTTACATCAGCAGCGTAGGAAACCATAATTCATTTCTCAAGTCATAAAAAATTTTCTCTCTATCCATATAATCAATAAATTAAATTGGGTATACTATAAAATAATATTCATATTAAATTATTTCCATAACAGCCATCCTCTGTCTCTGTCTCTCTCTCTCTCTTTCTCTCTCTCTGGTTTTAAAGGAACATTATTTACTTTTTCAGTTATAAATACAAGTGATATCACAAAATACATTTTATGGAGACATTTATAATATTAGTTTAGAAATAGAAAAACAAAGCGGTTTCACTATAGTCACTTTTTCTTCTTTTAGGGTTTTTCTCCCTTTTGTCAAACTACCTTTCCCTTCAATGTGTCTATTTCCCATCTGCATTTTGGCAGCCTCATTTAGGTTAGAACTCTCTAAATAGTAACCTACTCTTAGTCAATATCTTCATCTGTTCTTAATTAAAATTTACTTGATGTAGTACTTTGTCTGGCTTCTTGAGTGGTTTGCCCTTTCCTTTTCCAGTCCATTTTACTGATAAGGAAACTAAGGCAAACAGGGTTAAGTGACTTGCTCAGGGTCACACAGCTTGTAAATAGTTGAGATTATATTTGAACTCAAGTTTTCCTGACTTCAGGGTGGGCACTGTGCCAGATAGCCATCCCAAGTAAAGAGGTAGCCTGATACAATGGAAAGATCACTAAATCACAGGACCTGGGTTCAAATCTCACTTCCAACATTATCTGTATGGCCCTGACCCTCAATCTCCTCATGCATAAAATGAGGAGGTGTCTAAGGTCCCTTTCAGCATTTGATCTATATTAGTGCAATGCAGTGACAAAAGCACAAAGCTGAATCAGGAGATCTGGATTCTAGGCTCAACTTTATCACTAATAAACATTTATTAAGTGGTATGTTCCAGACACTGTGCTAAATCTCTGCCCTCAAGGAGTTTATATTCCAATTCTAATAGGATATTTGAGATTCCTGGCAGCTAGGGGGTAAAGCAAATAGAGTACTGGGCCTGAAAGACTCAACTTCCTGAGTTCAAATCTGGTCTCTGATACTTACGAACTGTGTGACCCTGGGCAAGTCACTTAACCCTGTTTGTCTCAGTTTCCTCATCTGTAAAATGAGCTGGAGAAGGAAATAGTGAACCACTCCAGAATCTTTACCAAGAAAACCCCAAAGGGGGGGTCACAAAGAGTTAGACACAACTGAAACAACGAAACAACAACAATTTGGGAGTAAGGGATTTATGCCCTCTGCCTCACTTTCCTCATATAAAAAGACTTGATCTCTAAGTTCTCTCCCAGCTCTAAACTTCTATTCTAATTGAGCACATGAAGCCTTCCCAGAATCCACCAAATCTCAAAAGCAGATCTATGTCTAAGACTGACCCTGGCTTGTACCCATTTTTCTGCAAAGAGGAGAAAAGAAATGAATATATTTAACATTTCTATGCACACATGTGTGAGGTGCTTAAAGGTAGTTCTTACCTCAGCGGCATATTTCACTCCATCCACAGTATGCTCTGAGCCATGATCGTCAGAAGAGCCCCAGTGAAGGTGAAACTGGCGCAGTCGATAGCCTCCAGACAGCGGACCCCCTCTCAGCACTATAAAGATAACCTGGGGTTAATACTGAATTCAGTTCAGCTTCACAAGTTTCCTCCTAAGCAAACATTTCTGCATTTTTGGGAGACCAGATTCATAAACAGAGCCCAATTGGCTCCAGATTCCTGTGACTACAAAACCCCAAAGCCTAGCCTAGCTGCATAGTGTTTCCTAATGAAAACTGGCTTTATTTTCTTTGCTAAATTGCAACAGTGCATAGTATTCATGATGTGTTGTTTTTCCTCCTCCCTCTGTCCTCCCTTCTAGCAGCACTTAGTTTTGTATAGGGAAAAAACAATCCCTTTTCTGGTAGCCCAGTGCTCAGAGACACTGATCTATTTTCCTAAACTTATCTTCCAAGTCTCTCCCTACATCTTGCCAAGAATTTGATTGATGAGCATCTTCTGCAGTGCCATAGAATGCTAGGGACCATTTTGATACCTCACATAGACTCTGCCTTTTCCTCTGAGTCCTAAGACATCATAGCTTGTTTACAAGTGAAGAGAATATGAGTTATGTAAGATAATTGGAAATAATACTATCTATAGTAGCCTTTCAGAACTACAAAGTTCTGAACATGAGAACATGAATCAACAAACATTCCTTAAGTACCTCCATGCCAGGTCCTGGATACTGAGAAAAAAGACAAAAATGAAACAGTCCCTGTCCTCAAGGAGCTTATTAGCTGAGTGAGACAATATTGTACATATGTAGGTATGTGCAAAATAGATACACATAAGAGATGCAGCTATAATGTAATGAATCTAACTCGGCAATCCATGGCTAGAAAAATTACCTCTAGTGACATCTCCTATGTACACAGCCACATACCCACTCCCCTAGATAAGTGAAAAACTTACCTTGTCTTTTTTGAGTAAGGATAAATTTAACTCATGATTTAATTTTAAAGTATTGACTCTTTCCTCTGGATAAGGCATTCAAAAAGTCATTTTGCTTGGGGAAAGGATTCCATTAAAACTATTTTTAAAAATTCAATCACTTTTGTGCCAAGAAATTTCAAAACATTACTTAATGTGTATCATCATGATTGTGGGGGAAAAAAATGCTACAAAAGTTGCTGTGGAGTACTAATTTAAAAGAAAAAGCTATCACTTCAACTCTAAGTGTAACAAGCCATTGTCTACAGGACAAAATACAAAATAATGAGCCTGGCATTCCAGTCCTTCACAATCTGGCTCCCACCTACCTCCCTTTCCAGCCTTATTCCACATCACTGCTTGTCATATTATCTATATTCAAGCCAAACTGAACAGCTTCATTCCTTGATTCTGTCTTGCTCTGTCCTACCTCTGTGCTTTTTGTCCGTGCTCCAAAACAGACACCACTCACTTCCTTCCCTGTTGAAATCCTTCGAGAATAGTTTGCCCTTTCCTTTTCCAGTTCATTTTATAGATGGGGAAACTAAGGCAAACAGGGTTAAGTGATTTGCCCAGGGTCACACAGCTTATAAATAGTTGAGACCAGATTTGAACTCAGGTCTTCCTGACTCCAGGGTGGGCACTCTATCCACTGTGCCAGCTAGCCATCCCAAGTAAAGAGGTAACTTGATACAATGGAAAGATCGCTAAATCAGAAGACCCGAGTTCAAATCTCACTTCTGACACTTCCATCAAGGTGCAGAACAAGTGTTCATTTGAAGCCTTCCTTCTCTGGCTTCTCCCTCCATCTATGATCCTTCCCTCTTCAGATCTTTCATGCCACCCTGACCTTTCCTATCTGTGTATCATATGCTAACTCACATTATAGCTTTTTCATGTTCAGATTTTACTCCTTCTATTAAACTGTACTCTCCTTGAGAGTAGAGAAGTGTTATGTTTCATCTTTTCATCCTAAGTGCCCAGAGGAATAGCTGGAAGTTCATAAATGCCTGTTGAATCCAACTAAGCCAGTAATCTGCATACTAAGACCTGCTTGGAGATTTACATGTGCCCAGCTCTATTACAGAGTGACAAGAAAAGGCGAAGGAATGGGCCTGAAGTTTCATTGATACAGGGAATTCTGGATGAGGAACCTCTTTTTACCAATGTAGATCTGTATCTTCTCTGCAAATTTCAGTCTTACAGAATAGTCCAGCGTACTGAAATGTTTGGTGCCTTGCTCAGGATCACATAAGCAATGTGTGTCAGAAGCAGGGCTTGAACCAAGATCCTCCCAGCTCTGAGGACAGCTTTCAATCCACTGCACCACACTGCCTCTTAAGGAGTGATGAAGTGGATCATTGAAAAACTGATTTTATCAGTTCTAGACAAGGAACCAAAAACTGAACCACAAATAGAAAAGCAGGTTATAGCAGTCATCTTAACTAATCAGTAAGATGATTGATTGACCAAAACAACTCAGCGCTCAGATGTTATGAGTTCTGGAAAGTAGATTCAACCATTTTAACAGATATTGGTTTGTCATGGGAATACTGTCTCAGTAAAGAATACACAGTCAGAAGAGTCACATGGAGTTGGTAATAATGGCTTTCTGATGTGAATCAAATGAGTGTGCATTCTGTTAATAGCCTTTGTTAAATATTTGGATTTCATATGACATCTGTCTAAGGCTTGAAAAACCCATCAATGTAAACTTAGAGGCTGTGATGAGCAAATATTAAGGAGGTGTAAAGTATCTTCTGTTGCAATGTGGGGAGACAAAGCTCCGTCATTAACATTTTTTCCATAGCACTTAGTATAGCAGAAGACAAGGACAGATTCTATCAAAATGTAACCTTTGCTGTTTCTTGGCATCAATCTAATATGAAGGAGCAATGGAATTCCCATCTACAACATAACTGTTTCACAAGAACCCTCCTTTAATAGCATTAGGATCTACAAAGTCAGGTTTCTAAAAATGTCCATCACAAATCTCTCCATAACAAACATTTCTTTGAAATAGCTAGTACAGCAGTGTTGGTGATGGAAATAAGACTAAACCTTGGGAGTAGGGTTTTAGTGCATTTAGCTGGTGTCACAGGCGAACTTTTGTACTAAGTACTGGACAGAATTAAAGTACTAGTCTATTTGAGGGGGGAAGTGAAAAAAGAATAAATGAGCACAGTTTGGGACTTTGTATACACTGAGCAAGTAAAAAGGTGCTATTTGCTCAAGCCATTTTGTCTCTGCTGTGAATCCACTAATTGCATGATCCAAATAATAGGTTTATAGGAGCATGCTGTTTTAAAAACATATTTTAAAACCTATATTACACAAAACTAGGGACTGACTTTTCCCTTTGGAAGGGAAAAAAGAAAGAGAGAATGGGAGCTGAAAGTAGAAGATAAATAAAATATTTGATTTCACTCCAGAAAAATAGAGTTAGGGACCCAAGAAATATCTGTTAGGTGTTAGGAATATACTCCTCAATGCTTCTTTCCTTTCTACTAATGTGATGTGATCAAAAAGAGGGAGGGGCAAGATTTGGAGCCAAAAGGTCTGGGTTCAAATCCTAGCTCTACTTTCTGAGTGACACTAGGCAAGCCATGTTACATTTTTAGATCTCAGTTCCTCACCTACAAAATGAACCTATCATATTCTCTGCAACGTTCCAACAGTTTTCACGTTAAGCCTATATTTGAAACTGCTCCATTGTCCCCAGCTAGCTTAATTTTCTTCCTCTCTTACCCTTGTCAGAGAAGTAGTCAAAATTAAAACTCTTAGAACTGAGTGAGTGTGGGACTTATGGCCAATTTTCATCACGTGTTGAAACTGCGGTTAATAACTCTTGACAAAGACTAAAATACATCCATTAAAATTGTTTTCATTTTAAGGGAGAAGTCTTCTTTTGCAAATGTTTTCAACCATATTTAGACAGGCTGTCTTCTAAAGACTACTTAATCAAACAGCTTGTCAGGACAAATTTATTTTGTTGTTTTCTCAGTCAGGGTTAGCTAGTTTGGGGCAAAATTGGGAAGTGGGAGAAACTTTTACAACTTCCAGCCTCATCCTCCTGTACCCTTTCCCCTTTTCTTTTGCATCAGCCCTCTGACCTCTTACCCTCCACCCTATGCACTTTTAAATACCCTCTGCACTCCTAATCTCTCTCTCTCTGACTGACTTTTCATCAAGCTATTTTCTCAAGAAAGCATTTTATATCAGTTATTTGAACTTGTTAGTTAAAGTTAACATGTTCCTTCTCTCAGGGGTATTTGTTTCCCTAGCCTTGTTTCTAATGGTGGCATAAAAGGCTTTGTCTGCTACTGAAAGAATTTTTGGCATCAGGGAACTTGTGGGAAATAGTTTTTGGAGAGGGGTATTGGTACATAGCAAGGCCTCCCCTAAAAACATTCCACAAAGCAAGGTGGGTAGGGTTAGCTCTGGAATAGTGCCACACTTAACCATATCCACTGTGTTTTTGCTCATAAAAATGGATTCCTGAGATAATGAACCCAAAATAAACATTTCCTCTCTGATTTCCTTAAAATATTAATTTGACATTCATGTAAACCAGGGCCTAGTACAATGACTATAGTCAGAATAAAAGAGAGGAAGACTGGGTCTTTAATCAAGATGCCTGCTTCTAATTATCCTTCCTCTTAGACTTGTATGTAAGCACTCTCATCCAAGTCTAATTTGGATTCTGCCTAAGCAGATAAGAAGAAATTCAAGATTCCAGAAGTTTCCAGAAAATTCAATCACTATAGACAGCTGACCTAGATAAGTCACACCCCAAAACTTACTCAGTAGTTTGAGCCTGCATCTGAATGATCTGATTAACTATCCAAGCTTGACAATTGGTTTTACAGAATCAAGAAATAGGAGGAGTCTTAAAGGTCCTCTGTTCTTACTTCCCTCTTTTAACACGTGCTAACTGCAGTCCTTTGTGACACAGAGTGCCAGACCTGGAATCAGGAAGACCTGAGTTCAGATCAGACTCAGACACTTACTAACTGCGTGACCCCGGGTAAGTCATGTAACCCTGTTTGCCAGTTTGCCAAATGAGCTAGAGAAGGAAATGGCAGACCACTCTAGTATCTTTTCCAAGAAAACCCCAAAATGGGGTCATGAAGAGTCAGATAAAACTGAAAAATGACTGAACAATAACAAACAGACCCAGAGAAATCAAGCAACTTGCCAAGGGTCACATGGCTAGTACATGGCAGAGCCAGGAACTCTGTCTACAAATCCTTTCCTCCCTGCCACACCAACCATAACACCACTATGTTTATTTGATTTGAAGATCATCTTTTACCAGGAAATTAAGTGAATGGAATTAAGAGAAATATAAGATGAAAGTTAACAATATAAATTGGCTTAATATAAGGAATGATCAATCAGAGGTTAGATTAGAAAGCACTTCACAACCATGAAAGCTACTATGCCAGGCTGAATAAAATAATTCCATTTATATAAGCTTGGCCAGAGTAGCCCAAACTCCTTAACTTATCCGATTTACTCTGACTTTTCTACATATGTACTCAGCAGAGTATTGAGTCAGACACCTTGACTGAGTGGAAATATTGGTCCAGCATGAGTACCACATAGAAATACTTTCAAATGAGTGGACTTTCATAAAAAGAAGAAGAAGAAGAAGAAGAAGAAGAAGAAGAAGAAGAAGTGTAACTTAAAAGAACAAAAAATGAGTTGATATGAAATAATATTTAAGAAAAATTCTAGCATTGTCTTTATATATAACCTGGGACACAAAAACTCTTGCTCTCTACTACATCTGAGAATCTTTGTGTTAATTAATTATAATAATGATAAGTAAACTATTATTACAGATAGGCATTCATTGCTGATGTTTGGAATGTTTTTTAGAAATTGTGTTGCATCAGATAACAGTTGTGGTGGTGATACAATGATTTTCCCTAATCTTAACTGACAGCAGAACTAAATCTTTCTCCCAATCTTATAATTCAGTGATTTGCCTAAAGCTGTAGGGAAATATGGGGGACTTTCGATAGATCTTCCAGTTCCACAAAAGGTGTTACTGAAGTAAAAATTTCATGAGAAACTTAATTAACAATATTTCTTGAGTACCTACTAAGTGAAAGAAATTGGGCTACATACTGAAATAAGTCCAATAGTCCCTATTGAGCTTCAAAAAAAAAAAAAGAGTTGGAAGTGACGTACTTAGCACAGTGACTGGAACATGGTAGCTACTTAATAAGTGTTTTCTGACTGACTGATGCAGGAACCAAACCTGGAATCACACAATACATTGAGTCTTTTAGGGCTTGGCATCCTCCCAGGAACCAAGAGGAAGAAATCTCCTAGTTTGTGCCCTTCTTTTTTGGATTGTTCTTTGCACATGCTACTAACCCAGATTTCCTAGATCATTTAGAAAGTGGCAAAGAAGAGCTTTGTAGGGAGGGACATCGTGGTAGCAGTTCAATGGGACTGGGAGAAGATCCAGGTGTACATGTTTGCTTTGCCCCCTTTTGGATATAGGGACATGTCTCAGTGTCTGAACTATGTCTGAACTTGGAGAATGACACAGTTTTACTTCATTGCATACATGTTTCCTTGCATCTAGTGGTGGCTTGCCTCTTTTCACCATTAGATTGACTATGTAACAAAGTTGTTTCAGCCCATGCTTACATGGAAAATATGCATAGCTACCTGTTGATAATGAATACAGACTCTTAGACTTACTTGATCTATCATAGGTGTCATCAAACACAACTCTGCAGGTTTTTCCATTGTTCAAAATGGTCTTTGCAGAACCTGGGTCATAAGACGCAGACCAAGGCAGCAGAGAGGGATCATGCCTGATGTCTTCGGTATGCAGCTCAATAGGGGACTGCTTGTCACCCTTAGCAAAGGGGTACATTTCAGGCCAATGATCAGGTCCTAAGGGAAGGAAAAGTCAAAGAAGTTATTCACTGGGCATCTCTCTGATGCTACTTGCTAGTAAGTGAACTAACAATACGTAGTAATGAGAGGGCTACATGTTGTAAAAATGGTCTTCTGGTAGAATTTGCAGAGAAGAAATCTCATCCCATCTATCCTATCTCAGGGACAGTGTGGAAGGCATAAGTTAAAATTAAACTTCTATGTAACTGTGTTTACAACAAAACAACTTGAAGGGAGGAGGGAACCACTGTTTTCTGTCTTCTGCTAAAGGCTAAGGGGAAGAAATTCTGCTCCGGCTATAAAATAGATGCCAAAAAAAATTTACATTTGGATAATGCCCTTAAGGTTTTCAAGGATTCCCATAAATTGTCTCATTTAAATTCCACAGCAACTCTGGATGACATAAGTGTCTATATTTTATAGATCAGGCATTTAAGCCTCCTAGACATGGACGTTCCCGGGGGCCATACAATCAGTAAGTGGAAGAATCAGGATTAGAACCTAGATGTACTGATTCCCAGTGTTATGCTCTAGGACCTAAAGGGCTGCTGATCAGCAAGTATAAAGACTTGCAAAAAAAAAAAAAATCAGCAATATGGAAAAAAAATGTTGGGAGGTACACCCAAATTCTGTCAAAACCTGACTTCCCTCTGAAGGAGTGAGCTTGAAAAATATGAGAGGATCTTTCTGGTCCCATCAGACCAGACAGCATATGCCTTCACTCACCATTGTGGCTGGCGTAGCCCCATTCCTTGGCCATGGTCTTCTGTCTCAGGACTTGCTGCCTCCTAGTCTCTCCTGCAGGATGTCCTTCTGTGTCCGTCTGAGACAGGGACTTTTATAAGTGCCCGCCAATACCATGTCCCTGTTAGACCAGGGGAGGAGGGTGGAGCCAGGGGGGTGGATAATAAGGACCGTACTCCTGTTTAGGAGAGAAAGAGGAGGGGTGGGAGGGCAGAACTTCTGACACTTTGACTGATGGTGGGGAAGGGAGGTGGGAGGATGAGAGAAGGCATTGACTTAAACTCTAACCTCTGCCCCCCACCGCACCCCACCCTCTTGCTCCCTCTACTTTGGCCCTGCTGGTTCTGGGCAGCGTGGGGCTTCCAGAACTGTGTGTTTTCTGCTAGCTGCTCCAACAACTTCTGCAAGGTGCTGGGCGGTGGGGGGCTGGATGGAAGCTAGGACTGAGGAGACTTTAATTTTTACCTCATCCCCCACCCCCCGCCATGATATTTTTTTTTTTTGAGAGGGCAAAGGAAATAGGCAGAAGTAAGGAGGCACTTTTTCATTAGCCCTTACCAGAAGACCGAAAAGAGCGGTCCCATCCAACCCCTGAGTCCAAGTCCACAGTCAGGTTCGGATCTGGGCGTCAGTCTCGGGATCCCTCCAAGGAGCTCATCATTCTCCTTCCCTGGCTTTCTGCCAAGAGCAGCCAGCAGACTTTCTTTCCTGCACCCCTGAGCAGGGGAGCGAGGGAAAGATAGGAAGGATAGGGAGGAGGACAGGACGCTTCTTTGTCAGCCTTATGCCTGAAGGTCCCATTCGGATCCATTGCCCTGGAATGAATATCAGCCCTGGGCTAACCCTGCTCTGTCCATCCTGCGGGTATTGGGAAAGGCTGCACTAAGTGGGAGAAGGAACGGGGGTGTGAGGATGTGGCGTGGCAAGCAAGCGTGCCACTGGAGCTGCCAAAGTCTTAGTTCCCTGTTAGTTCGCTGAGGCCGGGGGAGCTCGGGGAAGGCTCAGAAACATAGGAAAAACGCGCATGGAGCACCCGCTGCCTTGGGGTTATTTCACCTTTTCATTGCCCGACACGTACGGAGTGACAACGCAACGAAAAGAGAGCGATGAGGCAGCCCGGCTCTGCACGCTGCTTTCTTAAGCAAAATGCAAGGACTGCTGCCAGGAGGTGGGCATTGTACTGCATTACCCGTGCGTCTTGGTCTATGTGATAGAAAAGCGAAGGTGAAATTTACAATGGGAGGGAGTAGGGGAAAGGGAGGATGCAAAACTGAGAGTTCAGACATGGCAACACTTGCAAGAACTGATTTCAACATCTTCCTTTGAGTTTTAGGTCAACATGTAGCAAATAAGGCAACCTTGAAAAGAAATATAACGTCAAATCTATTTGCCACATATTTGCAAGAGATACTTCTCCCTGAGTTTGACATATACTGCATATAGTGCATAAGTATTTGGAGAATACAAAAGTAAAAAAGGAAATTATATTCCAGCATGGAAAAGGTATTTCATCTCCAAGGTATGCAGAATGCATTACCACATTCACATAGACTGCCAATCATGAGGGTAGGATATTTATACCACAGCTAAAGGGTTAGAGACTAAAGTCTACATTACCAAAGAGATATCAGGAACTGAAAGAATTGTTTAGATAATTCACAGAGGCATTTACAAACAATCTCTTCTCTCTAACCCTCACCCCTCCAAAAACAAAAACCCAAACAACCAAACTTTTTGCTCATTCCCTGAAATATATCATTTGAAGACACTTTGGGTCTAAATTGTTTAGAAAATTTCCTCAATTCTTGTCATTGATAATACAAACCTGACTTTAATGATTAACAGCAATGTTTTTTCATTTTTATTAAGATTTTTTAAATGTCCTTGGCATTAATAACTCATAAAATTCCATTACCACCACCTCAGGATAATAATTTTTTTTGTTTTATTCTCTTTTTCTATTACACGTAATTAGAATAATAATTATATTTAAGGTAATAATTTGGGGATTCTTTTATACCATCTTTATCCCAAGGCCAAGTCATGAAACTTGCCATTTGTGCATAGGAAGGTGTGCGCTAGGGGTGGTGGGGGCAGGGATACACACAGATAGTAAATTATATTTAAATAAAGAATATTCTATAAGGGAAAATTATTTCCCTCAGAGAGGTAGGGTACTTGAAAAAAGAAATACTATTACATACGTTCCATTGCTACATGAATTCCCTTAAAAATCATGGTTCCCATGGTTCCTTCTTAGTATCGATGCTAATAAAAAAATATTTAAACACAACTCGGGAATATCTGGACCATTCCTGAGTTTCAAGTTGAAATATTTAATTTTAGAGCACAAAAATTATTTTGTTTTATAATGAAAACAAAAACTAATGATGGTCTCCTCCCCCTTTTAGCTGATTTCTCCTTCACATATTTGTCATGATAACTTGTAAAATTCTTTGATCACAGAGAAAAGTGACATTGTGATCTAAAGCAGGACCTTGAGATTTCTGGAGTTGGCTTGCCTTTTCCCAAGAGTCTTGGGTTCATGCTGAGGTAATATTGGAAAGGCAGCCACCAACAATTATCTAGTACTGAACAACTAGCACATTGACACCCCCATCCTGTCTGCTGATAATGAGAATCTTGACTTATTAAGCTAGTCATAGGAATAATAAAAATTATTCTAAGAGAGAGTTTGTGCTTATATAGCACAAAGTAAGCTAGCTATATGACCATCTAAAGTTAATGCAGTAAACCATGCTGGTTGTGAGAGTGGCATGGTCAAAAATGAACTTTTAAGACCAAAGAATGCTTTAACATATTTATAGGAATGGTTTTCCATCTTATTATGCATAGTACCAGACCATGAACATGAACTCAAATACACCAAAAAACTGGCATCATATCTTCTGTCATATCACAATGTGACAGAAGGAGAAATAAAAATGAAGGAAAATAATCAATTTGGTGATCTCTAAAATCATTCATTAGTATTTAAAATAAAATAGACTGCATAATTACATGACTTTATGGAACTTTCCCAAGGACATGTATTTCCTAATTTAAATTCCTATTTTTATTGCTTTGAAGACTGAAGGAAAGAAGAATGAAGAGAATTGAGCATAACTTTTAAAAGAAACTTTATTAAGGTTTTCCTATGCATAACTTAATTTGTATATTTAATTTCATTCTGGTAAGGTTTTTTTCTTTTTTGAGCACTTGACTGTACATTGTACAGAGAAGACTGTACTTAGCATCACCTCTGGAGTTTGCTGCACCCAGCTAAAGTCTATTTTGGCTAAATTAGGTAGCAAAGCAATTTTACCTTATCTCCAAAGTTCCTCAATAAACATAGAAAACTGTCATCCAAATACAATTTTTTCTTATACTTTTAAACACACTTTTAAAAAACAGAATAACCCTCTTTGACATGGAGAATATAGAGGAGAAATTGTCATTCTGGTAGGATATATTTTCTAGAATGGTTCACATGTAGAAATCATAAGAGCTACTTTCAAATAATTTATCTGATAGAAGTTTTCTTAGAAGATGGGTTTATGTATGTACATATGTACATATCCACATATGCATGTATTTATTGTTGTTGTGTTTGTCCTTTGTTCTTGAAGAGGACCATGACATCAAGATGATGACATGACTTGCTGTTGACTTTGATTTGAGTGAGGGAGTGCTGTGCAAGGTCACCAACCTCACTTTCTTCTCCTGTGCCATCTGGAACCAGTAGCCTGATATTCATCAGGACTACTGGAGATGACCCAGGATGCAATATAAGACCCTGGCCCTTTCAGGCTAAGGTCTTCTAGCATTCTCACTTTGAGTGAGATATACCATTCAATGAATAGGCTTCTTTAAGTAGTTGCTCAAGGGATGGCTCCTTTAACAAAAAAAATCAAACTGGGAGGAGAAGACCCTCAGGGTTCCTGGGTAAAAGAGAAACACTATTTAGTATTTAAATCCACTCTGTGCTAGGTGGGTGGGAACTTTTTGTCCAGTCTATGAGCTCCACATATCCACACATGCATGTATTTGTGTGTATATCTATGTATAATGTATGTAGTTGTCTCAGAATTTTTTAGTGGTTCAAGTTGATTAGTATTTGGCCTAAATTCATCATTATTTCTTCTCATTTATCTCAATAGACTGTAATTCTCTAAATAATTCTTCTCCCTCTTTGGTGATAAATAGGGTATTTTTCTCACAATGCAGAGCATATTTGCTAACCCTCCTTCATGCATCTCATATATATATACATATATATGACACATAAACACTGTAATCACTGAAACAATTTGTTCCAGACAAAACTGATCCCACCCACACACCCTCTGTCATCCACGATAGTCTACTGATATACAATGCCTAACCACCACCTTATATTTAAATATACTTGAAAATTAGTAATCAAGGAAAGTTTAAAAAATTAGTAAACTGGTCACTTCCTCATTTTTCCTTATTCTCCTTCAAAATAGAAGGAAAAAAGGAAAAGCTGCTCAATAACCAAAGATGAAGAAAACTATGCCTTAAAGAATTCACTAAAATATGTTTAATTTTTTGAAAGCTCACAGGTAGGAAGGACAAAAATTAAATAAGAACTGACCTAACAGAAATAAATAAAATGAGAATGTTTCTAAGAACCAAGTCTTCTTTAGCACATTATTTCGTTAAAAAAAAGTTAAATGAAATATTAGTAAACAAAGTGAGACTGCATTATTATAAATTAAACAGGTTTTTGTTTTTTTTTTTTTTTAACTCAAGAAACATTTCAATAGACATTCCTGAAGTTCCTACTCTGAGCTGGGGACCTGTGATACAAAGACAAAACTAAAGTCCCTGCCCACTAGGAATTTATATCCTTCTAGTGGGATACAATATGTGAAAAGATATAAAAATACAAGTTAAGTCATGGAAAGGGAAAGCACTAACAAAGGGGTAGGTCAGGGAAGGTTCCAAGGAGTTAAAACCTGAGATGAGTGTTGAAAAAGATAAATATTTAGGGACAGAATGAGGTTATATGGACTAGTCCTCTTATTTTACAGATGAGTAAACTGAGACCCAGGGAAATTAAATGAGTTGTCTAAGGTTACACAAAAGCAGAATTTGAACACAGACCATCACCTAATTCCAAAGCAAGACCTTTTTTCCATTGTACCACACTACCTCCATAGTTAGTGCTTGAAGGATGGAAGGACTTTGCTAGAGCAAGATAGTTGAAGATGGATTTTAGACATGAGGGACAGCATGAGAAAAAGGTTCAAATGGGAAGACAAAAACAAGGGATGGAGTGTGGTCTAGTTTGTTGAGAATACAGAGTATGTGAGAAGGAGAAGGAAAAGAAGAAACAGGAGGAAGAGAAGGAAAAGAAGATGAAGAAGAAGGAGGAAAATAAAGAGGAGTAGGATAAAAAGAAAGAGGAAGAGTATGAAATAAAGTTTGACAGCCTCACCTCCACTTCTTAGAATCCTTGGTCTCTTTCAAAGCTTAACTTAAGTGTTATCTTCTATACTGGGCCTTTCCTGATTCCCAGGTTGCAAGCCTTAATAATTGGTAGAATGGTAGTATAAAAATAAAGAAGTTATGAGGAGGGAAATGTCTTGAGGGAGAGATGATCATTTTGGTTCAGGACATGTTGAATATGAGGTCCCAGTGGGACATGCAGGTGGAAATGTCCAGTAGACTTTTGGAAATACAGGATTGGAATTCTAAATGGAGTGTTGGGGGTAAAAATAAATACTTGGGATTTAATCTCCATTAAAGTGATAAAGCTATGAAAATAGATGAGGTTACAAAAATAGATGGAAGGGAGGGGGTGGGGGAGGTCCAGGGCAAAACCCTAGGGGACACAGAAATTAAGGACAAAGATGAGTCAAAAAGTAAGAGAAGAAGCATAATGGCAACAGCTCACATTTATATCCTGCTTTAAGTTTTACATATGCTTGCCCCACAAGAATCCTGTGAAATAGGTATGCAGGAATCTTCATTCCTGTTTCGTAGATGAGAAACTGAGTGTCAAAACAGTTGAGTGATTTTCCCATATAATCACACATTAACCCAAGTCTATCCAGTCCAGTTTCAGTTCACTATCATTTCCTCTCAGAATCATTGAAGACAAAGGAAGAGAAAAGATCAGAAAAAAAGAAAAGAGGCATGTTGGTTATCATTATCAAATGCCTCAGACAAGTATAGGGGGATGCGTCAGAGGACAAGGACCAAAAAACAAAGGAAAAGTTTACCCACTCATTTTTAGAATTAGATTGTTTATTTTCCAATTATTTTTAAATCTGTACTTCCACAGCCCTTTATTGAATATAATTTTTATTGCATTATGGTCTGAAAAGAGTACATTTAATATTTCTACTTTTATGCATTAGGTTTTGAGGTTTTTATGCCCTAAAAGATGGTCAGTATTTTTGAAGGTACCATGTACAACTGAGAAAAGATATACTCCTTTTTATTCCCATTTGATTTTCTCCAGAGGTCAATCATATCTAAGTTTTCTAAGATTCTATTCATCTCCTTAACTTCTTTCTTACTTATTTTATGGTTAGATTATCTAGTTCTGAGAGGGGAAAGGTGAGGTCCCCCACTAGTATAGTTCTACTGTCTATTTTCTCCTATAATTCATTTAACTTTTCCTTTAAGAATTTGAATGATATGTCCTTTGGTACATATGTTTAATATTGACGTTACTACAATGTCTTTGGTGCCTTTCAGCAAGATGTAGTTTCCCTATTTATCTTTTTTTAATTATGCCTGTTTTTTGCTTTTGCTTTGTCTCAGATCATGTTACCCCTGCCTTTTTTACTTCAACTGAAGCAAAATAGATTCTGCTCCAGCTCCTTAATTTAACTCTATATGTGTCCCTCTGTTTCCAGTGTGTTTCTTGTAAACAACATATTGTTGGATTTTGATTTCCAATCCATTCTGATATCCATTTCTGTTTTATCAGTGAAGTCATCCCATTCACATTAATGATCATTTTTATATGTATATATATTATATATGTTAATATATATACATATAATATAATTATGATTGATAACTGAATTTCCCACTATCCTATTTTTTATTTTGTGTATCTTCCAATCCTGTTCTTCCTCTAATATCTCTTTTTCTTGTGGGCAGCTTTTTATGGTAAGGTTCTTATTTTGTTATTTGCTCATTTTCTTTTTAGTCTATTTCTTGATTTTTTGAATTTATGTTAAAATTGGGTTCTGTTCCCAACATTGGAGAAGACAGGGAAGACTGTTTGAAACTTCAGACTTTTTTGCATTGCTGGTTCCAGAGCTAGTTTTGGGGGTTTGCAAATTTTTAGTGCTTCTAAGGTGGTGTGATCTGGAGAGAGTTGTGGTCATTGCTCTCCTGGTTTGCTCTCTGGTCTTTCCCAGAAAGGGTCCTGATCTCTTGGGATTGCAATTGATGATGCTTCTCAGGGTCCCTGATCCCTTGGATCCAGAAACAGTACTGCTTTTCAGAGCTGCTGCTCCCTCTTAACCAAAAGTGTTTCTCTTTGTCCTTGAACTGTGATCCAGAAGTGGGTACAGGCAATGGAGCAGCCAAACAGCTTCCAGGACTATGTCCATTGCTAGCATATGAGTCCCCTGTAATCTCTTTGTGACCATTTGCCAGGTCTTTCTGTCTCTGACTTTAGAGATCCCAAAGCTTCTACTACTTCTGTCACTACCACTTAGTCCCATGATGGGTATTGCATACATGTGGGGTCTAGGGCAGTTTTTACCCCTGTGTCACAGATCTCTCTTCTCAACCCTTTAAGGTGTCTTGGGCTGGAAAAATGTCACCCTAACCTTTTGTTGATTCTGCCACTCCAGATTTTCATTTGAACCATTATTTTAAAATTATTTGGAGCAGAACTTTGGGAGAGGTCAGCTGAGTGTTTCCTCTATTCTATCATCTTGGCTCCGCCCCTCAAAGGAAGAATTTTAAATAAAAGTTAAAACATGTTTTGTCAATGAAATGAGAACACTAGAGGGAAAGAATTGAAAAATAAATGAAAGAAAGAATTGGAAAAAAATTAAAAGTTTGGCACAAGAGTATAAAATTTTGCCCAAACAACAAACTCTCTGAAAATTAGAATGGACCAAACAGAAGACAATAACTCCAAAAAGCAATAAGAAATATTAAAACAAAACCAAAAGATTGAAAAGAAGAAAATATAAAGGAACTTGTAGGTAAAATAATGGACTTTGGTTTTGCTCAAGGAGATCAAGCAAGAAACAAAATTTAAGCATCATTGCATTATTTGAATTCCATTACCAAAAAAAAAAAAAAGGTCTAGACATCATATTTCAAGAAATCTCTAAATACAGTTACCCAGATCTCTTAGAACCAGAGAGTAAAGTGAAAATAGAAGCAATCCACTCCCCCAAAAGCAACTCCAGAATGAGAATTCTCAGAAATATAATAGCCAAAATCCAGAAAAAATCCTTCAAGCATCTAGAAAGAAAAAATTCAAGTACTGAAAGTCAGGATCACACACAGCTTGGAGTGCTATATTCCAGAAGGCAAAAGGCATAGGTCTACAGCCAAGAATTACTTATTCAGAAAAACTAATAATAATACCACCATGTGGAAAATTAATCCTTAATGAAATAGAGGATACTCAAACATTCCTGATGCAAAGTCCAGAGCTACATAAAAATGTCTAGTTCAAGCACAGGAATCTGGAAAAAGACAAAAATATAAACACAAATGAACAATGATAAAAGAGTGAACAAAGATAAACTGCTTACATTCTAATATGGGCAGATGATACATATATTCTCTATGAAATCTCGCATCATCCAGAGTCACAGAGGGAGCCTAACCAGTGAGAAGATATGAGAATAGTTCTGTTATATCTTAATGAAAGAAATATAGAGAGAGAAGAAGAAGAATACACTAAAGGGGGGAGGGAAGGAAAGAAAGATTAGGGGAAATTATGTCACATAATCAGGGTATGCACACAGACATCTATACAAACAAAGCAGAGGTGGGGGAGAACAGCTGACAATTGAACCTTACCATCATCTGAACTGGTCAGAGGAGGAAAGAAAACATGCACAAAGGGTTGCATACAAAAATACATTTCACTCAACAAGGAAATAGGAGAGAAAGAGGAGAAGAAAGAAGAGGAAATTACAGGGAAGATACATTACCAGAGGGATTAGTTCTAAGCAAAACAAACCCCAAGGATGAACATACATATTTATAGCTCTTTTTGAAGTAGCAAAGAATGGGGAATTGCCCATAATGGGGAAGCCCATAAAATGAGGGATGGATAAACAAGTTATTATATACAAATATGATGCAATGTTATTGTGCTACAAGAAATGACAAAGGGAATGGTTTCAGAAAAATCTGGGAAGACTTATAAGAACTGGTTCAGAGTGCAGTGAACAGAACTAGGAGAATAATTTATACAAAATTACAATATGATAAAGAAAAATTACTTTGTAAGAATTAAAACTCTGATTAGTTTGACAAGAAAAGTAAGAAAATAAAAATAAAAGAACAGGAAATTTTGATTATTAAAGGAAATTTCCCAGTTCAACTTCTTGGAGCACATTTTGTGTGATAACAAGGTATAATCAATCATTCTGATGCTGGCTGATGAACATGGAAATAGAACTGAAAGAAGCTGGTAAATTCAAGGAACTTGAAAACAGAATGAAAAAACCAGGTTTCAGTTAAATGCAAGGAGTACACAATGGAAATCCACAAATTCTTACACAATGGAAATGTCCTCCTGTAATAAGCAACAATGATAATGAAATGGTAAAAGGATTGTAAAAGAGTATTCTATTAAAGAGACTATTCTAAGTTTCTTATATGCATATATGTATGCATAGAAAAATGAAATTCCCTTTTCAAGAGTGAACAACTGAGCTAAGCTTTTATATACTTCTGGCACTATTTGGTTTGTTGCAGTCCAGAAATGCACATTTGAGCTAGTGGTATGCTTTTGTAAACTTTGAATGTGTCTGCTCGGAAATTCTCTTCTTGACTGGGGTATAGATTTGATTGCTTTTTTTTTTTTTCCAACCTCCCAATGACCTTGAAAATCATAAGGCGTGCTAAGTGTACATGCGGTCAGATGGCGGTTTTTTCAAGTGTGATATTATCAATTGATGAAAGCAAGTGAAAAGGGATCATCTTCTACAATAGTAATGTTTATAATGCTGTCTGAAACAACCCTGTCTGGCCACTATATAAACAAGTCAGAACAAGTCATTCATAGGAACTCACTTAAGGCTAAAAGCTCATGTCAGAGTTTTTTTCTCATCACCTCGGAAGCATCGTATGAATTCGTGAGACACCAAGAAGCTTAAGATTCTACAAACAATCAAATTCGGGTATAGGGTCAGTATTTTAACTTCTGTATAATATGGTTTTTCAATGTTTATTTTTTCTTCAAATGTCATAGAAGAGATAAATGGAGCTAAAGGGATATCACTTACATAACATGTGAATGTAGATTTTAAAGCTTTCTAATATTTAAAAACCTTTTTCACTAAAACGTTTTAGATCAAAACATCTGTGATGTGGTTGTTGTCTTGTGACATTTAATTATCTCAAAAAAGTAAATGAGCAGCCCTGAAAAGGCCTCAGCAAGCCCTCTTACCCTCACAGGTGCTGGCTCTCCTTAAACACTTTACATACCTGAGCCCTCTTCAGGGCTGCTAATCCACCTTTGGTGTCTATAACTGTCACCCAACTCTCACCTGTGGCCCAAGAAGCTATACTATGATCAGAGGTCATGCTCTGGTAAACAATCTGGGCAGATGGGCTGGACCAGGCCAAGGGTAACCAACAAGCCTTAGCATGTGAAGACTTCCCCCAGCAGAATGGGGGATGAGAAGAATTTGTTCCAAAAGTCATGCAGGTGACTGAAATAGGAGCTGCGGAGCACAGAGCGTGGTCAGACATTGAAGCTGCCAAAATCATACCCTGCATCCCGAGGCATCGCCTCTTGTCTTGGCTTGGTTTTATCACTGGGCTTCTATGAATCTGGAAGGGAGAGCGCGACTGATGATTTTGTGCAGCTCTACCTCATCAAATCCAATTCACATATGAATCAAGACATCACCCTGTGATGTCACTGATCCTCTTCGAGAACAAAAGACAAACAATAATATCCAAAAAGTGGAAGAGTTGGACAACACGTAGGCTATCCAGGGTTAAGAAGATCTAAATCAGACAGAGACCCAAAGGAGAAAAGGAAGGTAGCTGGGAAGCTGTAGGTCAAGAGTGGCATGTTGATTTTGATTATAGGATCACAGAAAGGAGCCAGAAGGAACTTTGGATAGAGGCCATCTAGTCCAAGCCTTTTGTATAACAGATGAGGAAACTGAGGCCTGGAGAGGTAAATGAATTCATCTTTAAAAGTTCCAAAAGCTGTTTAAGAAAAGTTTTCCTTGAACCATTAGTCTCACACTCTACTTTGAGACTGAGTGAGATATGTGAAGGGTTACTGTCCACAAGCTAAGAATTAAATTGAGAAATGGTTCCAGTGATGAAATTTACATCCCTGAAACTTTTGCTTAGTTTTTCTTTCTAGAAAATTTGGCTGAAAAGTGTTTATCCTTGGATTTGTGCATTTATTTCATATAAGTTTTGCATTTATTTCCTTGTGTTCATGTGATCTCCTCCCTTAAGTAAAGCATGAGGTTCTTGAGAATAGGGATCAGTTTTCTTTTGTTTTTCTATCCATAGTGTCTTGAGAAGTAATATGGCATGGTGAATAACTTGGGTTTCAGATGTTAACCGATGTGTATTAACTCTGTTGCCCTTGTCAGATAACTTAACCCCTCAATGTCTGTTCTCCCAGTCCCTTATTTTCCCCATTTCTTAGTAATTGTCTTTGTGCTGATCTGCAGTTTTATAGAAAATTCCTGCCTGGGTACTCCCTGGTATACAGAAATCAGAGATTCAGTTTTTTAAACTATCCAGGGACTGGTATGTAGGAGATATTTAATAACATCTTGCTGAATAATTGAATTCCTTAATGCATTACATTTCCAAATATCTTTACCAGAATGGTAACACATAATTTTAAAATCTCATAATATCTGTAATTTCAATATACTTCATATTATTATGATTGCTAAAATTACTAAGATTTAAACAAAAAAGTATCTTTCTAGGAGTATGTTTACATTATGTATATTTTGGATATATCGATTGCATATTCAGTCAAGAACAAATGTGTTCTACTCTTTTCTTTGAGTTCATAACAGTTCTAGCTTTATTTTGTACAGATAAAAGAAAAGATTTTTGCTCCTATTTCTCAAAAGCAGTTTTGCCTGAATTAAAGTAACAAAAACTAAAAGGGGAGCAAATATAGGATCATTCTGTGTTTATTGATACCAACAGTTATACAATATTTTCAGCTCAACTCTCAATCTATCTAACCACCATGCTTTAGAAGGATAGAAGGCTAAGGCAACATTGCATGATGTTTGTTCTAAAATGGTTTCCCCTCTCTACTCTAACCTATATCAACCCTCAGAGAAACTATTCTTCAAGCTCTATGACATGGCATACAGAAAAGACCAAGACTCAACATTTGTTTTTACTGTAGTGTTATTCATTTATTATGCTAGACATCTATTATGGACATCAAAGGTATTGCTGGTAGTTCATTCTCCTGTGAGGCAACAGATGAGGTAAATAGAAAATAAAAACTTCTGACAGAAATATCCTTATTTGCACAAGATGGATGGACTAACTACACAGTCCATGTTGGGCAAAAGCAGAGATATGAATACCTTGCTCACAGCCAGACTGGTGTGCATAACTCTTCCAAAATAAACAGAGGGGGTATATGCTTTGAATTTGGTCCCTATAGTATTCAGAGATGCAATTACTTTTCCAAGGCATTTACTTTTTTTTTTTCACACTGGGATCAGAGCTGAGCCCAAGAGGAACAGCTGTTCAGATCCTTTCATCTTTGGCCTAAGTCACAAACTTCCTACATTGATGTTTGATTGAGAGAATGAGTAACAGACATTGTTGACCCAAGCTGGAGACTCAGATTGCAGCTTGCAGCCTGTTCAGTGTGGGACAGAGGGACTAAAGAAATAAATGACACTTCATGGTGTCAGTCTGACCTGACATTGCACATGCCTTCCCCTGACCATCCTTCAAGGGTAGTGTGGCCTACTTAAAAAGAATAAAGTTGAGTATCTTGGTTGAGGAATAGCCACTGCCTCATGCCTTTCACGCTGGTGAGCTTTTGACTACCGAACATCTCTCTTGCCCTTTGGAATGGTGCATTATTTAGGGGGATTTAGAAATAGACTTTGGCACAGCTTGGTTAGAGAATGCTCAGTATAAGTTGACCTTTAAATAACCTCATTGTTCCATTAGGAAAGACAGAGTGAGAAAAAAATATGTAGATTGAATTATTTAGTTGAATATATTTTTTAAATTGCAAATTTTTTAAAACAGAGAAATGTTTTCCCCTTTCAGTGAAGAATTAACTATGGCAATAATGATGATGATGATAAATGACATTTATGTGGCAACTTAAGACTTACAAAGAACTTGTCAGATTTTATCATGTGAAGTTCCAATTTGTAAACATTCCTCCTCAATTCAATATTTTATAAAAGATGTTGATCACTGACACTTGTGGAAACTTTAATTCATAAACCTTAGCAGAAGTGTTAATCCCTCAGAAATGGCTTCTTTATCACTTACTGACAGGCAGAAACATCTGAGATCGTCACATTCCATTTCATACAGCTCATAGTTTTTAGGTCATCATTGTGCACAAATGCATTTAATCTCATTCAGTAGCACATCCAACTTACTATTCAAAAGCATCAGATATAGGAAAATGCCATTTATTTTCTAGACTGTAAAATTACAATGTGAAAAACTGTGCAGAACCTGAAAGACATTTCCTATTGGCATTGCTTCTTAAATAACAAGTTTCATTATATTTTCTATAATAATTCTACTAAATTCTAAAATTCTAGATTCTAAAATCTCAAAGGTTGTAGCTTTCACATTAAGGTATCTGCATGTAAGTTGAATTTCCAATCATATTTGTGGGGGAAGCAAAACCAAAAAAGAAAGCATCTATAATTAATAGGATAGAAACCTGTTTGTTTCAGTTGAGGAGGAGGTGAATTCCTCCTATCTGTGCATAATGTGATGATAAAAGTCAGTCACCCCTTAAGTACTGTCCTAATTCTGTTATTTTCTTCTTTAATGCTGCAAATACTTTTTAAAATTCATAATTTTATCATATATTAATGGATACTCCTCCCATTGATGAAGACTGAATAACTTTTGCCTTTCTATAGCTTGGTGGTTACCATGATTAGCTGTAGATAATATATACAAATATAAATATATGAATATAAGTATACAGACACACATATGTATAAAATCACCTCATAGTTAATCTATTTTTCATTAACTGTTCTAAACCTGGGTAAGCTGATTGTGTCCTTAAACTATACATACATAGTTCATCATTGGCTTCATAGCCTTTCAACTTGGTAGGACCTGTCCAAACTTCAGCTCCTCTGGTCTAGTCTTTGAGAACCCAGGGTTACTTCTGCACCATGGTGAGCCTGTGGGGGAGGCCTTTTTTAGTGGAGGACATATTTCACCCATTAAAGGTTAAGCATCTTGCTTCAACAGTTGCTAATACAATCTTGAATAATACTTTGTTGCCATTCCTCCCTAAAACAGTAGCTGTAGCTAATTTGATGATGTATAAAATGTGATACTTTTCGTTGTACTCATAAATATGTTTATCATCATAAGTACACTATTCCAAAAATACTCTTTACTATTGCTTATTGGCAGTGCATGAAACCTGGAAATGAACTCCAGAGCTTCCATGGAAGTCCATTGACATTGTATACAGTTCTCGCTCTCTCTGTCTCTCTCTCTTTCTCTCTCTCTGTCTCTCTGTTTCTGTCTTTCTCTCTCTTTGTCTCTGTCTCTGTCTTTCTGTCTTTCTCTCTGTCTCTGTCTCTATCTCTCTGTCTCTCTCTGTCTCTCTCTCTCTTTCTCTCTCTCTGTCTCTCTGTCTTTCTCTCTGTCTCTGTCTCTCTGTCTCTCTCTTTCTGCCTCTCTCTCTCTGTCTCTCTCTCTGCCTCTCTCTCTCTGCATCTCTCTTCTCTCTCTGCATCCCTCTTCTCTCTCTGCATCTCTCTTCTCTCTCTCTCTCTTTCTGTCTCTGTCTTTCTCGTTGAATGCCAGAGCTTACATTCAAGCTTTGCCCAAGAACCACCATAACTAAATCAAAAGTTACTGAAAATGAATCTCCAACTTTCAAAATTTTAAATGTGATAATGGGATTCCAAAGTTGAAGGTGTACTACTGCAGTGCAGCCAATAGGTGTACAAGAATATACTATCAGAGATGCGATACATACAAGAAAAAATGATGACATCCTCCAAACAAAGTAACATTCTTAAAATACCAAAAAACATGGTAGTTTTTGTAAGTGACTTGCTATTCTTGTTTTCTCATAGGCAATTGCCTACATGGCATGCAGATTGAGAGTCAGATTCAGGAATGAAAATCTGAAACCAAGCTATGTGCTTTTATATATTCTGGCACTACCTTGCTTAAAATAATCCAAGAATAAAAATGTGAGCTAAGCTGTTTGCTTTTATAAACACTGAACGTGTCTATCCTGAAATTCCACTCAACAGTCATTTGCTCTCCATGAAGTCACAAATAATTTTGACCTTGAATATTCAGAATTTAGATAATTCAATAACTGTATTATTATATGTTTAATAATGACCATACAAAAATGAGTCCAAGTAGATCGAAAATGAACCAGAATGCCTTAAAAATAATGTCTGTCACCATCAAAATTCATACAGAACAAAAGAAAATCTCTAAAAGGATATCTATTGATACTCATAGAGGATAGCAATATTTGGGCTTCATATCATGTTCAAGCTGTAGAACAGAGAATGATAGAACCTCAGCATGAGAAAACATTTTAGAGACCATCTAGTTCAATGTCCTGCCTAATACAGGAATTTCTTCTGTAACATCCGTGGCTGGGGGATATCCAGTCTTTGCTTCAACCTTTCTAGAGATAGAGAGTTAACTTTGTGAGAGACCATTCCATGTTTACGTAGCTCCTGTTTGGATATTCATCATTGTTGCTTGTCCTTTGCTTTTGCAGTGGATCAAAGCCATCACATAGTGATGTCTTAACTCCCTTGTGAACTGGATTTAAGTGAGGCAGAGTTGCATAAAGTCATCAGCCTCTCTCTTCCTGAGTCACTGAAGTCCAGTGGTAGGACAAAAGTCTAGATGGCTGAAAATGGCTTGGGATGCAATGGATGACTTTGGCATCTTTGATGCCTGACCAAGCTCTAAGCACTCCACAGTGCCTACTTCAGCCATCTTCATGGCTATTGGAACAAATTGTTCTCATCCCTCCCTCCAGAAAGTCTTCATATGCTTGGTGTTGACATCTCCCTAACTCACAAAGGGCTTCAAGTCTATTGGATATCATTTAAGATAGTTTATCAGAGTGTAGCTGTACATGATACAGTTTCTTGAGTCACAGGTGAGAGCTGGGTGACAAATGGACACCAAAGATGGATGAGCAGTCTAGAAAAGGACTGAGACAAGGCAGTAAGGGGTATATAAGCTAAGGGATGGAGTAGAGTTGAAATGATTCACTATTGGGTTGAGATTTAAGAAGAAGGAAAGTATACTCACACCATTATTCCTCCTGCTCTGATGAGCTTATTCTGCAGAATGAATGAGAGACTCTAGGCAAACTGAAACACATGAGATATTGATGAGGCAGAGGAAGGCTCCTAATGGAAGGCTCGTTTTTTGAGGATTTATAGAAAAGCATAAAAAAGAATTGCACAAGATAACAATGAGGATGGAAAGGCTAAAGCAAACAGAGTTAAGGGAAATCTGAAGCTTGAGGTGGGAGAATTAGGAAAGCAGATTGACCATCCTTCTGTGTGACAAAGATGTAGAGGATAAGGAATTTGGAGGTTAGAGCTGTTCTTGGCAAAGTTATGCTTGATGACTTCTTTGTCTAAATTCTCACAAATAACCTGTTTCATGTACATTCTAGAATTTTGCCAGGGAATCTATGTTGAGTTCTTCCATATTTAATTTTTGGAATCTACTTTTTTTTTCTGCCATTTTGAAAATTGAAATATATGCCCATCTCTAGTACTCTAACACCTTTCTTCTTCTCTGTGATTTCTCAAAGACCATCAACAATGGTTCTATGTTCTTTCAGAATCCTTACATATAATTCATCTGAGTTGGAAAGTTCAAATTCAAGGAAAGCATCTAGGTTTTCTTCCAGTCATTCTTCTTCCATCTCATATTTTAAATTCTTCTTTATCCTGTTTGCTTTAGCCTTTCCAATTTAAGAAATCATGAGATCTGATAAATTTGTTGAGTATTTCTGCTCTCCCTATCATCTCTGCCCATCACACCAGCTGTCCCAAATCCATGGACCTATCCCTGCCTTATTCTTCTCTCTCATCATGGTTATAAAGCTCTTTTACTGGTCCTGAGAAAAATTTTTTCAGGGATCACATGATGCCCGTCTTTGTCATTCTTTATCTTCTCTTTTGTATTACTCTTTGATCATGTGTCCCTCCCATCTGCAATTAGAGAAAATCCTGATCAAGATGCCTGGATGAATCTGTGATCTCACTGCTGTAGCACACGTCACCAGTACAGATCACAAGCCCTCTATTCTTTTGGCAAGGTGGGTAAGAGTGCTGGAATCGAGGTAAGGAAAATCTGAGTTCAGATCCTACCTCATACACCTACTAGTCTTGTGTGATTCTGGGCAAGTCATTCTTTGGAATGTTCAGCCACGATTTCCTTACCTGTAAAAGAGAGATAAGAATACCACCTATTTCCCAAAGTTGTTGTGAGGATCCTGTGTACATCACTTTGCATCTCCCTGCAGAACAAGCTCACCAGACACTGTGGGGTAGCAGAAAGAACATGAGATTTAGGCTTAGAGGACCCTGCATCAAATCACTTTGACCTCTATGTCCTTGAGAGGAACCTGTCTGTACCTCTGTTTCTTCACTTAGACCAGACTAGCTGATCTCTAAATTTCTCCCCAAGTCTAAATTCCAAGACACCACATATATGTCCTGAATAATGTCTTTTATACTTTGTGTAGGATTACTCAATCCGTTGTTTTTAATAGTAAAGAAGTGCCTTCTCTCTGAAATTACCTGCCATCTACAACATGTATGTATGTATATGCATGTATGTATATTTAATAGTAAACATTAAAAGATACAACTATATTCCAAGCACTGTTTGAAGCACTTTATAATTATTATGTCTTTGATTCTTACAACAACCCTAGGAGAAAGGTACTATTACTATTCCTATTTCATAGATGAGGAAACTGAGGTAAACAAAGTTCCAGTGACTTGCTGAGGGTCACATACCTAAAGTCTGAAGCCTGCTATGAACTCAAATCTGTGCAGCTCCTGGCCCAGTCCTCTATTTACCATATCACTTACATACATAGTTATTTAGGTGTAGTTACTTCCATTAGAATGTGAGCTTGAAGGTGAGGACTGTGTGTGAGGTGTTGAGGGTGGGGGATGTATTCATTTTCTTTGTATCCTCAGGCCTTAGTACAGGGCCTGGCACATAGTAACTGCTTAATAAATGCTGGTTGACTGATAGACTGACTGACCCACCTTTGGTCTATAAATAGGTAATTTTTCCATTATTGATCTTTTGAGGAATCCTACTTCTATACCCTTTTTCTGGTGTGTATGTGTGTGTGTGTGTGTGTGTGTGTGTGCGTGTGTGCACATGTGTGTGTGTGTGCATGCGTATTTGAAAAGGCAACATGTCATAGTGGAAAAAAATATAAATTGGGAATTCTTGGATCCTACCAAACTTTGATGTTTTCCTTGCTTATTTTGGTGACTCCTAGGGCCATTTGCATTGACAGACTTTCATTGTTACCATTTGTATCTCTGCCCTTTCTATTTCTTTCTTTGACAGTCAGCACCTGTCTCCATGCACTATATAAAACAATCCTGTTTCTCTTGTCTGCTCCTCTTCTACATCAAACACCTCCATGCATACTTGTCTCGTTTCCAGGCTGCATCAAATATCTTTCCACTGTGTTTATCATGGAATATGTGTTCTACTAACATGAAAGACATTTGTTATTCCAAGTGACCTTTAATTCTTAAATGTATTGATTTATATCATGAGTACCTTCTAATAGAAACCTGTCCTTTCAAGAATTTCCCCTATTTAAGACACTTGGACCTACTAAATTTACTCTCCTGAATCACTTCACATGTTCAACTATATTTCTTACAGAGAGAAAATACTTCTCTATTTCTGTTATTGTTGGCCAGACCATGATTCTGTACTACCAAACTAATCCTTATTTCAAACATGATTTAGACATTAATTCCAGTTGATATAAAACTTGCATTTAGCAAAATTAATAAAAATCCGAATTCTACATTTTTTTTGTTAGAATGAGTGTGCAGAAAGCTACCATCTCTAAACAGTTTGTTCCTATTTGGTAAAAACAAACATCTTCATGTGTCTTGTTGAATGAGCTCTAGGAATCTGAATAAAGGAATAGAACTAGGATATCCTTGGACTTACAGAGTATCCCTTCCTCTAAGAAGCTGGCAGTAATTCTATTTTCCTTTGTGTGAATGTGTGGAAATGCTTTGTTAGGGCAGCATTCCTAAAGGTAGAAATAATCCCAAGGCTAGATTTGAAATATTGATGAAAATGTAATGATCACCAAATGAAAGTCAACTGCTCCTTCCTTAGAATTGTTGCCCCTTGGCCCTTTTTACTGGTGACTCCATACAACATTCTCTCCAGCTTCCTATTGTTCTGATGAACAAGTTCTCTATCTCCTTTCCTTCTTCCTCAGCTGGAAGAAACCTAAAAGCTCCTCTAGTTTCTTCCACCTCTTCATTTTACATAAGAAAAAGTGGCTAATTGAATTGAGGGTTTTTTAAAAAATCTAAATTTGTATTGTAATAACTGTTCTACCTGAAGATGCTATAATAACTAAATAGTAATTGTTTCTCTTTTACCCAGGAACTCTGAGCATCTTCCCCTCCCAGTTTGATTTTTTATTAAAGGGGCCCTCCCTTGAGTAACTTAAAGAAGCCTATTCACAGAATTGGTGTATCTCATTCAAAGTGAGAATGTGATAAGACCTTAGTCTGAAAGGGCCAGGGTCTCACATTGCATCCTGGACCCATCTCCAGTCATCCTGATGAATATCAGGCCACTGGACCAAGATGGCTCAGGAGAAGAAAGAGACTGGTGACGTTGCACAGCCCTCCCTCACTCAAATCAAAGCCAAGTGCAAGTCATGTCATCATCTTGATGTCATGGTCCTCTTCGAGAATGAAGGACAAACACAACAACAACAACCCCTTGTTTTTGTGTTCATCTCTGTACCCCTGGGTAAAGTCATCTACCTTCATAGCTTCAGTTATTATCAATGCAGATGACTCTGAAACCTGTATTTCTAGACATGACTTCTCTTTGCACCTACACTTAAACCTACCAAACGGACCTCTCCATATATAAGGGACACAAATGATATGTCCAAAGCTGAAATCCTCCTCTTTTTCTCAAATCTTCCCTTCCCCTGAATTTCCCTTTCCTTCTTGATAGGCTCATACTGTTCTTCATCATCCATGCTAGAAATATTTGACTCCTTCCACCTTATTATCCCTAACAGCCAATTATATTCTATTGATTAAAAATATCCCAAGCTCTCATATGTATTCTCCTTTACTTTCTTACTTATATAAATTCGAGCCCTCATTAATCTCTCATTTGTGCTATTTCATTATTTTCGAACTGGTTGTCAAAGTATTGTACACACCACAATTAGAATAATCTTTTGAATACACAGGTCAGATTACATCAGTCCCCTACTAAAAAAACCTGCAATGGCTCCCCATTTCCCATTAAATAAAGTCCAACTACTTATCATGTCACTCAAGGCCCTCTTCTATATGGTTTCAAATTGCCTTTTCAGGCTTATCTCATATTATTCTTCTTTGCCACTCTAAGTTCCAACCAAGCTACACTATTTCCTTTCCCCCCCCCCCCCCCATCTCTGGGCCTTAAGTCACACTCACTCTCATGTTTGAAATGGACTATCTTCCATCTCTGCTGTGGAAATTCTTCCCATCCTATAGAACCCTGACTAGGTGCTACTTCTTCCATGAAGCCTTAGCTCCCCAGCTTCTCCTTTAAATTTGTCACATTTGACTTTATTATAACTTGGCCCCTCACTTATTAGAGTGCAACAAGTTCCTAGACATCAAAGACTACTGTATACTTTTAAATACTCAGAACCCAGCACAAGTAGATATGAACTTAATGTATGTTTGTTAGGCAGTTTTGGGATCACAGTTAGGAAGGACATTGATAAAGAAGTAAATATCAAGGAAAGAACAATTGGGGTGTTTCAGAGCCTAAAGAACACAATATCTAAAGATTTGTTAAAAGATCTGGGGACTTTTATCATGGAAAAGAGATTTAGGGGAGACATAATGGTGGTGCTCAAGTATTGAAAAACTAATACATGGAAGAACTGTAAGAACTGTTTTAAATGTTTCCTATTAAATATACATATATGCATATACATACATACATATTGTAGATGGAAGGTAATTTCAGAGAGAAGGCACTTCTTTATTATTTAAAACAACGGATTGAGTAATCCTACAGAAAGTATAAAAGACATAATTCAGGACATATATAAGATATCTTGGAATTTAGACTTGGGGAAAAATTTAGAGAATAGCTAGTCTGGTCAAAGTGAAGAAGCAGAGGCCCAGCAGGTTCCTCTCAAGATAGAACTATGGACAAAGTGTGAAAGTGTTTTTGTTTTTGTTGTTTGTGTTTGTTTGCTTGTTTTTTTAAAGCAAATTTAGGCTTGATATTCTACTTTCAAAAAGTAGAATAGATCGAGACTCTACCCCACTAAAATTCTTCAAAGGCCAAAGGAGATTATTTTGAGATCTGGTTGATACATTCAACAACTGAAATTCTGTTATTCTGTGAATAAGTGAATGAATAAATAGTACATTATCTAAATTGGACAAATAGTTCAAAAACAGTCATTTCAAAATAAATTTAGTTGGAACTTAATAAAAAGAGAAAAATATAAGAATCAGTTGTCTCCTCCAAAAATATAGAATCTGTTTCGTACATGAACCTCACCTTAAAAAAAAATCTCTCCTTGACACTTTTGCTACAGTTATGACTTAAAATCCTTTTGGAAACCAAGACAAAAAAAATGTAGCAAATTAGCAAGTAGGCTGGTAACACCCTGGTGACAATGCAAGATAGACGTGTACTGTTTCATCAGCAATCTAGTGTGATGTGTCCTTTGGGAGGGTGACTCCCTAACCCTGAGGTGATAATATGCAGTTATTCAACTGTTGCTTGGTCTGATTACCTCAGTTGATTGGAGGCAGAGAAAATACCTTCATATTCAATAACCACAAACAATGTATTTTAGCTCCTACCAGAGAGGTATAGAGCCCTGCATCAGGAGAACTACAGCCACATTGTCAACTGCCCTGGTCAGAACAAGTTTTAAGGATGACACTGATGAACCTGAAAAGTATTGAACAGGGATATGGACATGAAGACCATGTTTGTCTTTAAAAAACATCTTGAAAAGCATATTACAATATAATTTGTTTATTTTTTAATCTGACATATTTTATTTTGCGCATTTAAAAACATTCTTCTGAGAAGGGGTCCATAGGCATCGTCAGACTTCCAAAGGGGACCATTTCACACACACACACACACACACACACACACACACACACACATACACACACACACACACGTTTAGAATTCTTTAGCTAATGCAAGGCAAAGTGAATAGCTTGGAATTAGTGCCATTTGTGCCTCATTTGAAAAATCAGTAGGTATTTAGCCTGGAGAAGAGAAGACAGAAGAGGTATCTTCAGAGATTTGAAGAGCTGCTTTGTGGAGGAAGGGGAAAACTAGGGATAATCAGTAAAAATTATAAGGCTGATTATATTATATTATATTATATATCATATATGTATTATATAAGATGATATAGGGAAAATTTTTATAATACTTAGAAATATCCCAAAGTGGCATTAGTTGTTTCAAGAGACATGAGATTCCCCCTCACTAAATGTCTTGGGCTAAAAGTCATGTGAACCTTGGAGGGGAATGGAGGGAGTATTATAGATGAGATTCCTGTATAGGCACAAGTTTTCCTATCCCTGAGATATGGGTGCTCAGGACCCCAAAATAGTGACACACCAGGTCCTGCTTGAATGAACTCAACCCAAGCCTTCTTACAAGTCAAAGTAAAGCAGAGTTTATTAAAGATTCACCATATTGGGTTGACTCTTAAGAAGCCTCACTATTTGTGACACTTGTATTAAGAAGTGGGACAGATAGAATCTGAACTAGATTGAGTCTGAGCTATATTGAATCTGAGCACCTTCATGGAAAAAAATGGATCTTGTATACAGAAAGACTGAGAAGAATCCAGCTGTGGCCAAGTAGTCTAGGGGTTCCAGGGATGATCTTGATGGGAGTGGTCAGTATCCTAGGATGTCTAGAGGTCAAATCTAGGGAGGATTTTGATGGAAATGACCAGTACCCTGGGGTGACTAAAGATCTAATCTAGGGAGGGTATTGATGGGAGTGGTCAGTACCCTGGAGAATGAGATCTTGATAGGATCTAGGGTAAGAAGTATAACAGAAATTTGGACATATAGCTATAATGGAAAGCTCATGGTCCTCAAGAGAATGCCAGATCAAGCCAAGCAGCTTTCAAGGTAAGGTTTTCCAGGCCCCTTTAGACAAATGAAACTAAAACTCTTTTGAGGTAAGGGACAAAGGTCTTGACTTGGGCCCGTACTCCATCATTGGGACCTCTCAGATCTCTTGTAATTCTGAGGTTCTATGTGATTCTTGGATCTCACAAATCTATGCCACTGGAGAGAAAGAGGATTCAAAACAGTATATAGTTTAAAAAATAAATAATCACAGCTGGAAAAACAGCTATAAATTCCTATTCCACTAACAATAACTGTATTATCTACGTAGGAATAGTCAGCATTTAAATAACATTTTAAGGTTTGTGAAACACTATACATATGCCATCTCATTTTATCACCACAATAACCCTGGGAAACACATGCTCTTATTATCATCATTTTACAGACAAGGAAAGTCAGGGTGGAGGAGGTTAAATAATTGTCCCTGGTGGCACGGCTAGTCAATGTCTGAGGAGAGTTTTGAACTCAGGTCTCTCTGACTCCCAAGTGCATTCCATTTACACACTGTACCACCTAGCTGCCTTTATCTTTACATGTGAAGGATTTCCTTACCAGTGAGTCATGGTTCCTGCCAGATAATATACTATGCTGTATATACACTGCACACAAAACCAAACCTAAAAAAAAGTTGTGCAAATATTTGGAATTAAATAGCTCTTTAAACTTGCAAGTATTATGCATATTCCTTAAGATTAGAGTCAGTATGACATTTTTATCTTTGTACCCACAACATTGGTAATTGTGAACACTACATAGTGGGAGCTTAAAAGATGTTAGTTGACTTAAATGAAGTCACTGAGAGGATCACATGCTCACTCAGAGCCTTGGAAACAATCCCAGTATCACATATAATAAGAACAGTGTTTCTACTGAGTTACTCACTTTGGGATATTAGTAGTAGCCAAAAGTGGGTCACTGTTAGCAGTAGGGTAAGGTAGGTCACTGATTTGGAAGACATTTGGGATATTGGCTCAAGTGTCTGAAGTCAGAAGCATAGAAGAAGAAAGAAAGGTAAAGTGTAATATTTTAAAATATGTGATGTTCAAGAATGTATACTTAAAATCTCTCAATTTCCCTAGCAATTATTTTTTTTTAAAAGAAATTCCCTACCAAAGAACAGAGACAATATTCTGTAACAGGAGAGTGCTTAGTAATCTTGGAATAGAGGAACCCTGGGTTCAAATCCTGCCTATCATATCTATTGGATGTGTTACCCTGGATAAATCACTTAACATTTCTGAGCATCAGTTTTCTCCTCTATATAATAGGAATAATAATATCTGTAGTACATAACTCACGATTTTGTTGTGAAGATCCAATAAGACAAGGTATGTAAAGCATTTCACAAACCTTAACATGCTACTAAATGTCAACTGTTGGACTTAATTTGCTTATTAAAAATACTTGACATAAGATTTGGGGATTATTTAGCATGCAACCCTGTCAGAGGTATACTGGTTGGGATATGCAAGGAGTGGTTTAGAGTATAATATAGGATCCCATGAAGTTTTAACTTAAGACCCTTTAAAAGATATTTCTGGTCATCAGCCTGAAAAATTAATCTTTATCAATTCATTAATATTCCACTTAACCAAGTAGCTAATGCTCTTCACAACTCATTTTGAATCTAAGGAGCTCAGGTCTATAGGACTGATGGCCACTCAGCTGAAATCACAGAGGTGTATCCTGAGACAAGCAGAATGGTCAGTATTCTTTTGAAACTCAGCTCCCTGCCACACCTCTCTGTCCAGCTGCTATGAAATCAGAGTTTCAATTATAGACCTTACACACAGTTTAAAGCAGCCAGGCTTACCATTCTTTGTTTTACTCCCAGGAACATTTACTTAGCTGGAAATTCAGATATACTCCATTTCCTGATTGCTTTGTTAAGATGGAAAAATTCCATCTTGCTTCCAGGATTCCTTTTGTCTGACTTATGTTTAACTAGAAAGAGCTTAGACTGGTGTTGGTTTACAAGAGAAAAAAAAGCATCTACCTTTCCATTCTGCCAACTGAAGATTTATTTCCCAGCAACTTCTCTCAAAACCTAGAAAGAACAAGAAAAGATGTTTGGTTTGAAATTCTATGAAATACTCTACAATTCAAGTTCTGAGAAGAACTGCTAGGCATGCAGTTTTGTAAACCAGAACAAGACCTTTTGTAAAAATAATAGGTTAAGGACACAAGGAGGTACTTGGACTAAGTATCCAAGAAAATCATTATTTTATATTTGGTCCATTCTAATTTTTAAATCATTTGCTTTTTGCATAAGGGTTGATACTTCTTATACTAAGCTTCAAATTCCCTTTCTAATTCTTTCTTTCATAGTTCTCATTTCCATTTCCCCCCCTCATTTCATTTATAAAAACATCTTAACTCTTAAGAAAATAAAATTCTTGCTCCAGTTGAGCTTCTGTCCAACTTGTGTTTTTCTTTGAGTCTTTGCTCGTTTGGGGAGTAATTTTCTTTTTCTGGATGTGTATGTGAAGCATCTTAAACATCAGTAAATAACTTTTTATGGCAAGATCGTTTTAGTTGTTGTTTGCTCATTCTTTATCCTTCTTTTGGATTTTGGACTTGATGTTTGGGCCAGACTCAGTTCACCTATGCAGGGAATTTCTAAGTCAGTCTTGTTACTGCTTCATAGGGGTATTGAGTATTGATTTTTTCCAGGAACTTAGGGATAACTCAGTTTGGGGACCTGCAAGCTTTCAATGATCCCAAAGCAGTCCGATCCAAAGAAAATTCTAGTTTTTACCTTCCTGGGGGTGAGATCTTCAAATTCCTGACCTGGGCTTGGGGCTGAGCAATTGGACTGTGGGCTTCCCCCTCATTGGAGTTCCTGTAGACTACTCCTGGACTCACTCACTATCAGTTGGTTCAAAGACATAGAACTTTAGGCTCCATTTTAATCTGAGATTCCTACTGCAGTTATTCCACTGCAGGTTTTAGACTGGGCTAGAGGCTAAAACTGAGAGCCTGCTGTGGTCAGTGTCACACAACTGCTGCTTCTGAATTTGCTCCTTCCTCTCTGCATAGCTTTAGGCCTGTGACTCCTCCTAGTTCTGGAATGCCGTCCCTAGAAGCAGGCCTCCAGAGTCCTCAGAATTCTCTCAATCTTTAACCCAGAACTTCGTAGTAAGAAATTGCTACCACCTGGCACCTGTTCCTGTACCGTGCAAAAAATATCAAGTCCCTCAATGCTGAATCTAGGATCACTTCTTGCCTTGGTGGACAACCTCTTTCTGCATCAGAATGCCCCATACAAAAATTCCCAAGTAAACCTTGTCCTTAGGGCTGACAGGTCTTTCTGTCTTCCTATACCAACATGTGCTGGAAAAATGACTCACTGCAATTTTTTTTCTTGGATTTCCCAGTTAGGACTTGATCTGACACATTTTCTAGATGTATGTAGAAGAGTTGCAGGGTAGAGCTTGGCTGTATTTCTTCCTGCTACTTCTGTCCACAATATTTCGAAAAGGCCTGATATTAGCTCAGAAGCCACATCTTCCTATACTTTCATTACCTAGAGATATATAACATCTAGGACTAGTGACATGAACTCATTAAAGGCATCTGTCTCCTTGCCATTCAGATTATCTCTCTGATTATCTTCAGTTTCATCTCTTGACTAGTGATTCTTGTTTTGTCTTTTACAGTGCAAAGATCATTCTCAAAAAGTTCCAGTCAATAACAACAAAACAGGAAGACAATAAATGTTGGAGAAGATGTGGGAGAGTTGGTGGAGCTGTGAGCTGATCCAACCATTTTGGAGAACAATTTGGAAATATGCCCAAAGGGCTATAAAAATGTGCATAACCTTTTACCCAGCAATGATACTTTTAGGATTGTATCCCAAAGAGATCATAAAAATGGGAAAAGGACCCACATGTCCAAAAATATTTATAGCAGCTCTTTTTGCGGTGACTAGGAATTGGAAATTGAGGGGAATGCTCATCAACTGGAGAATGGGTGAGCAAGTTGTGGTAGATGAATGTAATGGAATACTGTTGTGCTATAAGAAATGACAAAGAGGTGGACTTCAGAGAGACCTGGATAGACTTGTATGAACTGATGATGAGTGAAGTGAGCAGAACCAGGAGAGCGCTATACACAGTATCAGCCACAGTGTACAAGGGTTGTTTTTGATAGACTTAGTCCTTCACAGCAATGCAAGGACCTAAAACATTTCCAAAGGACTCATGATGCAAAATGCCATCCATATCCAGAGAAACAACGAAGGAGTTGAAATGCAGAATGAATCAGACTATTTTCTCTTTTGTTATGTTTGTTTTTGTTTAGTTTTACTCATGCTTTATCCCATTTGTTTTAGTTCTTCTATGCAACATGACTAATGTGAAAATGTGTTTAATAAGAATATATGTGCATAGCACATATAAAATTGCATGCCGTCTTGGAGAGGGAGGGGGCGAAAATTTGGAACTTACGGAAGCGATTATTGAAAATTGGAAACAAATAAATATATTTGGAGAGAAAAAATAAATAAAAATTCTTCACAACAGACAGATTTCAAACAGAAGAAGAAGATGAGGAGGAGGAAGAAGGAACAGAAGAAGAAGGAAGCAAGAAGAAAAAGCAAAAGAAGAGGAAGAGGAGGAGGAAGATGAAGAAGAAGAAGAAGAAGATGAAGAAGAAGAAGAAGATGAAGAAGAAGAAGAAGAAGAAGAAGAAGGAAGAAAGAAGAAGAAGAAGAAGAAGATGAAGAAGAAGAAGAAGATGAAGAAGAAGAAGAAGAAGAAGAAGGAAGAAAGAAGAAGAAGAAGAAGAAGAAGAAGACAAAGACGAAGACGAAGAAGAAGAAGTTCCAGCCAAGGTGGCTGCTGATCAGAGGCACTCAACAAACCAACTTTTGATCCAGAAATACAGAGAAAAAATACAGTAACTTCTGCACCAGAACTACACAAAAAGTCAGTCAGTAGCCCACCAGGAATAGGAAAGGAGACCATTAGCAAAATCAATGCCAGAGTAAGGAAACACTCCCATAATCTCCCAGGACCAGAGAAGGGAAAGAAACACTTGTACATTGCATGGTTTTCTGTCCCGAATCAGCAAAAGAAAGGATTCCTCAAAGAAAGCAACGGGATGGTTATAAACCCATGGTGTGGCCTTTGGGGAGCAGTAGGGACAAGTACAGCACAGCAAGACTCAAACAGCAATAGCCCAGCCATTTAGAGACTCCAGGAATCCTTGTGTTCTGTCTTGAGACATCCATTATAAAAGGTCTTGAAGATCCAGTGTTCTGAAACTCAAAGACACAAAGAAGGACTAACCTATGTAAAAATCCAAATCTAACTCTCACCTCTAAAGGTACGGCTCAGCACAAAAACCTAGAGTTCCTGAGGTGAAACCAACAGCGACAGACCATACCACCCAAGAATAAAGCAAGGAATTGAGGCTGGCCCTGGTACAATGCTCCAATTCAGGAAATAAAGCAGTAGAGATGAGTAAATCAAAGAAAACATCGACCAATATCAAAAATTATTCCAAATATAGAGATTCCTCCAAAGGAAAAAGAAAGTAATTCCATTCATAACGACTGCAAGCAAAGACTGAAAAGATAAAATGGATTTTCCACAAGGACTAAATAACTACATAAAGGAAATGAAGCAAGAGGCTTCAAAATAATTTAAAAATCTGGAGGAAAGACTTGGAAGACAAACAAATAACTTAGAAGAGAAAGTGGTAAGCCTTACCCAAGTAACAAAATCTCTGAAAATTCGAATAGACCAAAGAGAAACCAGTGACTTATTTGACAGTAAAAAATATTAGAACAAATCAAAAGATTAAGAAATATTAAAGAAAGTGAAGTATCTGATGTTAAAAACAACTGACCTAGAAATCAGGTCAGGAAATGATAATTGACTTTATATATACACATGTATGTATGCATATATGTATAAATGTACAAATACATATATACACATGTGTCTCTGTATGCTTGAATACCTATATGCATATGCATGTGTATGTTTATGTGTATGTGTGGACACTATATTTTAAGAAATAACAAATGAAAACTACCCAGATCTATAAAAACCAGAAAGTAGGGAGAAGATAGAAAGAATATACCAATCATTTTCTGAAAGAAATTCCAAAAGGAAAAGCTTTAGAAATATTGTGGGCAAAAATCCAGAGCTCCCACATCAATGAAAACATATTATAAGCATCAAGTTGTGTGTGTTTCTCCTTTGTTGCTAAAAGAAGACCATGTCATCAGAGAAATGATGACATGACTTGCCCTTGACTTTGTTTTGAGTGAGGGAGGCTGTGCAGGTCACCAGCCTCACTTCTCCAGAGCCATCTGAATCCAGTGACCTGATATTCCCCAGGATGACTGGAGATGGTCCAGGATGAAGCAACTGGGGTTAAGTGACTTGCCCAAGGTCACACAGCTAGTGAGTGTCAAGTATCTGAGGTGAGATTTGAACTCAGGTCCTCCTGATCCTTCACTGGTGTTCTGTCTACTGTACCACCTAGCTGTCCAAGCATCAAGTAGGAATCAATTCAGGTACCAAGGGTCCATAGTCAGGATCACACAATACCTGGAAGTTTCTACTAAAAACCAGAGGACATCTTAGAATATAATGTCCCAAAAGGCAGAGATAGAGACTTATAATCAAGAATTACTTCCTGACAAAACTGAGTTTAATCCTACAAATATGAGATTGGGTAGGGAGGGGCAGAAATGGAACTTTAATTGATTTTCAGGCATTTCTGATACAAGATCAGAGCTGAGTGAGAACTTAGAAATGCAAACACAAGTCAAAGAAAACTTAGGTGAAATTATTTGAGTAGAAGAACTTATACGATGATGTAGTGTAAACATGCCATGCTGAATCAGCATGGAGGGTGAGAATAAAAACAAGCCTCCCTTCAGAACTTTTGTTTCTTAAAAGGGTATTAAAGGGGTTGAGCAAGAAAAACAGCAAACCTGGGATTGGATTGGTTCTAGTCTGAGAGTCTGAAGAGGGGAAAGAGAAGAGAGAGTAAATAGATTAGTGTAGAAAGGAGGAAGAAAGTAGAATGTGTGATTTCTCATAATCAGGTTTGATGTAAAGAACAGAAAGGGACAATGGAGTAGTCATTGGGTCAAGCTCACTCATCTGAAATGGACAAAGGATAGTTGAATACTCATCTATAAACACACACTCTTGGGTTGGTACAGAAATACATCCAACTTATCAGGGTTAAAAATGAGGATACAGGTGGAATTGAGAGGGAGGGTAAGATCAAGGCAGCTAGGTGCCACAGTGGATTAGAGTACCAAGCCTGGAGTCATGAAATCTCATCTTTGGGAAATAAAATCCAGCCTCAGATACTTTAGCTGTGTGACTCTGAGCAGGTCACTTAACCTTTTCCCTCAGTTGTTCATCCGTAAAATGAGTTAGAAAAGGAAATGGCAAACCATTCCAATATCTCTGCCAAGAAAACTTTAAATAGGGTAATGAAGAGTCAGACGTGACTGAAAAATAATTAACAACAATAAAAATATCACAGAAGGAACAGCTGAAAGAAAAAGAAGCTTCCTAATCCTGCAATGGGAATAAAAAAGGAAAAAAAGAAGGAAAGAATGAGAATATAAGGGCTGTCTTACATTGCTTCTAGACAGTTGGACAAGGACTGAATAAGTTGTGATGTGAGTATCATTGCATTGTAAAAGATGCTGAAAAAGACAATTTCAGAGAACTCTGGGTAGTGAGCAGAGTGAATTAAGAAGACTCAAAAGAGTAATTTAAGTGCAAAATGTAAAAGAGAATTACAAAATGTAAAATGGATAATTTTGATTACATAAAATTAAAGTTTTTGCACAAACAAAGCCAAAATGAAAAGGAAAGCAGAAAACTGGGGGAAAATTTTTTTTGCAAAAAGTATCTCTGATAAAGGCCTAATTTCTCAAATATATAGAAAACTGAGTCAAATTTATAAAAATACAAGTGACTTCTCCATTGATAATTGCTCAAAGGATATGAACAGGCAGTTTTCAGATGAAGAAATCAAAGCTATCTTTTAGTCAGATGAAAAAAGGCTCTAAATCATTATTGATTACAGAAATGCAAATTAAAGCAACTCTGAAGTACCTGGTCACACTTATCAGATTGGCTAATATGACAAAAAAGAAAAATAATAAATGTTGGAGGGGATGTGGAAAAACTGGGACACTAATGCAATATTGGCACAATTGTGAACTAATCCAAACATTCTGGAGAGCAAATTGGAACCATGACCAAAGAGCAATCAAACTGTGTACACCTTTTGGTCCAGCAATACCATTGCTAGGTCTATATCTCAAAGATGTTTTTTTAAAAGGGAAAACAACCTACATGTACAAAACTATTTATAGCAGTTCTTTTGTGGTGGCAAAGAATTGGAAACTGGGGGGATGTCCATCAGTTGGGGGGAATGCCTAAACAAGACTGCTATTGAATTTTATTGTGCTACAAGAAATGACAAGCACAATGATTTCAGAAAAACTTGGAAAGACTTACATGAAGTGATGCAAAGTGAAGTGAGGAGAACCAGGAGAACATTGTACACAGTAACAGCAATTTGTATGAAGAACTATGAATCACTTGGCTATTCTTAGCAATAAAATGATCCAAGATAATCCCAAAGGACTAATGATGAAGCACACTATCCACCCTCAGCAAAAGAACTGATATCATTTGAATACACACTGAAGCATGCTATTTTTCACTTTATTTTTTCTTATTAGAGTCTTCTTGTACAAAATGACTAATATGGAAATGTTTTACATGATTGTACATGTATAACCTACATTTGATTGCTTACCATCTCAGGGAGTGGGGAGGGTAAAGAGGGAGGGAAGGATAGAATTTGGAACTCAAAACTTTTTAAAGCGTTAAAAATAATTGTTTTAACATGTAATTGAGAAAAATTATATATATATAAAAGAACAATTTATGTAAAGATAGAAAATAGTGTAAAGGAAAACAACTTTTTCTGAATTATCTAATAATCACCAGGACCTCCATAAAACCTCTGATGAAACATGTTGCCCATCTCCTGATAGAAAACTAATGAATACAAGGTACAGAAAGACAAACATTTTTGGACATGGCCACTGGGTGGATTCATTTTGTTAGACTGTGCTTATTATTATTAAAAAGGCTTTTCCTCCTCTTTGTTTCTCAAGGTTAATGGGTGGGATAGCATAGTGATAAATTTTTTTAAATAAAAAGAGAGGTATTAAAACATATTTTTAAATGCTCAAAATAAAGCACTGAGAACAGAGCCTGGCAGAAATGATAATTCCTTTTCAGGAGAAAGCACAAACAAGGAAGGCAATTTTGCAACTAACACAGAATTTACTATATGTTTTTTTGAAGAGAGAAATAGTGTGAAATGGAATTTCATTATTTCAGAGAGAATCCTTCTTTTGTTTATTCTTCTATGTATGTGGAGAGATGGCTCTGGAGGATAAGTGAGGCTGGAGACCTGCACAGCCCTTCTTCACTCAAAACAAAGTCAAGTGCAAGTTATGTCATCATTTCTCTGATGGTATGGTCTTCTTTGGCAACAAAGGACCAACACAATCCTGTGAGCAGATGCAGCTGGCAAATGCTAGCTGGGTACCTCACCTCCTCCTCTCCTGTCTGCCATTCCCTCCCCTTCCTTCTCCTCTCCAAAGGAAGGTAAATTTGGATGGCAAAAAATTGCCCACTTAACATGGGTTTTACTGTTTCCTCCCCTCCCCTCCCCAACTCTCCCCTCTCTTCTCTTTTCCTCTCCAGCCTTGTCCTGTCACCTGTCCTCTCCCAATGGGCCCCAGCCAAGTGCTCCTGGACCCCCCTAGCTTTAGAGTGATTATCAATAGTAACTGTTGCTGCTTCCCACTCAGCCTGATGTCTTTGTTTTCCTTGACCTCATTAAAGGGGCCATGTCCTGTCTACTTCTTAAACAGGCCTATTCAATTGAGGGCCATTGCCTCACCCTAAGTGTGTACCTGCAAAGACCTTGGCCTAAAGACCAGTGCATCCTGGTCCATCTCCAGTCATCCTGAGGAATATCAGGTCACTGGATTCAGATGGCTCTGGAGGAGGAATGAGGCTGGTCACCTGCACAGCCCTCCTTCACTCCAAACAAAGTCAGGTGCAAGTCATGTCATCATTTCTCTGATGTCATGGTCTTCTTCGGCAATGAAGGACAAACATGATGTACGTGAAAATGCTGGTTTGTTTGGTTTTTGGTATCTAAGTTCAAAATAAAAAATAATTTTAAAAAATTATGTCAACCTAGAGGTTTCTACTATGGTACCACAGGCTTCTATGGTGTATGATAATAGCTTGCTTCAACATTCTTGTTAATTATTTGAATAAAATTTTGGTAAATTTGCCAATGACACAAAGTTCAGAAGAATGACAAATATTTTCAGTTACATAATTATTCAAAGTCATGTTAACAGTTAAAATGAATGGTGGGTTAGAGCAATGAGATGAAATTTAATAGGGATAAAGGTAAAGTACAACATTTGGATTTCAAAAATCAACTTTTCAAATGAAGACTGAAGGATATGTGGCTCAGCATCTATTAACGTGAAGATTTAGATGCTTTAGTAGACTATAAATTTGCCATAAGTCAACAGTTTGATGTGACAACCAGAAAGCTAGTGAGATTTTAGGCTGTATTTAAAGTACTGTAGTGTTAAGAATGGGGTATGTGAAAATTGTTCTGACCTCTGGCCTAGTCAGGACATCGGGATTATTGTGTTCATTGCTAGGGGGTCATAGTTTGAGAAACACATTTCTATGTGGGAGTATATATGAAGAGAACAATGAAAGTAAAGCGACCTGAGATGCTATGATTTTGATATTGTCTTAAAGGATTAGAGATGGTTAGTGTGGAGAAGACCTAGGGAATGGAGAGATATTACCTATAAGTATTTGTAGTATTACAGGGAAAGAAGATTAAACATACTTTGCTTGGCCTTGGAGAATAAAATGGAAAACGTTGATGGAAATAGTCAGAAAGGTAAATTTCAGATCAGTATAAGGGAAAACTACCTAACAATTAAAAGCATCAGGAAGTGGTGTGGAATACTCAGCATGTCAAAAGTGAGCTTCCCTCACTGGAGTCTTCAAGCAAATGCTCCCTGATTCCATGTCAGAAACGCTGAAGAAGGGATTTCTGCTTAGGTAGGGGCTTGTTCTTCTTGGAACCCCTAGGTTTATTCAAGATTCAGCTCAAATGGCCCTTCATTCCCCAAGGTAATAGTTCTCTTCTCTCTCCCCCAAAAAATCCATTTTGTTTTCACTTTATCTATATTGTATATTTACTTATCTGGGAACTTATTACATCCCTGAGTGGGATGTTATAACCTTGAAAGAAGGGACTGTCTTACTTCTGACTTTTTCCCTCAGTGTCTGCAATGTAACACGTGCATAATAAATGTTTGTTGATTTATTGTATGCTAATGTCCCTTCCATTTTTGAAATGCTAGGATCCTATAATTATACATAAATATATTTACACATTCCCAAAGAATGTTTATTATCCAGTCACTTCGGTATAGTTCAATCAGTTCATTTCAACAAATATATATTAAGTGTCTGCATCAGTTGTGCTTTTGTCTTCCCTGACTTCAATACATACCTGCTTTCACTTGCATAGTTACCTCCATCCTCTGCCCCAGTTTCTCAGCTCCCTTTTGTGTGTTGTCTTCCGCCATTAGGTTGTAAGTTCCCTGAGGGTAGGGACTGTTTTTTGACTCTCTCTTTATCCCTGTCCCTTAGTACAGTGGCTGATGCATAGTAGGTTCTCAATAAATACATGCTGTCTGCCCGTTATTTCTAAGGTCCTGTGTTATTAATGACAATGACTAATGAAAATGTTTGGACACAGTTCAATAACTAATATAAGGTATCTTTTACAACATGTATCCTTCTGTAAAACTCTGAAAAGGCTTGTAAGAACACAATAAGCTTCCCAGAAATTCCCTATTATTTTTTTAAATATATATTATTTTTTCCAATTGCATGTAAAAACAATTTTGACTTTTTTTAAAATGTTGAGTTCCAAATTCTTTCCTATCTTCCTTCCCTTTCCCCTCCCAGAGATGGTAAGCAATTTGATATAGATTATGCATGCGTAATCATGAAAACATTTCCATAATAGTCATTAGTCAATAAAAGAAAACATAGACCAAAAAAATTATAAAAAAATAAAGTGACAAATATTATATGCTTTGATCTGCATTTATATTCCATTAGTTTTTTCTCTAAGCTCACCTTACTCCCATCTTCCTTTCCACTGTAATAGCCCTTTCATGCCTCTTTTATATAAGATAGTTTATCTCATTCTACCTCCCCCTTCCCCCTTCTCCCAATGCATGCTTCTTTCTCACCCCTTAATTTTGTTATTTTGGAATATCATCCCATCATAGCCAACTTGCACCCACACCTCTGTGTATACTTCTAACTGGCCTAATAGTAATAAAGTTCTTAAGACAAGTAACATCTTCCCATGTAGGAATGTAAATGACTTAATCTTATTGAATCCCTTATGTTTTCTTTCTCCTGTTTACCTTTTCAATGCTTCTTTTGAGTCTTATATTCTAAAAAGCTCCTCACCCTTGGACTGTGGTCCATATCTGTGACCTTGATCCCTGTCTGGGCAACACAACAGATTCCTGAACTCACTGTCAGCAAAGTGCCCCTTGTAATCTCCTTCTGGTCAGTTTTCTGGTCCCCTTACCATCTGTGGCCTGATTCTGTTACTTTTTAGGCCTATATTGGTTTGCTGAGGTAGGGCTACTGCCAGCTCACACAGGAACACAGGTCCTTGCTGGGAGCTCATGGAAGGAGTGGAGTCAAGGTCTCACTGATGGCTTGTGGAGGGGTGAGGATGTGGGGCCTTGCTGCTGGCTTTAGCCAAGTCACAGAACCTTATTGCTGCCCTGCTGAAGCATAATTTGATGCTGGCTTGGCCAGGTCACCTGTACTGAACTGTACTCCACTCTCACCTCAGTGAGATAGACCTTTACTGTTGTTTTTCACCCTCTTCTTTTAGTTCAGCTACTCCAGATTTCATTCTGAGGCATTATTTTAAGTTGTTTGGACGGTAATTTTGGAGAACTTAAGCTAATTCCTGCCTTATTGTACCATCTTTCCCTATTATTTCTAATGTGTATTTTTTGTTTTTTTCCTCATAAATTCAATTCAATTCAATAACTCTTAAGTTCATTTCTACTTTCAAATCTGTGATTATAAGATCCTGTGTTCTGTTGAGTACCTACAGTATGACTGGTATAATTCTAGGGACTAGGAATATAAAGACAAAAATGAAATATTCTCTATCTTTAAGATGCTTATATGCTTGACTTCACATGTATAACTGATATATTGCTTGCCTTCTCAAAGAGGGGCAAAGGGTATGAGGGAAGGACACTATTTGCAACTCAAAATTTTTTTTAGAAATGAATGTTAAAAATTTTGTATATGTAATTCAGAAATATTAATGAAATAAAAAATTTAAAGAAGTTTCTATGCTTCTGGAGGAAAATTAACATGTTCATAAATAACTAACAAATAATGAATAAAAGAAATACAAAGTCATTTTAAGGGGCAGAGAATTGGCAGCTGAAAGAATCTGGAACATTGTTTTTTTTTCTTTCTTATTGATCAATTAGTATCTATTATTAAGATCCTTCTGTGCGTCAGGCATTGTGTTAATCACTAGGAACATAAAGATAAAATTCAAGATAGACTTTAATGATATTATTGTACACTTCAGAATACAACGACCAAGTACAATGATCAACCAACTGCTTACTACTATAGTCTTACTGAAGAATGGAAATTTGTACATTTATTAACATCATCATTCTCCAAGATCCAGTCAGCCTTAGAAGTCACATATCATCACTATCCTTGTTCCTCTGATTGGAGGGTGGAGCCATGAACTCCAAAACCTCCATTTAAGAAGGGGGTTCAGAACAGAGATCTCATTTTCCACCTGACTGCACTACAATGAGACTTCTTCCTATGCCCCTAAGTTGGGTACCTTCTTTCCCTTTTTAGTTTCTTTTTGTGTGTCATCTTCCCCCAAAGTACTGAAGAACTACTCAGTGGGAAATGAATTTTTCAGATCAAATCATTTTTGCCCAAACTTTTCCAACTAAATTAGAGACTACACTGAGAATAAGTTATCTCTGAGGTATTCTTCAGGTTTAAGACCCTGAAGGGAAAAATAATTTAAGATTCTGACATAAGGAAGCAATATGGAAACTGAACAATAGAGACTAGAAGAGCAAATTATACCATATAGGAAATTAAGCATCAGATGATTATCTCCAGACCACAGATGAAGGAATTCTCACCTCCAGATATGCAAAACAGGACTTTTAAATTTTATATGGTCTTATGCAAAACCCCTTTCTGTTTTTTTTTACCTTTCCTATAAAAATAGCATGAGAAACAAAGGAAGGAATTCTGTTTCCACAGGATTAATACTACTCCCAGCTTTGCCAGAGCAATAACAGGATGGAAGTCAGAGGTGATTGGTTCTAATCAGAGCTGTGACCTAGCAGAACCAGGCTTCTGATCAAGCAAAAGGTCAGAAGCTTGTACACATGCTTAACAAGCTGTTTAATAATTAATGTTTAATATTAATTAATTAATATTAATGTTTAATGTTATCCAATGTATTGCCAGGGTGGAGCAATTTATATGCACATGGAATATATGACATATCAAGAGAGACATATCAAGGAGGAGAATATGAAATAGGCGGTTCAGGAATTTGCATCCAGTCAATGGGGAGCAAAGTGGGAAATATGAATAGGGAACAGAAATGTAGTCCTTGAGGGAGTCACTATTCCCAAGGAACATAAAATAAAATAAAATAAAATAAAGGTTTTCCTGGCTTCACATTGTTATTTCTAGAGCAAGTACTTCTCACAATAAGAATGTTAATGGTTTGAAAATGTAGATGCTCTAGTTGGCCAAAAATATAAATAGAGCGATAAAGTTTCAAACACAAAGTTGGAAGGAATTTAGAATTAATCTCATCCAACTCGTTTATTTGAATGGTAAGATGTGATCTGCCTAAGATCACACAAGTAGTAAACAGAAGAGCTGGGGTTCAAATTCAAGTCTTTTTCCTTGAAAGTTAGTATTCTAACTTGTTCTGTTTCACAAAGAACCACGGAATCATAGATTTGGAGCTGGAAGGGCCCTTAGAGATCATCTTGTCCAATCCCTGTCATTATAAAAATGAGCAAATGAAGGCACAGAGAGATTATGACTTCTTATTTGGTTTATTCCCAGAGGGCAAAAGTCTCTGGGGGACCCAACTTGCCAACTCAAACAGAAGTTAGGAAATGTTGCGATTTCTTCTTCTTCTTCTTCTTCTTCTTCTTCTTCTTCTTCTTCTTCTTCTTCTTGTTTTTCTGGTCCTCCTCATCCTCCTCCTTGTTCTCCTCCTCTTTCTCTTCCTCCTCCTTCTTTTTCAAAAAGTTAGGACAATTTACTTTTGTCCCACATAGTTTTCATTTTTGATTTCTTGAAATAAAGTTGTGAAAAAATAGATTTTAAGAGTACCATTATACTTTTTTAAAATTTATTTATTTAACTTTTAATATTCATTTTCACAAAATTTTGGGTTCCAAATTTTCTCCCCATTTTCCCCCTCCCACACCCCAAAACAGCAAGCATTCTAATTGCCCCTATCACCAATCTGCCCTCTCTTCTATTATCCCTCCCTTCCCTTGTCCCCAACTTCTCTTTTGTCCTGTAGGGCCAGATAACTTTCTATACCCCATTACCTGTATTTCTTATTTCCTGGTTGCAAGAACAGTACTCGACAGTTGTTCCTATAACTTTGAGTTCCAACTTCTCTTCTTCCCTCCCTCCCCACCCATTCCCTTTGGAAGGCAAGCAATTCAATATAGGCCATGTCTGTGTAGTTTTGCAAATGAATTCCATAAAATTCATGTTGTGTGAGACTAACTATATTTCCCTCCATTCTATCCTGTCCCCCATTGCTTCTATTCTCTCTTTTGATGCTGTCCCTCCCCAAGAGTGTTGACTTCAAACTGTTCCCTCCTCCCATTTCCCTCCCTTCCATCATCCCCCCCCACACTGTTTATCCCCTTCTCCCCCACTTTCCTGTATTGTAAGATAGGTTTTCATACCAAAATGAGTGTGCATTTTATTCCTTCCTTTAGTCAAATGTGATGAGAGTAAACCATGTTTTTCTCTCACCTCCCCTCTTTTTCCCTCCACTAAAAAGTCTTTTTCCTGCCTCTTTTATGAGAGATAATTTGCCCCATTCCATTCCTCCCTTTCTCCTCCCCTCACTGCTTAATTTCATTTGTTTAAGATATGATCCCGTCCTATTCAATTCACTCTGTGCTGTGTGTGTGTGTGTGTGTGTGTGTGTGTGTGTGTGTGTGTGTAATCCCACCCCCTACACAGATACTGAGAAGTTTCAAGAGTTACAAATATTGTCTTTCCATGTAGGAATGTAAACAGTTCAACTTTAGTAAGTCCCTTATGATTTCTCAAGTCAAATTTTCTTTTCAGCTCTGGTCTTTTCATCAAGAATGCTTGAAAGTCCTCTATTTCATTGAAAGACCATTTTTTCCCCTGAAGTATTATACTCAGTTTTGCTGGGTAGGTGATTCTTGGTTTTAGTCCTAGTTCCTTTGACTTCTGGAATATCCTATTCCATGCCCTTAGATCCCTTAATGTAGAAGCTGCTAAATCTTGTGTTATCCTGATTGTATTTCCACAATACTTGAATTGTTTCTTTCTAGCTGCTTGCAATATTTTCTCCTTGACCTGGGAACTCTGGAATTTGGCCACAATGTTCCTAGGAGTTTCTCTTTTTGGATCTCTTTCCAGTGGTGATTAGTGGATATTTTCAATATTTATTTTGCCCTCTGGTTCTAGAATATCAGGGCAGTTTTCCTTGATAATTTCATGAAAGATGTGTAGGCTCTTTTTTTGATCATGGCTTTCAGGTAGTCCCATAATTTTTAAATTGTCTCTCCTGGATCTATTTTCCTGGTCAGTTGTTTTTCCAATGAGGTATTTCACATTATCTTCCATTTTTTCATTCTTTTGGTTTTGTTTTGTGATTTCTTGGTTTCTCATAAAGTCATTAGCCTCCATCTGTTCCATTCTAATTTTGAAAGAACTGTTTTCTTCAGTGAGCTTTTGAACCTCTTTTTCCATTTGGCTAATTCTGCTTTTGAAAACATTCTTCTCCTCATTGGCTTTTTGAACCTCTTTTGCCAATTGAGTTAGCCTATTTTTCAAGGTGTTATTTTCTTCAGCATGTTTTTGGGTCTCCTTTAGCAAGGTATCGACCTGCTTGTCATGCTTTTCTTGCATCTCTCTCATTTCTCTTCCCAGTTTTTCCTCCACCTCTCTAACTTGATTTTTGAAATCCTTTTTGAGCTCTTCCATGGCCTGAGCCCATTGAATATTTATTTTACCTGTTTGGGATACAGAAGCTTTGATTTCTATGTCTTTCCCTGATGGTAAACTTTGTTCTTCCTCATCTGAAAGCAAAGGAGGAGATATATGTTCACCAAGAAAGTAGCCTTGTATGGTCTTATTTTTTTTCCCTTTTCTGGGCATTTTCCCAGTAGGTTACTTGACTTCTGAGTGTCCTCTCCACCCCCATCTCACCTACAGATCCACCCAGCCTCCACCCAGCCAGCGCTTGGGGTCTGAGATTCAAATGCTGCTTCCCGGCCTTAGGGCTTTGGCAGGAGGGGCTGCTATTCAGTGTGAGATTAAGTTCAGGTGCTCAGGTAGGGGCAGGACCACCACAAGGGGCTCAGTTCCCTCAGGGGGTTTATGTGGAGACCTTCAACAATGGATCCAAGCTCCTGCCTGCTCTGGGATCCCCTGTCTGTTGCTGCCTCCGCTGCTGTTTCACCAGGGGGCCTGAGTTATGGGGGCACCCCACGCCCCTCTCCACGAACTGAAAAGCCCCTCTCCATGAACTGAAAAGCCCCTCTCACTGACCTTTGCCACCTGTGGGTGGAGGGACCTGCTTGGCTGCTGGAGATTGTGTTCCTGAAACCTGCTCAGATCTGCTCCTCTCGGTGCCATGCAGCTGAGGCAGGGCTGGGCTCTGCTCCGGGTCTGGTGCATGACGGACCTTTTGGGTCAGTTTTTCAGGTCTCTCTGGAACAGAAATCTCCTCCACTCCATTGTTCTGCGGCTTCCACTGCTCTAGAATTTGTTGGGAGTTCTTCTTTACAGGTATTTTATGGGCTGTGGGTTTGGAGCTAGCATATGTGTATCTTTCTACTCCGCCATCTTGGCTCCTCCCCCCCATTATAGTTTAAATGGAGGTAATTGAGTATGCCTTTAAACCTAAATCATTCTGGCTTTCATTGAATGACCAATAATAGGCCCAGTCCAAGCCTCTGCAGCTCATTGTATAGATTTGGATGACTTACAAAGAGTGCAAATAGCAATTGTTTTCTCTTCTGGTCAAAAACTCTAAGGGTCTTCCCCTCACAGACTGATATCTTAGGGATGACAAATTGAGCCATCTTTTATCTCAGATCTTACCTAGTCATTAGTCACTGAATGGGAATGGCCTCAAACAAACTAAGACCTGGGAAAGACCTTAATTTAGAAAGGCCAAGGTCACCTTCTGCATTTGGGCCATTGCCAGTCACTGACCTTTTTCTTGCCGCTGAACTCTAATGACTTTGGAGGAGAGAGTGAGGCTGATGACTTTATGCAGCTCTACCTCACTCAAATCGAATTCACGTGCAAGTCAAGACATCACCCTTGTGATATCATTGGTCCTTTTCAAGAACACAGGACAAACAACAGCTATGAAAGAGGACAGAATTAGGAATCAGTAGAAATTGCAAGGAATGCCATTGAGGCTCAGTGTTAGGAAAATCTTTCTGACAATTAGAGCTTTCCAAAAATTATAATGGGCTTCATTAGAGGTGGTAGATTCCTCATCACTGGAAGTCTTCAGGAAAAATCTGGTGTGTTATAATGGGGTTTACTTCTGAGTAAATTGCAGAGGTCCCCTCCAACTCAAATTCTCTGATTCTGTAATTCTATCCACTATACCAAACTTATTCTTTTGATAATATGGTTTGATGAAACAATAGCACTTTCTGGTTTTTTCACCACAATCTCTTGGATCATTGTGGTTTTATAGGCCTGACCTACTTATCACTGTAATATTAGTAGAAAGACAACTGATTCAAATTATATGATGTCATCCTTATTTGCTGGGAGTCCTTCTGCTCAGCATGATATCTCTCAGGGAAGGACAGCGTCCTCAATTCACAGGATCTCTTGTGACCAGGCATTAGTACAGTTGGATGATTCTCTCTGCTACTTCTTTCTCCAGCAGTGCTATTGTAGAAAATCCTGTTCAAGCTTTGGCAGCCTGCTGTGGTTCATCTGAATGCTCTCCAGCACTGGCAGCTTCTGTTCTTTTTCAAGGCAATATTCTCGAAGCCTCTTGGATGCACTGTGCAGGGATGCTTCCTGTACGTGCCTTTTTCTTGTGCATAGGACATGCTTTGCAAACTACTTTAGAAGATTAAATCTTTGAAACCTGATATTTTTACTCCAGAAAGATGGCAAATTACAGAAGTTAAAACTTGGAAGTGATCTCAGTGTTCATCTCATCCAATTCATTCATGAAAGCAATTTTCACTGTAACTTACCTACTAAGTGATCATCCAGTATCTGATTTAAGAACTCCAATCAGAAGGAACTCTTACTCATGTTAGGTCCTCTGGAACTTCTTGTTTGTTAACTAAAAATTTTGTTTGTGTATAGCAATTATGTATAGGCAATTATGTATAGGCACTTGAGGCCTAGTGTTTCATTACTGACTTCTTTTTTAGATTTTTGTTTCCTATGACTTTGTGAGTATTCTACCAACTATTTTTCTTTATTCTTTGTGGTTACACTTCATTATACTTAACTTGGGGAGAGTGTGTGTATGTATGTGTGTGTATATAAATGTACTCACACACATATACACATAAGACCTTCTCTCCCCTATCCTTTTTGTTTTCGTTTAATGCTCTTTTGATTATATTTTTGAGACACCTAGCAAATACATTCTTACCATTATTTTTCAGGATAGTAAATCTTTGTCCAAGAATCTGTCAATCCTGTATTGTAAGCTATAGTCTAGACATACACATTCTATTCTCAGATGCCACATTCTTAGCTGACTGTTCACCTTTCAAATTATTTTTTTCTCTTGTTTATCCTGTCTTCAATGAATAAAAGTGATGAAAATACAACATGCTTCCTCATAATCTTCAGTTTCTTGACAAAGTTATCATATCATGTCCAGAACTGTCATTGCCATATTACAAAGATACAATATAGCTCAAGGACATCCATTCAACAAGCATTTATTTAATATCTACTCTGTGTCCAGAGTAATTTAAGTCTTTCCCCACCTACAATGTGACCCAGTGGGAAGATTTCTCTTTCTTGTTTCTCAGAGAAAGGAGATGCACTTCCACGTTGCATGAATATATTGAGTATAAGTTTAAGCCTTTGAGGTGATTCTATTACCCAACCAACCCCCAGTTATAGACTAATCATCTTTTGAGGCTGGTCAAGCTCCTGGAGATCATGAAGAGAACTATGGTTATAATTTTAACTAATTTATATTATCATTACATTAATTATTTTGCCATAAGCAATGCAGCTTACTGGATAGAGTACTGGGTTTGGAATCATAAAGACTGGCATTCAAATTCTGTTTGTCACACTTATTTGCTATGAGACCCAGGTAAATTACATAACCTTTGTGTGCATCTACTTAGGAATTGTCTAGAGGTCACTTGCTACCTGTGTGACATTGGCCTAGACATTTAAACTCTTGGGGCCTCAGTTTTCTCTCCTGCAAAATAAAGGTATTGAACTAGTTTGTCTCTGGGTTTCTTTTTTGCTCTAAATCTGTGATCCTATAATCCTATGTGAGATGTGTGCTGATGAAGGGAGTTCCCTGAAGTGACAAATGTTCTCTAAAATATATTTCATTTTTGGTGATATTTACTGCAGGATCAATATTTTTAGCACATATCATTTCATCAGTATTTGTGCTTCTTTGACTTAATGAGATGATAAGCTTCTCAAAGTGACAGAATTTTTCATATGGTCTTTCTACTACTTATCTAACCACTCCTTTTCTGTCTCCATTGCTGGATCATCTTGCCCTTGAAATTAGAGGTATAGTAAAGAGGTCCTCTTTTCTATCGCTATTTCTGTCTTTATTCTCTCTCTCTCTCCATATGTATGGTATATACGTATGTGTGTATACATACGTATATACATATACACACATACATACACACACATAGTTTTATACCAACAATTACCTATTGAATATTTCAGACAAAATTTCCTATAGGCATTTCAAACTCCAAAAAGACATAATAAAATTAATGAGAATGAGGATGGTACTAAGCAATTTTCTGAAACAATAAATTGCAGAGAAGATACCAGTCTGAAATGGTAGAAATTTCTTTCTCTGAGAATGCCATACTCCAATGAAATCATGGGTCCAATCTCTCTCCATAGTAAAACACTTCCCAGTTTCTTATTCTATTCAATCATGAGGTAAATAAAGTCTAAAGAAGCAGCTAGAAAGCCAGATGTTACAAAAAGTACAAATAGCATTCTCTAGCAATTATACTACAGGACAGCAATATTTTCTTATTCCATAACATATAAATGTGATCTTGAGTTCTCTCTAGAATTAAATGATCAAGGGGGAAGCACTTTTATTTTCATATTATGTGCAGAAATATAAGCTTTTATGTTCTGTCCTAAGTGATGGGCACATTTGAAATCATGTTTATTATATCTTAAGGTCGATTTGCAGTGTATGGGCTATTTAGGGAAGACTAGAAGACTAGTACTTCTAGTAGGAGGACTTACTGAGCCCTTTTCAGGGTTGCTCATTCATCTTTGGTGTCTACCTTCACTTAATACTCAACCCATGGCTCCAAGAAGCTGTAGCATGTATAATGGTCACACTCCGGTAAAACTGTATTGGCAGATGGGCAAAAATATATTGAGGGTAACCAACAGGCCTCAAACGCATTAGTGAGTTAGGGGTATGTCTCCACCAAGCATGTGAAGACTTTACCCAGAGAAATGAGCAGATGAGAACAATTTGTTCCAACTGCAATGAAGGCAGCTAAAGCAACTTTGAAGTGCTTAGAGCTTGGTTAGACATCAAAGATGCCAAGATTATCCACCGCATTGCAGACCATTGCCAGTCATCCTGAGTTACATCTTGCCACTGGACTTCGATGACTCTAGAAGAAAGACTGAGGCTGACTCTGTGCAACTCCACCTCATTTAAATCCAGTTCATGAGGGAGTCAAGATATCACCCCCCTGATGTCTTTGGTCCTCTTTGAAATGAAAGACTAACAACAAGGCCAATTTAAGACTTTCAACACAGTTACTTCTAACTTATGTTGATGGAAATTTACAACCCCCAATTCATAGCTCAAATTTTAAAAGACTTCGTTGGCTCTATCATCATTTCTTTATTTCACACCCTTCTTTCCCTCTCTTCCATGACACTGTTCATTCACCACTTACCTTAAATGGGACCTTTATTATTCATGTTCTCCAATCCTTTTTCTCTTTATTTTGATGAAAGATCCTGGACAACGAAAAAATATAGAATTAGAAAAAAATGAACAACCGACAGCTGTTCAGACATTAGGAGGGGGAAAAACAGCATGGAAAGGAACTGGACGAGCTGGTACTTCTATGGCACTGAGCTTGATGGTACATTTAGTTTCTTCATGTAGAGGCCCCCTGCTGGGTGTTAAGATGTTCACTCCTAGAATGGGGGAAGAGGAAGCATGTGGCAAATGGAAATACATATGGTTCACTAAATCACAATTGGCACTGATTAAAATGCTGCAAAATCACCATAATTACCTTGAAGTGTAAATAAAAAGTTGGACCAAATACAAACTCTCAGAATGCCAGAATAGGCATATGTACAGTGGATAAAACAGGTATTTCATTGATACTTTCCATTCTGAATTTGGACATCACTCTATTTTGCTTTTACCCTTAAATGACTACTGAATGTATCATCAGGACATAGATGTGAGGAGTTCTAAAGATTATTTGGCCCAACATTCCCCTTTCATAGATGAGAAAAATGAGGCTAGAAAACCATCAGATAGCAAATTTTGGGGTGGAAAGGAACTTCAATGTCTTCTTGTTCAACCCTCCTTCCCTTTTTAGAGTTAATGAAACTGAGGCCTGGAGAGGTTAAGTGATGTGCCAAGACTGCACAATTAGTAAATGAAAGAGCTGGAATTTGAATTCAGGTCTTCTGAATCCAAATCCAGCACTGTAACCACAACTGTCTAAAGTTACACAGAGAGAATAATAAAATTATAAAATTTCAGAATGGTAAGAGAATTCAGAGCCCACGTAGTCCAATTCATGCCCTTAAAGCGATGGGAATGAGATTTGAATTCCTACAAGGAGAAGACCATGTCTTTGGGATCTGGACCCCAAAAAGGAAAAAGCCTCTGGACTTTCCCACACAGCCCAGATCCCTGGCATTCGCCTGAGGCATTGTCCATTCCAATAATCCTTTCAATTGTCCTTTCACTGTGGCCCCTGGCCCAGTCCAACCCTGTCTCTAACCTAGCCCAGCCTTTCATTGCTGTTTACCTCTGGACCACCACAGGCTACTTCCTACCCCTTAATCCCATGGAAGCCCCTTCTCTATTACCTCCAGATAACCCCAGGTTATTTGCCACTTCTAGATCCCAGCCAAATGTTCTCACAATCTTTTTTCCTATAAAAAAAGTCAACTTTGTCCTTACCAAATATACAAACTTACTATTAATATTTTCCACCCCAATCAGTGTTTTAATAAACTGCTTGGGCTTAAAGAAGGTTTGAGTAGTCAAATTCTTTCAAGGCAGACCTGTACCCTTTGTTCTTGCATTTTGGGGGGGTTCCCAAGACCCCTAGGTTGCAACAAAAGAATATCAACTAAAGTATACTTATTAAGTGATCACTTAACCTTTGCTTGGAGACTTCCTTGGAGGAAACTCCCACGCTGTCCCAAAATGAGGCCTTCTACTTATGGAGAGTTGTAAGGCAGGAAGTTTTTCTTGACCCCAAGAATAAACATATCCCTTTGCAACTTATTCCCTCTGGAGCCAAATAAAAAAAGTCAAATCCCTCTTTAAGATGACAGTTTTTCAAGTACTCTGTCTTTTCTTGTCCGGGCTAACCATCTGCACTTCCTTCAGTCAATACATATATGACAAAAAGTGGCAGAGATCTTACTTAAATACATTTCCTCTGAGATAGCATCCACCTACATGGCTAGGTGACTGAATGGAAAGAGTGTTGGAGTCAGGAAAACCTGAGTTCAAATCTGGCCTCAGACATTTACTAGCTGGGTAACTGTGGGCAAGTCAAGAGCAGGAGGTGTTAACATTCTCCATGTCCTCCAAATCATGGTTTCTCTTTGCATTGATCATAATTCTTATGTCTTTCAAAGTGGTTTGTCTTTACAATGATGCTTAGTGTACACATTGTTCTCCTGATTTTGCTCACTTCACTTCGTAGCACTTCCTACATCTTCCCAGATTTCTCTGAAACTATTACTTTTCTGATGTTTTTTTTTGTTCAGTTTGTTTTTCTTAATTATTTATTTTTTCAAATAATAAAAATTCACCTCCACTACCTCTCACCTACCCTCAACATTAAAAAAGAAAAACAAAACCCTTTTAACCAATATGCATAGTCAAGCAAAGCAAATCCCCACTTTGTCTATGTCCCAAAATTTATGATTCAGTCTGCACCCTGAGTCTATCATCTCTCTGTTAGTAGCATGTTTCATCATGAGTCCTCTGGAATCACAACTGGTCATTAAGTTTTTCAGAGTTGCTTGTCTTTACAAGGTTGTTGCTATTGTATTAATTATTCTGGTTCTGCTCACTTTCTGCATCAGTTCATACACATCTTCTTAGGTTTCTCTTGAATTATCTCCTTTATCAAGTCTTATAGCACAGCAACATTCTATCACATTCATATACTATAATTTGTGCAGCCATTCCTATATTGATAGATGTACTCTTGGTTTCTAGTTCTTTGGTACCACAAAAAAGCTACAATAAGTATTTTTATATGTATTTTTAAAAACTTAATAAGCATTATTAATGTAATGTAATGAAGTAAGTGCCTACTACATGCTAAGCACATTGCAAATATTTTCATATTTTATTCTCACAGCAATCCTGGTATTTTAAAGACTAAAATGAGACAGATTCAGGTTAAGTGAAGCCTCGGTCCCACAGCTAATATCTGAGCCTAGATATGTAATCAAGTTTTCCAGACTCCAAATCCAAGATTAGCTGCCTCTAAGGTCTCTTAGAGGTCTTATGGGTCTCTTTCCTCTTTCTTTGACCCGTTTAAGACAGTCCCAGTAACTGTATCCCAAAGAGATCATAAAAGTGGGAAAGCGTTCCACATGTACAAAAATATTTATAGCAGTTCTCTTTGTGGTGGCCAAAAAGTGGAAATCAAGAGGATGCCAATCAATTGAGAAATGGCTGAACAAGTTGTGGTGTATGAATGTAATGGAATACTATTGTGCTATGATGAATGATGAACAGGAAGACTTCAGAGAAGCCTGGAAGGACTTATATGAACTGATGCTGAGTGAAAGGAGCAGAACCAGAAGAATTTTGCACATAGCAACAACCACAGTGTGTGAATTTTTCTGATAGACTTAGTCCTTCACAGCAATGCAAGGACAAAAAAAATTTTCAATGAACTCTTGAGGCAAAACACCTTTCATATCTAGAGAAAGAACTATGGAATTGGATCAGAGAATGAAGCAGACCATTTTTTCTTGTGTTATGTTTGTTTAGGTTTGTTTTATGGTTTCTCCCATTCATTTTAATTCTTCTATGCAACATGACTATGGTGAAAATGTGTTTAATAGGAATGTATGTGTAGAACCTATATAAGATTGCACACTGTCTCAGGGAGGGAGTGAAGAGAGAAGGGAAAAAAATCTAAGATATGTGGAAGTGATTGTAGAAAAGTGAAAACAAATAAAATAATTTTTTAAAAAAAGATATAGTCCCAGTAGCGATATCTCCAGGTAGGAAAAAGTGTTACCCAAAAGTATGCAAAATTTAAGGACCTAAAACAATTCCAAAAGACTCATGATGGAAAATGTCATCCACATTTAGATTAACTATGGAATCTGAATGGAGAGTGAAGCTGGCTATTTTCTTTTTTTATTTTGTTTTGTTTTCTTTCTCATGGTTTCTCCCATTTGTTGTAATTCTTCTATGCAACATGACTAATGTGAAAAAAATATTTAATAGAAATGAATGTGTAGAGCTTAAATCAGATTGCATGCTATTTTGGGGAGGGAGGGAAGTGGGAGAGGGAGAAAATTTAAAACTTGTGGAAGTGAATGCTGAAAACTAAAAATAAATAAACTAATAAAACAGGATGAAAAATGTAATGACTTTTGGTCATTGTGGGCAAGTTTCCAAATAGCTTTCCAGAATGGTTAAGCAATCTAATGGTTCATTAGTGTGTATTTTCCCCATAGCACCTCCAACAATTATAATCTTTCTTTTTTTGTCATTGATCTTAAACTTTTACTCTTCCAAATGAATTTCATTAACAATTTTTTGTGACTTTATAAAAAAATCCTGTGGTAATATGGCACTAAATATACATGATAAATTAAACAGTATTATCATTTGATTATATTGGCATGGCCTGATCATGAGCAATTCATATTTTTTTACTGTTATTTAGGTTTGTCTTTTGTTAGAAACACACTTGACATGCAAAAAAGTATCAAGGAAAATTTATTACAGCAGAGTTCAGAGGAATTGAACACTTTGGCCAAAGCTGACTCCACACCTCTTCAGGAGGAGGGAGTCCATTCTACATTCATTCATGAATGGGTAGCTCCTAAGAAAGGCTACAGGAAGATTACAGTTTGTTCAGACCAATGCAAGCCCTTTTATACTGTTCTGGATTTTAGACTTCCTGCCACTCCATCCATTGGTCATGTTACTTCATGTTCTCCTCTCTAACAGGCTTCCCCTAAAACAGCTCATCAAGCCTGCGCACAAGTTTCTGACCTTTAATCTGGCCATACTAGGTCACAACTCTGATTAATTATCATCACTCAAAGATGGAAAGTTTTTTACCCATGGAAACAGAACTCTTTCCTTGTTTCTCACAAACTCTGCCCTTTTTTCTTTATTAAAATTTATGTTTCCACATTTAAATACAATCAGTATCTCCTCACTTTCTTTCCCCTATGAATTCTTCCTTTCATCTATCACCCATTTATATGGGAAGGGAGCAAAGTTGACTGAAGCATTGACAAATTACAAGGCAGTAGTCCCCCGGTTCTAAGTACAGATTCAGAGACTCAAAAGAGAAAGAAAAATCAATGAATTGTACTTTTAGAAGTTCCATCTCCTACAGAAATCTGGGGAGGAACATCATCTGAAGCATTTTTATGGTCTGGATGCTCATTCAAGCTGTCTTCAGCACAGCATCTCAGCATCTTTGTCCCTTTATCTTCTTGTAGAAATCCAGATTGCTACTCTCCTACAAAACTGACCTTGATACAATTTTAGATTACTATTCCTAAGCCTTATACCCTTATCATTCTTATGAAATCAAAATTGGAATTTTGGCCAATTGTCATGTTTAAGAAATTCACATTAGAACCCAATTTTTACATTTTACATTAATTCACTTCCTCCATCAGGAAGATAAGATTTTGCTAAGAAATTAATAACAGGTCCCAGTACATACATAAATACAATAAGTAATCATTTTTATCATGTTATTATTGATATCACATCATCAAACAATTCTAACTTCTGGTCATGTGAAGTTCCTTTTAAAGAATTTACAAGATAGATACAAATCTTCTTCTTTTAACATTGACCAACTGAGACAAAAATAATATTCACTATGTATGCTAACTTCACAAGCCCATGACCTGATTGCCTCCATACTACTACTAAGAACTAAAAGACCCTAACTTATTGTTGTGGGTCTAAAATCCTAAGCCAAATAGCTTAATTTTAGACATATTTTAACCTCAGATGTTCCCCTACCAACAATCTATTATTTAATAGATCTGGTATTATGCTCACAAAACTTTTAATTACAGGAATTTTCCATTAAGAGTAGGGACATAGCTGGAGCAAGGGAACATTTCCCTCACTTCACACCATTTCCAAGCAGGAATAGACTGTCAACTGTCATCTTAGCCAGGCTTAAAGTTTGTCAGGTGTCAGTGGGGAAATTGAATCAGGAGAATCCTACCTCAGTTCAGATGGAACAGTTGTTCTCATAAATTTCCCATGAGATCAGCCGTTTGCAGTTCATACCAGCACCTCACAAGCTCACTGGCATCATGGATCAGTGGCTCAGACAGCCTTTCTTACTATCCACACTTGGAGTTAGACTCAGAAGAAGAGTCAATTAATAATCCCATAAAATTTTAAAATAGCAAGCTCCAATAATCAGTTTCAGATATGACTATAATTTCACATTGACTGAGAAACATCCTTAAAGCAAGTCTTAAGTAGCTTGCAAAGCTTTCTATACTTGTTCTGGTAACAATCATAAAATCAAATTTACCTTTAAGATCATGTTATTGCTCTAATAGATTTACATCTGTTTCTCAAGCTTCTCTATCCCTTTCTAACCATTCTCATTCTAAAAGAATGAAATACACATATGATAAGTTCAAATACTAACTTCAACTTATGTTCATGAAATGAATTCAAATCAAAACAGAAACATTTAATTTTTCCATCAATGCAAAATATTACCAGAGGCTACCTGCCTCTAAGAAACTTAGGCTGAAATGCTTTCCCTCCAACTGAAGGTGTCTCTGATTTAGTCTCAGTAATTTAATTCAGTCAATTGTATTAATACTCAATTGCTTTTACATCACTTTGAAACCTACACGGACCTCATGTTTTCATCCCATTTGTCTAAAGAGCCCTAGAAAACCTCACCTTGACAGCTCCTTGGATTTCTCCACTTGATCTGGCTCTCTAGAGGCCTATAAGCTTTTCCTATCCCTACGCCCAAATCCCAGTTCCATTTTCCTACTTAATTCTATCAATCCAAATCTCCAGGCTACTGACTACTCCCATCAAGACCATCCCTAGGACCCCCAGAGTACCTAGGGCCACCCCTGGAAAAGACTATCCTATTTCAGGGATTTTAATCTTTCATGAGACTACACAAGAGTATCAATTTAGCCAGACTCAGAAATAGCAAGGTGGGAAAACATTCCTTTGCAGAGGAACACAAGGAGGATGCTGAGCCAGAAGGATCCCATTCCAGGCTGAGGACAGGATTTTCCCCCGAGGAAAACTTCTGCTGTGACTGTCACATTCTTCTCTGAATAGCAGAACACAATTAGTAATGTGGCTTTTACATCAGATGGGAGGTTTCACTAATCAAAAATTTTACCAGGACTTACATTTTAGATCTTAAATTTGTCCTAAAAGATGAAGCATGGAGTACATGCAGCACAGCCCAGGAAGCACAGAGTGCATGCAGTGCATCCCCGGAAGCAGGAAGCGCAGTCTGATGTGGCAGGGACAGGACCCTGAACAGACTTCAGGGAGCCACTGGCAGCACCAGTTCTAAGATTGCTCAACCCACAAACAGCTTCAAAGTCAGTGGGAGGGCCCCTTTACCCAGGAGAGGGGAGCTCAGTCTGGACCCCCAGCAGCAGCAGCTTCCTTTTTTGAAGCCCTTCATTTAGAGCCCCTGGGAGAATTGAGCAGCTGATCTGAATCTCAGCCCTGAGCTCAGCCCTGAAAAAGAACTTAAAAGTCAAGTAACTGGCTGGGAAAATGCCCAAAAAAGGGAAAAAGAATAAGACAATAGAAGGTTACTTTCTTGGTGAGCAGGTATTTCCTGCCATCCTTTCAGATAAGGAGGAACAATTTAGGTCTTCAGAGACCTAAAAGTCAAGACTTCTGCAGGAAAAGCCTCCAAAATAAATATGCAATGGTCTCAGGTCATGGAAGAGCTCAAAAAGGATTTTGAAAATCAAGTAAGAGAGGTGGAGGAAAAATTGGAAAGAGAAATGAGAGCAATGCAAGAAAACCATGAAAAGCAAGTCAACAGCTTGCTAAAGGAGACCCAAAGAAATGCTAAAGAAATTAACACCTTAAAAAATAGACTAATTCAAATGGCAAAAGAGGCCCCAGAATCCAAAAAGCCAATTAAAGAGTGCTTTAAAGAGCAGAATTAGCCAAATTGAAAAGAAGATTCAAAAGCTCACTGAAGAAAATAGTTCTTTAAAAATTAGAATGGAACAGATGTAAGTTAATGACTTTATGAGAAACTATGAAATTACAAAACAAAACCAAAAGAATGAAAAAATAGAAGATAATGTGAAATGTCTCATTGGAAAAACAACTGACCTGGAGAATAGACTCAGGAGAGACAATTTAAAAATTATGGGACTACCTGAAAACCAAAATAAAAAAAAGAACCTAGACATCATCTTTCATGAAATTATCAAGGAAAACTGACCTGATATTCAAGAACCAGAGGGAAAAATAAATATTGAAAGAATCCACCAATCACCTCCTGAAAGAGATACAAAAAGAGAAACTCTTAGGAATATTGTAGCCAAATTTCAGAGTTCCCAGGTCAAGGAGAAAATATTGCAAGCAGCTAGAAAAAAACAATTTGAGTATTGTGGAAATACAATCAGGATAACACAGGATCTGGCAGCTTCTATATTAAGGGATCAAAGGGCTTGAAATATGATATTCCAGAAGTCAAAGGAACTAGAATTAAAACCAAGAATCACCTACCAAGAAAAACTGAGTATAATACTTCAGAGGAAAAAATGGTCATTCAATGATATAGAGGACTTTCAAGCATTCTTGATGAAAAGAACAGACCTGAAAAGAAAATCTGCCTTTCAAACACAAGAATCAAGAGAAGTATGAAAAGGTAAACAGGAAAGAAAAATCATAAAGGACTTTCTAAAGTTGAACTGTTTAGATTACTACATGGAAAGACAATATTTGTAACTCTTGAGACTTCTCTCAGTATTTGAGTAGTTGGAGGGGTTATACACACACACACACACACACACACACACACACACACACACACATATATATATATATATATATATATATATATATATAGAGAGAGAGAGAGAGAGAGAGAGAGAGAGAGAGAGAGAGAGCACAGGATGAGTTGATTAAGAAGGGATGATATCTAAAAAAATAAAATTAAGGGGTGAGAGAGAAATATATTGGGAGGAGAAAGGGAAAAATGGAATGAGGCAAATTATCTCTTGTAAAAGAGGTAAGAAGCTTATTCAATAGAAGAGAAAAGGGAGGAGGTAAGAGGGGAAAAGTGAAGCTTACTCTCTTCACATTTGGCCTAAGGAGGGTATAACATGCTCACTCAATTTGGTATGAAAATCTGTCTGACACTACAGGAAAGTAGGGGAGAAGGGGACAAGTTGGGTGAGGGGGATGATAGAAGGGAGGGCAAATGGGAGAAGGGAGTAATTAGAAGTAGGCGGAAGAAGAAGGTCAAAAGAGAGAATAGAATAAATGGGGGAAAGGATAGGATAGAGGGAAATACAGTGTTAGTCTTACACAACATGACTATTATGGAAGTTTCTTGCAAAACTACACATATATAGCCTATATTGAATTGCTTGCCTTCTCAGTGGAGATGGGTGGGGAGGGAGGAAGGGAAAGATGTTGGAGCTCAAAGTATTAGGAACAAATGTTGAGAAATGTTTTTGCATACAACTGGGAAATAAGAAGTGCAGACAATGGGGTACAGAAATCTATCTTGCCCTACAAGAAGAGAGAAGATGAGGATAAGGGAAGGGAGGGGTGTGATAAAAGGGAGGGCATACTGAGGGAAGGGATAATCAGAATGCAAGACGTTATGGGGTGGGGGAGGGGACAGATGGGGAGAAAATTTGGAACTCAAAATTTTGTGGAAATGAAAGTTGGAAACTAAAAATTAATAAATAAACATTTAAAATTAAAAAAAAAATTGTCCTAAAAGCCAATCCCTAGAGATCATTTACCACTAAAACAAGTTCCTTGTTTAGGAACTCCATATACAAAATGTTTACACTTTAGATAGAGACTGCAACTTTAACAAAGCAAGTTCATCCAAGTCTGAGGCACCACTCCTTTCTATCTTCAGATGCTATAGCCACTTGGGTGATGCTTTCAGGCTTTTCTAGACCTAGGGGCCCAGGATGAGGCTGGTGCCCCTCCTTTTCTTCAACGCTAGGAAAGCATTAACATCTTTTTTTTTTCTTTTCCCAGATGCTATCCAGCTCTGAGTTCAGATTAGATCTTAAGAAGTTCTTCTCTAATAATGACTGGACTTTGAAGGTGAATGAGGATATAGCCATGAGGTTGTTTGTCTTAAATTTATCACAGAACTTCCTGGAATCATAGCATTCCTGGTCTCCCTTTCTCTTATCCTTTATCTTCCAACCCCCATAAAACTTCCATATAACAAGTTAGCTTACAAATATAAATTTCGCAGGCTTTCCAAAAATCATACAAAATATTTTACAAAACATTTCTTCATATAAAAAAATTTCCATTTCTTAAAAACAATTTATAATTTATTAGAAAACCCTCTTGAACCTAATTGACAAACATTACAAGAGATCTAAAGCCAAGATCTTTGCTTAATTACCAAATTTCCTTTCACAAACAAACTTTTGTAAATGCTTGATTCTTTCAAAAACAATTTTAGTTAAAACTTCCTTCTTAATAGCAGAAATAAACTTTTCTACATTTCTAATACATCCTTTGATGAAACAGGCTTGAAAATCAAACACACACACAGATATTTCAAGGATTCTCATTTTGTCAATAGAAATTCTATAACACAGAAATTCTTACACAGAATTCATAACTCATTCATCATTGTCTTTTTTTTTAACAATGCAATTCCTAATATAACATTTAGATAAATTACTTTTTTCAACAATGTATCTTACTACATATTTAAAACTTGAAGCAATCCATTATCCATTCAGGTGAATTTATTCCCACATCACTTTGCACAGAAATTTATCTCTTTACCACCACGTGGACACACACTATCACCCAAAATGCTGCATCCACATTTTCATAGGAGCCAAGATTTCAAATGAGAAATCTACAATCATAAAACAAACATCAGCATTATCACTGCCTATTTGTAACGAAATATAGGTTTCAAATTATCAAATTTCTCTCACATCCTTTTAAAATGCCAATCTATATATAACAAAAGTCAAATTTGCAAATTGTGTAATAATTGTGTTGGATTAATTATATATAATTATTATAATAAATATATAAAAATTATATATATAATTATATATATTTACAATTATATTAAATTAATGTTGTATCTAACATATGCTCACCCTTGTGTCAAGCATTTTACAATAAATGCCAAATAACAATATCTTTTTCTGCTTAATCCTGAAGGGAAGAGCACTCTCATTTGCTGCTCTCCTTCAGGACAGATTTTTACTTGAATCATATCAAATTTGGATTTATAATCACTAATGATAAACATTTTAACCCTCTTATTTTTAAAGTCAAATACTCTTGTTACTTTAAAAGAAAACATTATCCATAACTTCACACATTCCCTTGAAGGAAACTTGGTGACAATTTTCAGGTCTGAATAGCTTTTTTCGCCCTACTTCCTTGAAGAGATGAAGCCCTATCTCCTTTTTGGGGCTGATCAGATAAACAGCTTTCCTAGTTTCATTCCAGCTTCCCATTCCATCCCCCTTGGGAGTTTCAGGCTGTATACTAGGAAAAGTATAGAAAATTCTACAAAGAGTTTGAAATCATACCTATTCTCCTGAGGTTAACATAAAATATGCCAGTATTCTAAGACTAGATTTTTGATCCAGGCAGAGACCTAATGAATTTAACTTAATGCTGACAGGGTATTGCCAGTCTCCCCAGACAGAAACTTCCACAGTGTCAAAAGATTAAATAACTGACTGCCTAAGTACTCACCCTCCTTGTCTTCATCTTTCAGAATATGGAGAGAGTTAATGCTTGTCTCAATTAAGGCTATAATAGAAAAGCCTTGAGTGAAGTGTCTTAAAAGACAGAAGAACTCTTATTATTATTTTTTTTTGTAATTTCAAACACATTGTCTGGTATCAGATATATTGATTTAATTTGAACATAAAGTACATATTTTAGCTTTGAGATCTCATTAAATAAAAACTCAACTTTTCACTCCAGCCTGCCTTCCTGAAGTTTTTCTTTTACTCTCTAATTTCCATTACAAAAGAGGCTGTCCTTTTGGTGAGGTAGGAAATGGCTTGCCCCTTCCCAATCTGAGGGGAGAAAAGGACCTCCCCAGTTCCTAATAAAAAAAGTTTTGAATCAGATTAACTAAACAGCCTAGCCCTGACAAAAGGTCTAAGGAATATGAATTAAAGCTGACAAAGTGTGACTTCCAAGCATAGAGCTATCTTTACCTCAGTTAGCACCTATTTTAAAATTTTTTAAATGGGTAATCTTCCATTACTTTGTCTATTGGTTTCCCAACCATACTAAACATTTTCGGAAGTGGAATGGGAAGAGAGGTGCTGAAAGGTATGCCACCCATACCTTTCTTCCTTTACATTTCAAATAAACTAAATACTTACCAATTCCTTCCAGCTTCTTGACTCCTTTAAAAAAAAACAAACAAAAAAACCAGACCCATAAATTAAGTGCCTAACAATTTGCATTCTCTAATTAGACCTTAGAAATTTCTCACCACAAAAGATGAAACACTTCACAAATACACACAGACAAGACATTCTTAAAAGCATTATAGAGTGCACATCAATTTTGAATTCAAATTCAAACCAGTCAAAAACTCAGAGTTGTAATTTACTCTGACTGATTTCCAGCCAATTTCCTCCACAGAATCTACATTCCACAGATTCCCAGGACTCTGTCCAAGATCAATCATCAGCTTAAGGCCAACCAGGAAACTCTGGGACAGGGATGTGACCAACACAGAGGTGACAACACCAAACTTCACTCCATCAGTAAAGAACCAACCCAGAGTGCAAATTCCTGGGTTGGCCTTAAGCTTGTCCAGTATAAGAACTTATGTGGTCAGCCCGCAGGTTTCTCCCCCAATTCCTCTGGACTCCCTGCTCATGGTCCAACACCACAAGTTCAGGTGGAGTAGGTTCAACTTACAAGGACCATTGAACTCAATGGGTGCATGCACTTCCTGTGGTATCTTACCTAACTCCATCCAAGGTCTATGAATTGAGCCCCACATTGTGTGCCAACTTGTTAGAAAACTATTTGACACGCAAAAAGGTGTCAAGGAAAATTCATTGCAGCAGAGTTTAGAGGAATTGAATACTTTGGCCAAAGCTAACTCCACCCTTCTTCAGGAGGAGAGAGTCCCTTCTATGTTCATTGCCCCTAAATGAATAGGTAGCTCCCAAGGAAGGCTATAGGAAGTCTACAATTTGTTCAGACCAATGCAAGCCCTTTTACACTATTCAAAATTTTGGATTTCCTGTCATACCATCCATTGATCACGTGACTTCATGTCCTCGTCTCTGATAAGCTTCCCCTAAAACAGCTCATCAAGCCTGCACACAAGTTTCTGAACTTTATTCTGACCATGCTAGGTCACAACTCTGATTATCACCACTCAAAGCTGGAAGCTTTTTTACCCTGTGGAAACAGAACTTTTTCCTTGTTTTCCACACTTTATTTCTGGAGAATGTTATATATTTGTATTTATGTGGTTCTTGGATTTGTATTCACAGTCAGAGTCCTGAATATTTTATGCATTCTGGAGTTCATTTATTTTTATATAAGTTTTTATTGATATCTTTTGCTTTTTGTAATGCCTTAGTTTCATCAACATCCCTCCCTATACTCTCTCCAGAAAGCCATCCTACATAACAAGTAATATTTAAAAAAATAGAATAAAAAGAAAAAAAACTGTAGAATAACTGATCAACATATCAAAACAGTCTAATGTATATTCAGTGTGCAACATTTGTGCACCACTTACCTCTACAAAGAGTATATATACTCATATCTTTTCTTTGGAGTCAAGCTTGCTCTTATAATTTTGCAACATTCACTTTTGTTTTCAGGTTAACATGTGGCTGTTCTTTCCATTTCCATGACTGCAGCTACTGTTTATATTGTTTTATGGCCTCTGCTTCACCCTACATTAGTTCATTCTCACAGTACAATTATATTCCATTATATTCCTGTACCATAATTTGTTTAGTCATTTCCCAATCTATGGAAGTTTACTTTGTTTACAATTCTTTGTTATCATAAAAGGTGCTACTAAACATTTTTTGGTTTGTATGAGGATTTTCTTCTTATCAGATGGCCTCCTTGGCGTATAAGCCTGGTAAGAGAAGCTGGATGGTATGAATTTTAGTCACCTTATTTGCATAATTCCACATTTCTTTCAAAAAATTAATGTACCAGTTTGCAGCTCTACCAACAATTCTCTAATCTAATCTAAAGATAATTCTCTCATCTTCCTACAACCCAACCAATATTAACTATTTTCATCTTTTGTCATCTTTGTCAGTTTGCAGGGTGTGAAGTGAAACAGGGTTGTATTTATTTGCATTTCTCTTATTTTTAGTGATTTGGAGCATTTTTATGTAATTGTTAATAGGTTGCAATTTTTCTTTGGAGAATAATGCGCTTATATCTTTTGACCATTTATCCACTGGGAAATTAGTATGTTGAGCACTAGTCTAGCCCTGACTCCTGTTTTGGATATGGAATTCTTGTGTGCTGTGTCTTTCACTATCCTGAATTCCTCCCGCTTAAAACTTCCTTTTCTATTTTCTCCCTTCCTCTGCTTGTTTCTTTGGTGAATTTAGTGGGATTGTTTGCCAAATTATTTTTGTGTATTAAATTCTTCTTTGCTTAATTCAAATGAGACTAAGGTCCATGAAATGCACACTTTCTCCCCTGTACCTGTTTTTCTGTGTTTCTGTTTTCTTCTTATGCATCCCATCCCAATTATAAGAAATAGCTCCTTCCCTTTCTTCTCTGCTGAATTACTTTTTCCCCTCCATTTTATTTCCTTTCTTAAAACCAATGACATAGAACAAAGCCCTCTCTAGATGCTGTGTTTCTCTGTAGCCCATTAGCAACCCTTGAAGATAGTGGAATTCTAAAAAGACATTTTTCTTCTCCGATTATATTATAAACACTTCATTATCAGTTAACACTTTCTAATTGCTCAAATGAATTTACTTTTCTCAGCTATTATCTCCTATATTTATGTTTCAAAGACTCTATCTAGATCCTATCTTTTCATTAAGAATTAGATAAAATATTTATAGCCTCTCTCTTTGTGGTACAAAAGAATTTGAAATTGCAGGGGATGCCTGTCAATTGGGGAATCACTGAACAAGTTGTGGTATGACTGTGATGGAATATTACTGTGTTATAATAAATGATGATCTCAACGATCTTAGAAAAATATAGATTTGCATTAAATAATGAAGAGTGAAACAAACAGAACCAAAAGAATGTTGTATACAGTAATAGCAATATTGTTTTAAGAGCAACGTTAAGTGATAAATCATTTTGACTATTATAAATACCCTTACCAACTACAAAGGACATATTATGAAGGAAGACACTATCTGTATCCAGAGAAATAACTGAAAAAAAGAAGTATGTACGCACATATATACATATATACACACATCTATTTCTGTCTAATGATAGCCATCTGTAGGGCAGAGGGAGGAACAGAAGAAAAAAAGAAAAAAATACATTTACATGATAACTTTATGATATGTTAAAAGGCATACAGCAAGTTATACAAAATAGATACGTAATTTCATGTGCAATCATCTTATTTTGTTATAGTTATAGAAATTCTTGTTTTATTCCATAAAGTTAAAATGAAATGCATAGAAATAATTTTTAAAAACTTATTAAAAGTCTTATATTCTACTTTTCCTTATGGGATTACATTCATACTTATATTCTTATCTGCAAGTCTTTTTATTTTTTGTTTTGGAATATCATGTTCTAGGATTTTCTCTTCTTTAAAGGTAGTTGCACCATAGTCTTTGCATGAAACTGACTATGACTCCTTGATAAGTGAAATCTTTCTGTCTGAATCCTTGAAATATTTTTTCTTTGACCTGAAAGGTCTGGATTTTGACTATGACATTCCTAGATGTTTTTGATCTGGAGTTTCCTTCAAGAGGTTACTGGTGGATTTTGTCTATTTGAACTTTGTTGTTTGCTCCTAAGGAATCTAGCCAGTTTCTTTTGTGATTGCTTAAAAAATGACATCCAGGTTTTTTGTTTATTTGGAGTTTTCAGAAAGTCTACTGATCCTCAGGATTATATCTCCTTGATGTTTTTTTTCCTGGTAAATGGTTTTTAATTATAGATTCATTACATATTCTGATTTTTCTGTCTTTTAATTTTGTTCTGATGTTTCTTATTATCTAATGGAATCATTGCATTCTATTTGCTATATTCTATTTATAGAAAGCCTACTACTTGGATAAGTTTCTACTTTCTATCCTAAGTTTTTTTATGTTGTTTTTGTTGTTATTGTCATTGTTATATCCTTTCAGTATCTGACTCTTCATGAACCCATTTTGGGTTTCCTTGGCAAAGATCCTTGAACGGTTTGCCATATCTTTCTACAGCTCATTTTATAGATGAGGAACTGAGGCAAGCAGATTAAGTGACTTGCCCAGGGTCACACATCTAGTAAGCATCTGAAATTTGATTTAAACTCAGACAGTCCTGACTCCATGGCTGGTGTTCTATCCACTGAGCAACCTAGCTACCCTAAGTTTCTTTCTACCCTTCCTCTAATTGGTTGGTTCCTCCCAGAATGTCCATTTTAAGAAAAATATCTAGGCTAACCATATCTTTACTCCTTTCCAGGATCCATTTCTGACTCTCTTGACTTTCTCTATCATTCCCTCACATGATGATACACTCTTCTCCCTTCTGTTTCCTATAATTTATTTAGAATGTAAGTGAAGGCAAAATTATCTTTTTCAAATTTTTATTCTCAGTATTTGGCATGGTGTCAAACACATAGTAAGTGTTCAATAAATGGTTGTTGACATCTAATTTATTTCCCACTAGGACTCTATTTTTTTAATCTCTTAATTTCTCCACGACTTTCTTTGAATCCTTGGGAATGGTTATAGAGATATTCTCTTTTGCTGGGTTAATCCCCTTGGGCTTGTCTTAATCCAAAGTATTTCTTCCAGTTTTTAAAAAAAGTTTTCTTCTGTTTACTCATCTCTGCATGTCTCAATTCTTGAACTGGGACTTTTTGCTGGGTCTAAACTCCCCTCCCCCTCTCACTCTTGGATCAGTTGTGTAGGCCCTGTTTGGTCTGACCTCTCTGGAGTCCTTGTTCCATTGCCACTTAAAAAAAGCCTTTAAAGGTAAAAATAAAGTCTTTAAGGTAAATGCCTTTGGAAGTTCCAAATAATTGTGCTAACTTCTTCCAGAGTTTATCACTACTATTTGTATAATATTTTACAGGTAAATATAAAGTACCTATCATTCACTTATGTCAAAAATATTCCATAGTTCATTTTCAAGTGAAGCAACAAAATAATGGAAATGTGGTATAGTGTCTCAGAGGATGAGCCTTGGAGTCAGGAAGAGGTGGATTTAAGTTTTACCTCTGAAACAAATGCTTGACCATGGGGAAGTCACTTAACTTTCAAAACCCAAGAAAACTCTATAAGACTATAAGTTATAGATTAACTTTTTTGATCATTTGAGCAACATAAACTTTTCCCTACTAAGAGTTTTCTACATGATAAAAATCACAGGGTCAGACCCAAACAGTAATAATTTCATATTTTTAGTATGAAAACCTCAAAAGATTTCAACATCTTTGAACATGTTAGTAATAGAGAATTACACGAAAATTACTGAATGTACAAGTGAACAAAATCAGAATTAGTTTAATTTCATCTTTCAAAGTTATGACTACTTACAGATATGATGCCATTCTAAATCAGACATTGTATTTGCAAACTAGATATCAGTAGAGCAGACACACAGAGACAGAGAGAGAAAAAGAGAGAGATCCTGGCGTAATTGCTGGTGTTCTGTTACTCCCATTCTGGCATGTAATAGCTATTTTCATGTAACCCTTCTCCTGATCATTACTATTCACCAAGAAGTTGACAGCAGCTGACAGCAATGAAAGTGACTAAGAATTTATAACCCTTTAAATAGAAAAGGAAAAAATTCTCTGTACTAAGGAATATCCATTAAAAAATTATCTTTTGGGTTACCTCAATCCAATATTTTTTTCTTCAAATAGATCTTTTAGATCTTCTTCCTTTGGGTGGTAAGTTAACTCTAAATATACAAAAAACATTTTTAATCTCCTAAAATTCTCAGGATCCAGGAAACAGAAAGACATATGATATTGGTTGTCAAATTTAACTAGAAGCTTGACTTAAATTTCAGATGGAGTCATTAAGTCTTCAGAAAGAAATGTCATCATCAATAAGAATTTTAAAACTCTCCATTAAGTCCCTTGTATTTTGAGTGATAGTCCCAGATGGATCTTCACAATGTGAGTTAAAAAGAATAACAAGGGATGAATCCTTTATTCAGAGTCATTGCACTATATTCAAGAGTAAGATCTGGAATACATGTGAAGGGTTGTTGGCTGTCAGAATTAGAATAGTGAGAGCAATTCAGAAGTCTAAATTTTAAGATTCTTGCTTCTCTTTGAGTTTAATAGAGAATGCTCAAGTTTTCATAGGATTATTCCAACTTTTAAAATATAACTTCTTATTATATCTCCTAACTGGTACAAACATAAATTAGATTAAAATGTGTGTTTGTACTTCATTGCCATCAGAGAAATGATAACATGACTTGCAATTGACTTTGTTTTGAGTGAGGGCTGTGCAGGTCACCAGCCTCACTTCTCCTCCAGAGCCATCTGAATCCAGTGACCTGATATTCCTCAGGATGACTAGAGATGACCCAAGATGAGGCAATTTGGGTTAAGTGACTTGCCCAAGGTCAGATAGCTAGTGAGTGTCAAGTGTCTGAGGTGAGATTTGAACTCAGATCCTCCTGACTCCTATACTGGTGCTCTATCCACTGCACCACCTAGCTGTCCCTAGATTAAAATAAGTAATACTTGAAGGTTTATAAATCACTTCTCTCACAACAAAAGATTTGTTGTTTTTGTTTAGCCATTTTTCAGTTGTGTCTGATTCTTCATTACCCTTTTGGGGTTTTTCTTGGCAAAGATACTGGAATGGTTTGCCATTTCTTTCTTCAGCTCAATTTGATGGATGAAGAAACTGAGGCAAAAAGGGTTAAGTAACTTGCCCAGGGTTGCAAAGCCAGTAAACTTCTGAAATCGGATTTCAACTCGGGTCTTCCTGACTCCAGGCCTGGTACTTCATCCACTGTGCCTAAATATTATTACTCCTTTTTATAAATTTGAGCTCTAAGGTTCAGACAAGGTGAATTACTTGTCCAAGGTCACTGAACAAAGCAACTATCAGAGTTGGAGTTCCAAACCACACTTTCTGATTATGAATGCCATACACTTTCCAAGGAGTATACCCAGGAAGATAGCTTATAAAATGTTATAGCCTTCACTTACATAAGGGCTCATCCAGTTTGAATACTATCCAAAAACTTTTCACTTTCCTTCAATTGTTTTCATGATCTTTAAAAAAAATTTTTAACAATTTATTCCAGTGAGAATCTCAAAAAGAAGCTGACAGAATGAAATAATTTCTGCTAAAACATCATGAGGAAGTAAAGGAAATAGGCTAAATCAAGAACAGGTCCAGAGGGAGAAATGTAGTGAAATAAAACTTGTTGTAACAATCTCCTGTGTTAATGTGCTTTATGACATCATAAACTTTAAATACAGCCATATATTTGGGCATTACCCACTTCATAAATATTTGGATTTCCTTTTGAATTTAACTTCTATGCTAAATTCAAATAAAGATGTTTCTCTACCTTTAAAATCAAAACTAGGCTGAAAAATACCCTAACAAAATGAAGGACACAGGAAATAGGCCCAAAACATTTTGTAACAAACACAGTGTTGCAGAAATCAGAAAAAATAACACAGTAATAAAAGTACTCTAGGGAAATTTATCTTTTCTACTTCTATGGAATGTAGATTGGAAAAGAAGACTTTAGTTACCTGTTGAATAGTAAATAAAACTCTTGAAACTCAATATCAAATACAATTATTTACATTGTTTTAATGCTATGGGAATCTGAATTTTATTTTTTTAAATATTACTTTATTTTTTCCCCATTTACATGTTAAAAAACTTTAGCATTCATTTTTACAAGATTTTGAGTTTTGAATTTTTCTTCTTCCTTCTCCTCCCTTCTTCTGAAAATGGTAGGTAGCTTAATATAGTTTATACATGTACTATCATGTAAAGAAATTTCCAATCAGTCACAATTGCGAAAAAAGAAATGTATGAAAAGGAAAAAAAAATACGAGAAAGAATAAAGTAAGTGAAAAAATTTGGTTCAATTTGCATTCAGAGTCCATCAGTTCTTTATCTGGATATGGAGAGCATTTTCCTTCATGAGTCCTTGTACTTGTCTTAGATCATCATGTTGCTGAGTAGAGATGTGTCATTCAAAGTTGATCATCACACAATGTTGTTGATCCTGTGTAAGTGTTTTCCTGGTTCTCCTCACTTCACTTTGCATCAGTTCATACAAGTCTTTCCAGGTTTTTCTGAAATCCACCTGTTTGTCATTTCTTATAGCACAACAGTATTCCATTACATTCGTATACCATAGCTTGTTCATTCCCCAACTGATAGGAATCCCCTCAATTTCCAATATTTTGCCACAGCAAAAATAACTGTTATAAATATTTTTGCATATGGAGGTCCTTGGGAATATGAATTTTAAAGTGATTACATAAGGCATGCTGAACAATTTCTATTGTAATATATTGGGCTGAGCAGCTCAGGGCATACTGATTTCAGTCAATGCTGACTGAAATTCCCTTTCTCTATCCATATTTCTTGTCCTTCTCCTACTCTTTTACTCTTCCCATAATTATTGTCAAGCTCATTATGACCTTTCTGACCTCCATTCTTCCTTATTTTGCTACATTCTCAACTATCAAACATCCTGACCTCCCTTTCCTCCTTGTTAATTCATTTTTGATCCTCTGTTGAGTTGTTCCTTCTCCTGTATCCACAAATCTTTCATCCTCTTTACTTTCTAATTATGTCACTCAATTAATCAATTGAACAATTGATCACCAAGCATTTTTTAAGATCTTTGTATGTGCCAGGTATTTTACTAAGTTCTGGGTACACAAACAAAAATTAAACTTTGAAGGGAACTAGGAATTTTGAGATGTGCAGGGAGGAGGAAATTACACATTATATGAAAAAGCATAGACTTGAGGGGAAGGATCATATGTGAGGAAGATCAAGAAGGCAGTTTGGTTGACCTGTGCAGACTGCATAAAGGGGAATAACGAGTGTAAGCATGATTATGAATGCATTAAAAACAGAGGGATTAGTCTTCTATCCTAGAAGAAATAGGGAGCTAATGCAGCTTCTTGACCAGGGGAGTGACATAATCAGATCATTGCATAGTTTTAGGAATATTTGAATATTTTTAGAATGGTATTATAATATATATTTGAATATTTAGGAATATTTAAATAGGCAGCTTTTTGGATTATAGTTAGTCATCAATATGGTGGCATCAATTAGTTTATGTGATCATTTACAGAGGATATATCAGTAACTAAATTCCTTAAAGAAATCGAACATAATATAAATGTATTTTTATTGGCATGGAGATATAGGTAGATTGGAATGAAAAAACCAGGGACGTGCATCATTGCCCATGGAAGTTAATTCTAAGTAAAACTCAAAGGTATGGTGCCCTATGCAGTGGATGGCATACTTCAGCTCTGGGCACCTAGAGATGACAGGCACCATGTGGAAGGAAAAAAATGTCAGAAGGAGAGGTGGGAGACTAAAGACTAAATACATCATTGCTTTGTCTGGGGTGAACCTTGAACTCAAGTTTCTCTACTTAGACAGTAAGAACTTTTACAAAGTCAATACCTATTTCTAAATTGGCATCTGAAATAAACCTTCAAGTTTATAATGGCCAATTCACCAGCAATAGGAAATAGAATGGGTGAGGAAAGGTCAGAAGAAGGGTACAAGGTTGTGGAGTAACCACCCAGAAATCAATTTTAGGTGACCTAACTTATGAATTGCTATCTCAAAGGAAATTTAAATGTTGTATTGCAAAATACACCCTTCCTAAGCACCAGCCATAGATAGCCATGCCTCAAAAAAAAAAAAAAAAAAAAAGATTTACTACTAGAAATTGCAATATTCAAAGTCTGTAACATTGGCTAAGCATTATGAAAATTGGCCCAGACTGATTCAAGGAGCAAGAGTGGTCTTAAACCCTGCTGAAAATAGATCCTTGTATGAAGGTTTATAAAATAAAATTGACTGGTAAGGGGAAGTCCTGAATATATTATGGTTTCTCAAGGACAATTCTAGGACTACTTATTGAATCCTGGCTTACGCTAGATAATAGTATGAACTGGGATTTCTTGGCAGCTTTATAATATATGTTTTTAATTCTACCTATATGGGTAGAGACCACAGTAAAAACTAAATTATAAACTTAGGACAAAAATTCTTAAACATTTTTGTTGAGAGACAGAGAGAGAGAAAAAATGAAGTCTGCAGATAGATTCCCAGGTTAAGAACCCCTGACTTATGGTGAACAAAATGGGTACAGTATATAAAAGCCAAATTTTCCTTTCATTTAAAATGGAATCATAAAAATAGAAAGGACAAGAGAAGCCATCTGGTTGGTTCCTCTGTCTTCATATGGGTAAATAAAACATCAGTGAATGACTGTTTAAATACTTTTGCTGGGCCAGGTACTCTGCTACAAAGATTGGGATATGTCAACTAAAAAGAAACATTCCTTGCCCATAAGGAGCTTATATTACACTGGAGGCAATAGCACATACATATATGAGTATATATAAAATATATACAGAATAGATATAATGAGGCAGTTAGCTGGCTCCGTGAATATGGGCCTGGAGTCGAGAAGACCTGAATTCAAATTCTGCCTCAGACACTGACTGTGTGACCTGAACAAGTCACTTACCTCTATTCACCTTAATACACTGAAGAAGGAAATGGTAAGCCACTGCAGTATCTTTGTCAATAAAACGTCATGGACAGAATGGTCCAGAGGTCATGAAGAATCAGACACGACTGCAAAATCACAACAGGTAGATGGCAATTTCACAGGGAGAGACAGAAACACCTAGCCTGGATTTTGGAACGATGTCATATAGGAGAGGTGATACTTAGGCTAAACTCTGAAGGAAGCTAAGGCTTCTTAAGGTATGGTTGAGGAGGGAGTTCATTCCAGGCGTGAGAATCAAAGTATTCAAAGGCAAAGAAATGGAAAAGGGAATGTAATTTGTGAAGCAAGCAGACCTGCTTGTCTAGACCATAGGGTTCCTGAAAGGAAACAATGTCAAAGTAGGTTGGAGATATATTATAAAGGGGTTTAAAGGTAAAATAAAAGAGTTTGTGTTTTATCCTAGAGGCAATAGAGAACTTTTCCAAAAGGTGAGTAGCATGGTTTCATAGTGTTAGAATGATCAGTTCTGCAGCTGTCTAGAAAATGGCATAATTAGATATGAAATTGGAAAAAAATTTTAAAGATCAAAAACTTAACATTTTTCTTTTCAAACTATCAGACTGTGAATGTTTCCTGCAAGTTAATAAAAGCCACAAGCACAGCAGAGTAAATGATTTGCTAGCTCCTTCCAAAGCTAATTTTAAAGTAGAAGTGACATTCACAGACTGATTCAGAACACTGTAACAAGAAGACCATGTTTGGCTCTGAAGCTTGCAACGTGGGAGATTCCTTTTACAGTAATAATATTAGAGAAGATGGGTCCAACTGAGCAGGACTTTTCTTTCTTTAACTGGAAAAGCTTATCAGACCAAGAAAAGCTTTGACTGCACAAGCTCTGCTCTCATTATTCTTCAACATTGAGACAAAGATACTAAGTTGATGCCCATACAGCCTTCTAGCTATCACAGAATGAGGCATCTCTAAGTTTCCCTGAATTATTCCTGTTTCTAGAATTGAAAAACATTTGTATTCTCTTTCTTGTGCTCCCCAAGTTATGTTCAAATAACCCTTCAATAGATACACTAATTTGATTCAGAGATTAACAATCCCCTATGCAAATCTCAAATGATGCCCTACTATGCAATTGTTTCTGGTACAGATAGCTCCAAGTACCTATGTCCAAAGTCCCTCTTTTTCTTCATCCCTAGTCCTAACTGGTGCTCCTTTACTGTCATTCTGGGCCATTGGGGACGTTTTCTTTTGCCCCGAACTCCCCTTGGTAACAGGGAAAGAGTGAAGGGGATGCATGTATGCCACGTTGCAGCTGTTACTGCCACCAGCCCAGCACCTCCTCTCCCCCCTCCCCCGCTGACACTCTACCTCCTCCTCTGCACTCCCCTCACCCCCCCCAAATGGCACTACATGGTGGCTAATGCCTGAGCTAATTCAATACCCTCATGTCTGTGACAGTTATGACAGTTATTAACCAGTGAAAGTTACTTATCTTCCAGATAGAAAGCCTCAGGTTTCAGGTACTAAGATTAGAAAATTCTTGGGGAAAGAAGCTGCTTCCTGAAAATGACATCCAAGAATTCTGGCCCTTCCCATAAATTAAAAAGTTCCATAGACCCTGTTTATAACATAGGAATATTACTTGATTGAAAATGCAATACGCTATTTACTACTGTGCAGAACTGCTGTTAGCTGTCATTAGTGGTCAGATTAAGGTTGCTTACATAAAAAGTTATTACTTTCTCATTGAAATTAAGGAGCCCAAAATTATGAGAACCCTCTTCTCATAAAAATTACTTTGCATAATTTTGTGTTTACTTTTATGTGTGCATATGGTTTTGTCTCCAGGAGAATACATGTTCCTTGAGGACAAATGCTATTTTTTTCTTGATCTTTGTACCCTCATCACTTTACAGAGGATAGGGCTTAAACACTTAATAAAGGCTTCCTGAATTGAATTTGATTGCACGGAAGTCATTCATTCATTCATTGAACAGACTTTTAGGGAGTACCTCCCATGTGTAAATTGCTGTGTTAAGTGCTATTCAGAATACCATAATGACAAAGACAGGGTCCCTGCCCTCAAGGAGCTTGAAATCTAGTAGATGAGATAAAGACCTATACACAAATAATTATAGTCCAAAGTAGAGTATGGGTAGTTGGAGATTAGAAAAATAAGTGCTATGGGATAGAGAAGAGATTCCTTTCAGATGGAAAGATCAGGGAAGGCTTCTTGAGGAACTTTAATGTTTGATCTGCACCGTAAAAGAGAGTGAACATTTCAATAAGCAGCAATGGGGAGAGGGCATTCCAGGCATCCAGGAACTATGGAACTTTTTCACTTCTGGAAAAGGGTCAGAATTCTCTGGTGCCATTTCAAGGAAGCAATTTCTTTACCCAAGATTTTTCTAATCTTAGTGCCTGAAACCTGAGGCTTTCTATCTGAAAGATAAGTAACTTTCACTTGTTAATAGATCATAACCAGTGGCATAAAAACAGGAGTGTATATTTAGGGAATTTCCTTACCTTGCACATAGCAGCCTTTTAATAAATATGTTGAGTTGAATGCAATTAAATAATTTAAGGAAATGGGGAGCAGTTCAATTTGACCTGAACATAGATTATGTCAATGAAAAATCTCCTCTGAGGCCACTTCCCTAATTCTCACTAATACCCATACATTGAGTCCTCAAAGGATTGCTGACTGCTCTTCCTCCTCCTTTTCATCTTCCTCCTCCTCGCTCAGATGCAAATATGTAGCCAGCAACTGGAAACTGAGTTGTGGAAGCAAGGAGAGAGATTAGGAATGGAGATATAAGTTGGAAAATCATTTCTTCAGTGCTTTCAGTGATTCCAGATTGCTCATTGCTACAAAAACCCATCTCTTTAACTTTGATATTGTGATGGCACATGAACACAAGAATAGTGATTCCCTATTGTGAGCAAAAATAAGGAGAGATGATGTAAGAGACAAGAGATAGCAATGAAATAGGTTATAACCTCTGGGAGTCTTGGAGCAGAAAAACAGAGAGAAGACATTCAAGTGAAGGGATGGGAGGGAAAATAACTAAGGTCATTTATATGCAGGGATAGATTTCAGAGTAAAGAGAAACCATCAAATCTACTCCTGTGTCCCTTAAAAAATAGCTCTCCCTGTGCCATAAGAAATGATGAACAAGAAGACTTCAGAGAGGCCTGGAAGGACTTATATGACCTGATGCTGAGTGAAAGGAGCAGAACCAGGAGAACTTTATGCACAGCAACAACCACAGTGTGTGAGAGTTTTTTCTGGTAGACTTAGATTTTTGTAATAACACAAGAACTTCTTACCAAAAAAAAAAAAAAAAATCCCAATGGAGGATCTCAAGGCAAAATGCCTGCCACACTCAGAGAGAGAAATATGGAAGTCACTCACATATTGTAGCAGATCATGTTTGTGTATGTGTATGTGTTTGTGTATCATGTTCTGATTTGTTATACGATTTCTTTCATTTATCTTAGTCTGACTACATAGCATGACTATAGTGAAAATATACTCAATAGGAAAGTATATGTAGAATCTATACAGAATTGTATGCAGTCGTGGGGAGGGAGGGGGGTAGTGGGGAGTAGGTGGGGAGGGATAAAATCGCAATTGTATGGCAGTGATTGTTAAACATTACAAAATAAAAAAAAAATAGCTCTCCTGTTAGCTATTATCTGAAATTCCAAGGAAATTTTTCATTTCATAATTAGAGATTGTAGAAGCAAAATATCAGGATCTCAGTCTGTAGACAATTTAAACTGAGGAATTTTTAGACTTATTAGAATTTATCAGATCCCCCCCCATGTTTAAAAAGTTGCTCATCATTAATTAAATTAACATAGCCAACATGCAAAGACTAAAATATGCTGTGTGAGAAATTACTAACAGTTTTCTATGACCATACAAAAATCAGCCTGTTCTCTTAAAATTACTGTTATTTGAATCTTTGTGATTTGCAATATCTTTATTTCATCTCCGTATGTGTATGAAAAGTCTGTTAAGATCTGCCATCAAAAACTATATCTTTGACTTGTTTCATCTTTCCATTTGGCAAACATTTTATTCTTAATTTGTAACTTTAATGAATATCCTGCAGTATTAAGTGGTTTCTAATTTCTTGAACCAGTTCCACTAGCATGTAAAAAACTTACATTTCTTGAGTCAAATTAGGACACTTGGTTGAGAGAGGGAGATCTCTTATTCAGACAACCATCTTCCAAAGAACTTTCATATACAACTCATAAAAATATTGTTTCTAGTAGATATGATCACTAAACATAACATTGAGTTATGCAATTTTATTTGCTTCATCAAGTTATAATGCAAATTACATGGAAGAGTCAATAATGCATTGGTCTGCCTGTAGTAATGTTTTCAAAACCTTTTCTGGACTGATATTAGGGAGATGCTAGAAAACAGAATAGCAGTCCTCAAAGACCAGATAGATGGTACAGGCCCTGGAGTCAGGAGGACTTGAGCTCAAATTTGACCTCAGATACTTAGAAGCTGTGTGACCCTGGGTAAGTCATTTAACCCTGTTTGTCTTAGTTCCTCATTTGTAAAATGAACTGGGGAAGGAAATGGAAAAGCACTCCAGTATCTTTGCCAAGAAAATTTCAAGTGGGGTCAAGGAGAGTTAGACGTGATTAACTCAACAACAACAAAGGTCCTGAAGGTAAAAGGAGAAGAGGTACAACAGAAGAGAGAAATCAAGAAGCAAATGATATACTGGACAAGCTTGTACTTCACCATTTTGTCTGTTGGCTATATTTACATTATCTGCTAACAGTTAAAGTCGAAACTGAATATAAAGGTATCTTACATGGCCATGCCCAATGAGAACACCTTAGCTATGACCCGCTATTATATAGACTCAACACAGCAGGGATACCAAGACAGAAAGAATCAAAGCAAGCCCTTCCCATGGCCATATATCAGCACCAACAGGCACAGGGCACACAAGCTGCTGCACAAAGGGATCTCAAATTTTAGAGGATCAGGTTGAGTTGGACAAAGTGTGAACTCCTGGCACTTCCTAATCACCTTGAGATTCACCTAGGCTGAAATAAGTATGATAATGATTTTAACTACTTGTTTCAGCCCTTTGGATCTCACTACTTTGCAAATACTCAAGAAATCAGCCTGTCCTGGCTTTCAGGATTGTATCTCCTGTCCTTTCCACTCATTTTACACCTCTTCTCCCACATCCCCCTCTTAACCCTTCATTACTCAAGGTTTTCCCACTCACTGGACATTTCTGGCCTTCTTAGGCTAAAGTCTAGTGTCCAAGACTTTACCAAAGCAACCCACCAGTGCAATGAAGAACTAATGATATTTTCTTAGGAACATAATCCAAGGGGCAACCAGGGCATCCAGGGACAGTCAGAGTGCCCAGATACGGAGGTTCCTAGTGTAAACATGATTGCCTCAAATACTATCTACTGGCAACATCTTCCACAGACCAACAGGAACATAAATTCCTTGGAGGAACATGTAGAACATGTAGCAAAGCATTTGATCAAGACATGAGATGTTCCCAGCAGATTATATTGCTTGGATGGCAATCATGCTGCTTTGTGTGCATAATTTTTCAAAGAAAAGCAAAAAGATAAGCCCAAAGAAAAGAGCAACTTGCTCCCCCATGAAAATCCCACAAATCAGTGATGGAGGAAAAATTCCACAGTTCCTTATCCTTATGTCCTACTAAAAAGATACAAAATATGAGATGATGAGATCCTATGGGATTCCACCTGACAAGCCCTACCTCACCCATAACTAGCAACAAATTTTAATACATAGCATAGGAACTTCAACCAGCCAACTTTTATTTCTAATAGGCTTTCTCAGGGATTTCCCACAAAATTCAGTTTTTAAAAAATTGAAAAACATCTATATTCTATGGAGACCCTACTGACCAATTTATATGCATTCCCATAAAAGCAATGTTTTGATCCAAAGGCTTCGGTCATTTACACTGTTTTGTAAATAAAATGTTTGTACCACCTCAGTACTCTGGACAAGGTAGGTAGATAAATAGATCAAGAAATAAATATACTTTTAAGTTTCATTGATTTCTTTTGCTTTTTATACCATCAAGATGTGCCTCAATACTATATGCCTCCCTTAATGCAAAGAAAGAGTCAAGCAAAACTAATGTAGAAATGATATCTGATACCATATGCAGCATTCCCCTCTTGTAGTGCCTTAACAGTCTACAGAGAAGAAGTTAGATTGGTCTAGGACCAGGATTGATCACTGTAATTAAGTTGATTTTAGCTGCCTTTTTGTGGCACTTTAATATACAGGATCAAAGTCATTCTTCAACAAACTTATGTTCAGGTACTTTTTCTTTGCTCTACATGAGTTCGTTCAATTTTTCTTAGTTTTATTTTAATTATTTACAGTTGTTATTTCTTGTAGCAAAATATTATTCCATTAAAAATTTTCATAACATTATTTGTTCAGTCTTTCTCCAATTGGTGGACACCAAGTTTCTTTCCAGTTTGTTCTAACACACTCACACACACACACATGGATGTTACAATGCCTGGTTTAACATGCATGGGAATTTTTTCTATCTGAGTAACTTAGGATAGATGCCCAATAATAGGACTACTGGGTCAAAGGATATGAGTTTTTTAACATAATTTCAAACTATTTTAAGAATTGTTGGATCAATTTTAGGTTCTGTTAACAGTACAATATCATAACTATTTCCCCATAGTTCCTCCAATGTTATTTCCACCTTTTATCTCTTTGTCACTTTGATACCACTCTATTATTTTTTAAAAATTTAACAAGTAAAAAGCTTAATATGACAAACAGAATATTTTTAAACCATATTTTACTTTTGCTACAAAAGAAACTCACTATTTCCCATAAGATCTTGACTTAGTAGAAGCAGTTTTTCACAGTGAATAGCTTGTGTTTTATGAGAAGTCTGATAAAGATGTCCACATTTCATTTTTTTAAAGCATCATTTGTCCATATGACCATTCAGGACTTATTTTTTAAACAAATATTAATAATCATCTACCATATATATCCTAGATACTAGCCTAGACAATGGAAATCCACAGATGAATAAGACACAGTTTCTGCCCTCAAGGAGCTAGCTGTAAAAACTATAACACATATAGAAAGAGCACTAGGGTTTACCATTTTCTCTGTCACTGATTCCCAAGGTTCTCCAAGCCCTATCAGCTTCCCTATTCTTTTACCCTCCAAATCCCTAGGTATTGTTGTATGACCTGCCAATATACCCTAAGGATGACTGGACCTTGCCATCCACCCTGCTACTGCAGCCAAAGAGTCCCAAGCCTTTCCATATACCCTGTACCTGAATCATCCTTTACATGTTGTCTTCCCCAATTAGAATATGGGGTTCTTCATGACTATTATGGAAGTCATTTGCAAAACTACGCAGATATGGCCTATATTGAATTACTTGCCTTCCAAAGGGAATGGGTGGGGAGGGAGGGAAAAAATTAATTAATTAATTGATTGATTTTAAAAAATTAAAAAAATTAAAAAATTTAAAAAATTTAAAAAAAGAATATGGGGTTCTACTTTTATCTCCAATATATAACACAATACTGCACATATAGTAAGTGCTTAACAAATAATTTTTCATTCATTTATTCAATAAGCATTTATTAAATACCTACCATATGTCAATTACTGTGTTAGATACTGTGATAAAAAAATTAAACACTTCTGCCTTCAAGTCACTTACATGTTGTTAAAAGGAAAGAACATGATCATTGATCATGGAGTCAGAAATTCTTGCTTCAAGTCTTGGTTCCATGACGTACTTACCAAGTGACCCAGACACTCTCTGAACCTAGGTTCTTCATTGGTGACAGGAAGAAAATAATTCTTGCACTATTTTCCTCATAGATTGAGGAAGTGAGCAAAGTGTTCTATAAAGTACAAAGTATAATGTAAATGTGAAGTATTTGTAAAGTTAAAATGTAGTTTTCTTCATTAACTAACATTTCTTCATTAGCTAACTTTTCCAGTCAACTTTGCCCATTCTGAGACATTAACATTTTCTAGGGAAAAAAGAGAAAGTGCCCTTCAGGTAAAAATGACCTTACCTTACTCAATTTATTTAAGGTTGACAAAAGCCTGTTATGTTTTCTTCTTGACTTTCTTTACCATATGAAAAAAGAGACATTTTGAGCAAATTATGTCTTTTTTTTACTTCCATAAAATGATGTGGTCTGTTGATTTTTAAAGTTATCTCATAAGGAGGCTTAATAATTTGGGGTCTCACTGACATTTGGTTTGAAAAAATGAAACAAAATGAAAAACCACTTTTGATTTATGAATAAACATAGATATTTCAACTTTGGAGGAAAAGACTTTAAAATTTTCAAGTGCTTAAAAATGATGACCTAGAATAATTTTAACATGAAATATTAAATTGTTTTCCTCTGTGGCCATAACAAAAACTACTAAAGGAAGAATGTGTTCTGATAACAATGAGCAAACATTGCAAAGCACAAAAGGGACAGAATCTACCAAGAGAAGTTGCCAAATGATAACAAGAACTATCTTGGGCCTCTCCTTCATGCAGGATTATCAGAATTGTGTTATCCTCGATTAAGGAAAAGAGAAGAGATTCTACATTCTTGGATTCATTATTATTAAAAAAGATATGAGGCAATACTGTTAAGTCTGTATCCCAAAGAGATCATTAAAAAAAGGACTTATATGTGCAAAAATATTTACTGCAGCTTTTTTTGTGGTAACAAAGGATTTGAAATTAAGGGGATGCTCAGCAATTGGAGAATGAATGAACAAGTTGTGGGATATGAATATAATGGAATGCTATTATACTATAAGAAATGATGAGCAGGAGAATTTCAGAAAAACCTGGATTTATATGAACTAATGCAAAGTGAAGTGAACAGAATCAGGAGAACATTGCACAAAGCAACAGCAATATTGTGCAATAATTAACTATGATTGACTTAGTTCTTCTCAGCAATACAATGATCCAAGACAATTCCAAAAGACCCATGATAGAGAATTCTATCCACATCTAGAGAAAGAACTGATGGGGTCTCAATGCAGATTGAAGCATACTATTTTCACTTTCTTTATTTTCACAGCTTTTTCTTTTGTTTAGTTTTATTCTTTTATGACATGACTAGTATGGAAATATGTTCTACATAGTTGCAATATATAATCTATATCATATTGCTTATCGTCCTGGGGAGGAAGGAGAGAGGAGGAAGGAAATGAGAAAATCTGGAACTCAAAATTTGATATATAATGAATGTCAAAATTGTTTTTACATATAATTGGAAAAAATAAAACACTTAATTTTTTAAAAAAGATATGAGGCTCAGTTCTTTATTTTTGTGTAGTCAAGGGTGAAGATGTGTTCTTTGATCATAGACGAAAGGATCTATAACTCCTTATATTGCTTTCAAAAGTTACGAGCATGAGCGGGACCAATCAGTTGTAACTGGAGTAATAATCTTAATAAAATGCATGATCATATGGACATAATAATAATATTTTATGCTTATAAGCATTTGTCCCTCATAAAAACCTCATGAGATGGGTTTATAATTCTCTCTATTTTAAAGTTGGAAAAACTGAGTGTCTTCTGATGTTAAAGAACTTGCTTATGCTTCATGAACCAGTGTTCGATAAATGATTTAAATCCAGATTATCCTGATTCCAAATCTACTGCTTTTTCCATTATAGCTCTACCAATCCAACTGAAAATCATTTCTTCAGTTTAATTCAATTCAACAAATATATATTATGTATGTGGAGAAGACTCTCAGTGGTATGGGGCATGATAACCCACTTTAAATGAGACATAGGTTTCTGATTCAGCCACACATCCTTTACATTCCATCATGTTGTATCTATGTAAGTGATTGTCTGTATGATGTAAGTTGAGGGCTACTTGGAAGATTACCTTATCCAAAGACCTATTAAATGATTCTTGATTTCATTATTTCAAAGAAGAAATGTTTAAAAGTCCATAATAAGCTGTATGGATTATTTACTATAGAATGGTCTCCAGTTAAAGATGTGATATCTTTGGTAGTTATTGAAGCTTGTGAGTTCATCAAGTGCTTTCCCAGATAACAGCTGTTATCTGGGAAGAATTACAATGCCTTATTCATATAAGATACTTAATAAATGTCTGTTAATGAATGAATGAAACATTTATAGATAATTTTTTAATAAGTAGGGAGATGAAGAAAGAGGTTTAAAATTGAAGCATTGTCCAAAGAAAACAAGGCTAAATAAAGAGCTACAGGTCAGCCCTGAGTGACTGAGCGTGAATCACAATGATGACACAAAAAGATAGGAGAAGGAAGAAAAGGAGAGGAAGGAAAAGGAGGAGTTGGAGAAAGGAATATTAAATTTAAAGATGGGAGTTTGCCAAAAACATATCTTAGCTGTTTCAGTGTTGCTTGTAGAAAAAGTCCTACTAGAGAAACACAAGACCCTATGATACAGACTCATTGTAATACCACTTATGTTCCATCCTCCATCCTTCATGTGCATTAATCATATCTCTTGTAACTTTTTTTTGTTTGGAATTGCACATCTAGTCTTCAAAGAATGGCTTCTTCTATATAAACAATAACTGCAATAATTGAAATCATGAGTTGGATAATGTTCAAAGCTTGAAAGGGCACTATAGAAGGAAATGACAGGACCACTGTCACATTTTGCTAAGACTAGCTCATCAAGGCAGTGAGCCCGATCATTAGCACTGGCAAAGAGGGCAACTGTGGGAATCAACAACAAATAATAGAAAAGACATTATGGTCTGGTGAATAGAGAACTGGCTTTAATGTCCAGATCTGGGTTCAAGTATAGCCTCCTGCACACACTGGCTATGTGACCCTGGGCAACTCACCTAAATTTTCTCATCTATGGTTGAACAGCTGCTGATGTGGATTGACAGAGGAGCTCACCATGTGGATAAAATCATATATCCAGGACAAAGCAACAACAAACAAAGAAGAAGGAGGATCTGAGTGAGACAGAGGTGATAAAAAAAAAATGTTCCCATGAATTTGAAAGTGTCTGTGATGAGAATGGAAGATGAGGAGAATGAAATAGGAACCATGTTGTAGAAGCAGGGTTGCAAATGAAATGCATGTACATATGCACATAAGCACACACACATGTATATGCACATTATATATGTTTGTATGTCTTATTTCTGTTTCTCAAAGCAAGGATTGTATTCTGGCAATCCTAAGCATTTTTTTTTGAGCTTGCAAGACTAATATCATACTTCTTTGATTCGCTTAAAAAATATTTCACAGAATCACAAAGTTTTATATTTGAAAGAAACCTTTGAGGCCAACCAGTCACTCTATTTTTTTAAAAACTTTTACTGATATGCTTTGACTTTACGTTACATACACTTAGAGATTACTCCGAGTTAAGTCAAGTAAAACTAAGAATACTGTGACCTCATCCAAAAGTGCATAAAACTTTTCAAATCTATAGTACCCCTCCTAACATCATTATTAAAAAAAACAGAAATCTGTTTTCCCTCGAAACCTCTACTCTTCACCCCATTGAGAAAAAAGAAAAGAATTACAAATTTCTTATAATAAATGTGCTTAATGAAAGAAAAAAATTCCTTCAATTAGATATGGATGTAGATATTAGATCATATAGCTATAGATGTAATTCTGCATCCTAAATCTGTCACATCACTATAATAGATAACATGTTTGATCTTCAATCATTACAGTAGACAGGCAGCAGGTTTGGAGTTAAGAAGACCTGAATTCAAATCACCCTTACACACTTACTAACTTTGTGACCCTGAGCAAGTCACTTAACCTCTGTATGGCTCAATTTCCTCCTTTGTAAAATATTACCTTCTTCCAGGGTTGTGAGGATCAAATAAGATACTATTTATAAAGGGATAGGCACAATGTCTGGCACACAATAAGCATTACATAAATGCTATTAGTTATTATTGTTGGTCCTTTAAAATCATACATAGTTATTGTACTAATCATAGTTCTTAGAGATTTCGAAGTTATTTGCTTTTAAAGTGTTGTTATATATCTCCTGGTTCTCTTCATTTCATTCTTTTTTGGTTTATAAATTCTTCAGAATTTTCAAGTTAATCTCTTCCTGAATAAGAATGGATTTTATAGTATCTCTGGCAAAAGATTAGAATCCACTCCAAGACTTCTAATGAGAAAGCACTCACAACCTTCCAAGGCGACATGTTCCATCTGTGGACATTCTAATTATCAGGAAATTATCTGCTTACATAAAGCTGAAATCTACCTTTTCACAACTTCTCCTTCTTCTGCTAGTTCTACATCTAGGGCCAATAGGAACTATCCCTCCTTTGAGCATCTACTATTTGCAAGGAACTGTACTAGCCACAGTGAAGAATATATGAACTTTCAGAGTTCAGTTCAGGAATAGCCCTATCGTGGTCTCCATGAAATCTAATCACTATTTTTAACATGTTATGACATCTACAAAAAGTTAGAAACTTGATCAGAAAGTTACAATACGGGGGGTGGAGCCAAGATGGAGGAGTAGAAAGATACATATACTCTAGCTCTTCCCCCACAGCCCATAAAATACCTGTAAAAAATGACTCTAAACAAATTCTAGAGCAGCAGAAGCCATAAAATGACAGAGTGAAAGAAATTTCTAGCCCAAGGTAACCTGGAAGGCCAGCAGGAAAGGTCTATTGCAGAGGGCACCAGCAGGAACAGGACCAGAACAGACCTTGGGGTGTAATCCCCAGCCAACAGCTGCAGTTCTCAGATCTCTCAACCCACAAATGTGAAAAACAGCTTCAAAGGTCAGTGAGAAAATTTTTTCACCTGAGAAGGGAGCAGGATCCTCCCCAGCCTGGCCCCAGGTGGCGGTGGGGGCTATGGCAGGGGAGCAGCAGCAGTATCCATTTTTGGAGCCCTTGGCCTAAAGCCCCTGGGGAAATTAAGCAGCTGATCTAAACCTCAGCCCTGAGTGGAGGCCCAGGGGTGAGGAAGAATCCTGACTGGTGTGGTGGAGCTGGAGGAGGTTCTGGAAAGAGAATTCTACTTGCAGATCCGAGGCAGAACCAGGAGAACTTTGTACACAGCAACGACCACAGTATGCAAGAGTTTTTTCTCATAGACTTGTAACTTCAATGTAACTTGTAACTTCAATGTAACTTGTAACTGCAATGCAACTTAAAAAATTACCAATGATCTTTTAAGGCAAAATGCCTTCCACATCCAGAGAAAGAACTATGGAATTCAATCGCAGAATGCAGCAGATCATTTTCTTTTGTATTACATTTTGGTTTGTTATGCGCTTTCTCCCATTCACTTTAATTTTTCTTTGTAACATGACTACAGTGAAAATATATTTAATAGGAATGTATTGTAGAACTTATATAAAACTGTATGCCATCTCGTGGAGGGATGGGAAGGTAGAGGAGAAAGAGGAGGAGGGAGGGGAAAAAAATCTAAGTTATATGGTAGTGATTGTGGAAACACTGAAAATAAATAAAATAATAAAAAAATTAGAATGGAGCAGATGGAAGCTAATGCCTTTTTGAGAAACCAAGAGATTACAAACCAAAAGAATGAAAAAATGGAAGATAATGTGAAATATCTCATTGGAAAAACAACTGACCTGGAAAATAGATCCAGGAGAGACAATTTAAAAATTATAGGACCACCTGAAAGCCATGATCAAAAAAAGGACTAAGACATCATCTTTCATGAAATTATCAAGGAAAACTGCCCTGATATTCTAGAACCAGAGGGCAAAATAAATATTGAAAGAATTGCCCAATAACCTCCTGAAAGAGATCCAAAAAGAGAAATTCCTAGGAATATTGCAGCCAAATTCCAGAGTTCCCATGTCAAGGAGAAAATATTGCAAACAGCCAGAAAAAAAGAGTTTGAGTATTGTGGTAATACAATTAGGATAACAGAGGATCTGGCAGCTTCTATACTAAGGGATTGAAGGGCTTGGAATAGGATATTCCAGAAGTCAAAAGAACTAGGATTAAAACCAAGAATCACCTACCTAGCAAAACTAAGTATAATACTTCAGGGGAAAAAGCGGTCCTTCAATGAAATAGAGGACTTTCAAGCACGCTTGATGAAAAGAATAGAAAATTTGACTTTCCAACACAAAATTCAAGGGAAGCATTAAAAAATAAACAGGAAAGAGAAATTATAAGGGACTTACTAAAGTTGAACTATTTACATTCCTACATGGAAAGATAATATTTGTAACTCTTGAAACTTTTCTCAGTATTTGGGTAGTTGGAGGGATTACACACACACACACACACACACACACACACACACACACACACACACATACTCACACACACATAGACAGAGAGCATAAGGTGAGTTGAATAAGAAGGGATCATATCTAAAAAAAAATTAAGGGGTGAGAGAATAATATATTGGGAGGAGAAAGGGAAAAATAGAATGAGGCAAATTATCTCTCATAAAAGGCAAGAAAAAGCTTTTTCAATGAAGTGGAAAAGGGAGGAGGTGAGAGGGAAAAAGTGAAGCTTACTCTCATCACATTTGACTTAAGGAAGGAATAATATGTTTACTCAATTTGGTATGAAAATCTATCTTATACTACAGGAATGTAGGGGAGAAAGCAATAAGCAGGGTGATAGTGATGATGGAAGGGAGGGCAAATGGGAGGAGGGAGCAGTTAGAAGCAAACACTTTAGGGGAGGGACAAGGTCAAAAGAGAGAATAGAAGAAATGGGGGGCAGGATAGAATGGAAGGAAATATAGTTAGTCTTACACAACATGACTATTATCGAAGTCTTTTGCAAAACTACACATATATAGCCTATATTGAATTGCTTGCCTTCTCAGTGGGGATAGGTGGGGAGAGAGGAAGAAAGAGGAGTTGGAAATCAAAGTTTTAGGAACAAAAGTTGAGAATTATTTTTGCATAAAACTGGGAAATAAGAAATACAGGTAATGGAGTACAGAAATTTATCTTGCCCTACAAGACAAGAGAGAAGATGGGGACAAGGCAAGGGAGGGATGTTAGAAGGTAGAGCAGATTGGGGAAGGGGTAATCAGAATGCACGGCATTTTGGTGTGGGAGGAGGAGAAAATTTGGAACTCAAAATTTTGTGGGAATGAATGTTAGAAACTAAAAATAAAAAAATATTTTTAAAAAAACAAAAAGAAAAGAAAATTACAATATGATACAACTTCTATCTGTTACATCTAAAGAAAATGATTCCAAAGCCTACATAGAAGCCTAAGCACCCTGGAAATAGTTACTATTAAAAAAGAGACTAGGAAGGATAGAGTGAATGGCAAATTAAATATAAGCTATGATGAAATGACTATAAAAATGAAATTTTTAAGTGTAAAATATTTAGGTAAAATACATAAAAACCTGGAAGTCAACTGAAATTTAACCTGAGAATAAAATGTATGAATGAAATGATATTGAAAAGGAGTGACATTTTCCCCCTTCCACATCCCTCCAAGAAAAGGTTGGTAGAGAAATTAATTCCCCTTTTATTTACAACTATTGACAGAATAAACATTCTTCATCTACTTCTTTGTCATGAACAATTCACGAAAAACAATGCTTTCTGGGATAGTCATCAGATACAGTGGCATTGTACTTTGTTTTTTTCCTTTGACTTTTATGCATTGGCACTGATGTCCCCCACCTTCTTTTGAAACTTCCTTACCCTTAACCTTTCTCCTTTCCCTATTTCTCTGACACTTTCTTCTCTGTCTCCCTTATTGTCTCTTCTTCCTTAGATACATCCCTGACATGTTCTTCACTTTTTTTCTAGATTATCTTCCTTAGCAATGTATTCCTTTCATATTTTGCTACCGGTCTTTAGGCAAGATCTGCTGCCTCGTGATTAGGTTCATGGTCCTATTTATATGAGATACTAGATCACTATACAGATTCTCTGAAAGTTTCCTTATGGCCTCCTTAACATCATTATCTTTTTATGCCACTTTATATTAAGCTGAATTTATGAAATCTTATAGCACTGTAATGACATTTTCTAAAATTCTCTATTCATTTTGATGCTACAGTGAATATACCATGTCATTATTTGAATTAAAGAGCTGATCATCCATTTGTATAGACTAAGCTATCAGTCAAAATCAGCTAATTGTGTGAAATATGTCACAATCCCCACCGTGACTGTAACAGCCCTCCTCCTGACTCATCACGCTGCCAATTCTACCCCCATCGTATTTTCTTATAGTAGATCATTTTGGCTACTATTAGTTTGCTTAAACTATTGAGGCTCTTGTTCAGGAGCTCACTTGCCTACCTTCGCTGACACTGTAATAACTCTCTGTCCTAACTCATGTACTCATTTTTCTCTCTGAGTCTCAGAGCTTTTTATTTAAAAAAAAAAAAAAAGATCAATTAGCTTTTTGTCAAAGCTCACTTCATTACATGTGCTCTTCCTATTCCCTTTCTTTTCTGGGACCTTATTCAATGGATTATGTTTTCTCTTTCTTTTTCTCTGTCTCTGTCCCTTCAGAGAGAAGTGTTTGTGTGTTTGTGTGCATATGTGCCTGTATTTCCTTGAGTGTATATTTTTTATGTGTGATGTTCAGTTTCTCTCTACTGACTCATTCAAGTCAACAAGTCAAGAAAAGCACACATTACAAAACAGGCATTATGTTAAGTACTGAGAAAACAAAGAAAAGTAAAAACAGGCTTTGCCTTCAATGAGCTCAAAATCTAATGGAGCAGACAACATGCAAACATCTGTTACAAACAATATATATATATATATATATATATACATATATATATGCAGAATAAATGGGAGATAATCATAGAGGGAATTCTATAGTATTAAGAGGAACTGGGAAACACTTTCAGAAGGTTTCAGCTGAGATTTAAAGGAAGCAAGTGAGTAAAAATGAGAAGGGAAAGTGTTGTAGGTATGATAAACAGCCAATGAAAATGCCTGGAATCAGGAGATGTAGTATCTGATGTGAATAACAGCATGAAGGCCAGTGTCCCTGGACCATTGTGTATCTGGAGACTGGGTAGGTAGGAAGGGATCAGGTTGGGAAAGATCTTAAAAGTTAAACAGAGAATATTTGATCCTGGAAGTAATATGGAGCCATTGAAACTTACTGAATAAGGCGTAACATGGTCAGATCTGTGTTTTAGGAAGATCACTTTGGTAGCTAAGCAGAGGATTAACTGGTCTAGGTAAAGACTTGAGGCAAATAAACCAGCCAGCTTTTGTTGTTGCTGAGTCATTTTTCAGTTGTGTCCTACTCTTCATGCCCCCATCTGGGGTTTTCTTGGCAAAGATACTGGAGTGATTTGCCATTTCCTTCTCCAGCTCATTTTCTACATGAGAAACTGAGGCAAACAGGGTTAAGTGACTTGCCCAGGGTCACACAGCTAGTAAGTGTCTGTGGCTAGATTTGAATTCAGGAAGATAAATCTTTCTGACTCCAGGCCTATTGCTCTCTCTATGGTGGCCTAGTATCTACTAATGCCCTAGTTAAGGTAGTTGATCCATTTTTTTTCAACATATGGTGAAACTGATATAAAGTTTGTAATCACATCTGTGTACTTCTTTAATCTGAGCTGGGATTTGACGAATTTCATATTCTCCCTGAAGGTGTGACAAACTTGGATACAATAATTCAGGAGGACCTATAGGGGCAATTCTTACTTCCCTATTTTGTCTAGTATTGAGTCCCTTTTCTCAATACATCTTACATCGTTCATTAGTTGGAATACCATCTATTCTTCCAAAATCTGTCCCTGCTCTTACATTTCTCTCCCTGTTAGTCTATTCTGACTTTGAATCCACTGGCTATTTGCTCTTCTCTCTTGAGGAAATTTATCTTTTCCTATTCCCCTAAGTCACTTAACTGAAATCTTATCCAGCACCTCCAAAAGAGGGTACCCTGTTTTCCCAATTAGTAGTCAGAATTAGTTGCTTATAAGCAGAAGGAGCAGATTTTACTATTACATTCCTATGAGGAAACTGTCAAGGAAGTGCTATGACAAGTCTCAGCTTCTCCAATCATAACTGCAGTTTTCATTGCCTCTTCCTTTAAATTTCTTATACAGTCTTTAGGTGAATACCAGGGTCTATCTCCGCTAGGCTACATAAAGTCAGTGAGACACTGCTTACTGCATCCCTCAGCAGCTAAAGCTTAGTTCCATTGCTATCTCCTTGAATATGGTAATCCCTAAAAGTTTGTTGTACAAAAGGATTCTGACTAATACCTATGAATTTCAAATAATCTATGTTCTCCATCCTTACTCCTCCAGCCCTTCCATCACTGATTCTCACCATCTAAGATATTAATGACTCTCCAATTTTGGGGGTGAATTGACTTAAAATGTTACTAACCTCCTGCTGAATAAAATTCTGTAACTTCCTTAAACACTGTTGCCCTCCCCCTCCTGCTTCCTTTGTAGTATTAGATGTGCATCCACATTCCTAGGACCTCTTTATCTACATTTATTTCATTTTCCTCCCATGCATCTTCCTCCCAGGTGTCTGGGATCCAGTCAGGCCCCACAGATCCTCTTGTTAATTTTTTCCTTCTTTTACTTTTCTGAGCCACTCTCACAACTGTTGTTGTTGGGTTTTTTTTTCTGTTACCACCTGATTCTAATTAGCTTACTCTGCTAAAGAAGATTCAGACACTGTAGCATAAAAAGGTTCTCTTGAAAATTAACTAACTCATTTTTCAGCAGTTCCTTTTCTTCCAGCAATTTGTCTCTACTTTTACATATAATACAATAGCTTGTTAACAATGCCCATCCTCTTCTACATACTCTTGCTATTTCTTTCCCTGGTTCTATTGGTATTCTTTGCAAACATCTTTCTAAATCTCTGGATTCTCCCATCTGTAGCCTCAGTTCCCAGTTTTCACAAAATCCTATGCTTGTAGCCCATTCTCTCACCAGGGAGGAATATGGTAAATCCTCCCATCTTGGATACCTATTTCCTTCTCTAGAGACTTCCTGTCTCCAAGTGGAGGTTTTATATTTTGTGATTCCATCCTCATTGCCATTTGTAGTGCCAATGCAACACCCACAGCAGTTGCCATGGATATGCAGGCACATTTCCAGGGTAAATTCACAAAATATAAACTCTCTTCCTCAAAGACTAAACTAAAATATTCATTCAGATATCAGAAAGCCAATTCCACCATGGTGACAAGGAAGTTTGTAAATATTACTAACAGAGGGAGGGCCACCATCCCCAAGCCTTCCTTCCATCAGGCCTCCCCACAAACAAACTACTTTAGGCAAAATGGCTTTCTCTTACCCAGGCAAAACTGCTCTTCTCTGCTCTGCTCTGCCTGCTGCCTCTCTCTCAGCTCCACTTCCCTCTCTCTTCCTGCTAAGCTTTCCTGCTTTACCCATTCAACAAGCTCTTCCCACCCTGAGCTTCATGTGACCCAAGTTGTGGGCTGGCCCAGAGTTCAAAGCAGGTCACATGGACCTAGTAAGGGACAGGGAAGATCTTCAAATTCCCTTAACATTACAGTCACCCCTTATCTTACAGCACAGCTTCAGTAAGACTGCCTGTCACTCTGATTCTAGAAATTACTATCTAGGACTCTTGGGGCTATTCTAGAAGCTATATCTAACATTTGAAAACTAGACATTGCCACAGCCATGGATTCTGAGAAACTGAACTCAAAAAAAACCAACAAAATCCTCTTTGCTTACACCTGGAAAAGACAAGACTTCTGAAGAATATTATGAGCAGTCTATATTTGAATCCTATTGTGTGGAAGAAAGAGTAGTTCTATTACGCTCAGCTACTGAGAGGAGAACTAGGAACAATAGGTAGAAATTTTATTGAGGTAGATTTAAACTTGATATTTGGAACAATTAGAACTATTCAAAAGTTAAATGGGGCTGGGAGTAAAGGGGTGGACCACCTCAGGAGAAGGAATTCTTTTTAGGAGCAGGTTTGACTTAACGGTCTTTGAGCTCTCTTCCAACTTTGAGATTGTACAACTTGTGATGGAGGCTCATTTCCACTGTGTCAGTCCCCAGGTCAGGCTCCCCTTAAGAAATGAGCAATCTTGGTACACAAAGAATGCTTAACACTGTAGCATGGGACACTTTGGCATTTAAAACTCTTTAAAATGTGACTCCTTCCTAAATTTCAAATCTTCTTATGCTTTCACAAACTCTACAAGCCAGCCATAGTGGCCTGTGTGCTGTTACTGGTATATGGTATTCCTCCTTACCTTTGTACTGACTGTTTCACCATACCTGGAATACTCTTATGCTCAACCTTTTAGGATCCCTGGTTTACTTGAAGATAGTTCATCTATTCTAAAGAGACTTTCCTGGGTCATTTTCCATGCCCCTACACACACCTCACCCAGGCATTAGTGCCATCCCCTCTGTGGTTACTTTCTATTTATTCTGTATTTATCTCATATGTTATTGTTTATCTCCCCCATTAAAACATGGGGTCCTCTAAGATAGGAATTGTTTTTGCATTGTCTTCATATTTTCACTGCTTAGCACAGTTCCTGATACTTAATAAATGCTATAACTGATTTATTTGCACTCATGTTGGTGACTGAGTCTTCTTCTCTCAAGCCTTAGGACTCCTAAGAACTTGGGGATGCGCTAATTATCTAGATAGCACAAATCTCAAAGAAAAAGGAAGATAAACAGGTATGGATGTCTGGGAAGGAAGCATCTTTCAGCAGGTTCTGGATGCATGAGTGTTGCATATGATAGAAATGGCTACACTGGTAACTGCTTCCCTTTTTAATAATTGTATCCAGATCCTTGCTTCCCACAGAAGGTAATGAAGCACAGAGGTTGTCCATCCACAGCATGTACAAAGTAATCCAGAAATTTGTCCAATGACCTTTTATCTTCTATTATAACAAGAGGACCATGGCTAACCACATTTGAGATAATATCCAAGCAATGCTGTGTTTTTATTGGAGGATTTCCTAGTGAGCTCTTGAAGCTCTCAAAGGCCTGCCCTGAGGTACCAGAAATTTCAATTTCAGTTCAGAACCCTCAGGCCAAAAAAGGAAAAAAAAGGAAGGCTTCAGAACAATCTTACCATCTATCTATCTATCTATCTATCTATCTATCTATCTATCTATCTATCTAATTTATTTATTTGCTTGTTTATTTGTTTGTTTGTTTGATTTTGTCTCCCCCACTATAACAGGTCTTTATATGTATGCCATCTTTATATGTTTGGAACATCCTTCAATTGTTTATTCAATGAATCATCTTCAAATTCTTCTTTGATTCCTATCCCTAAAACTGCATTGCAAAAAACTCCTTGCTTCTTTATAGCAACCATCATGTTCCCATCCTCTGCTTCACAACATTCTTCCTTCTCAACATGTAACTTTCTTGTCTAAATGGTGACTCAGCATCCTAAATATAGAAAAAGCCTTGGGAGGTTATCCCTGTTGCCCATAAAGCACTACAACTATGTTCAGTGTAGACAGTAAGGTTAGTGGCTTGTGTATGAGATACTATAAGGTACACTAGAAAGAGCACTGAATTTGGAGTTCACATGATCATGGGATCAAAGATCTAAAGCTAGATACTCATTAAATGACCCCTTCTTCAGTACTGTATCAAAAATCTCCAGGATCCTGATTCAGTCAAAGTATAACCTTCAGGGTGGGATGGATCAATAAGTCAACAAACTTTTAAGTATCTACCCAGTGCCAAGCTCTATGATAAGTACTGGTACCACAAGCACAAGCAGAAAGAAAACCTCTGCACTCAAGAATCTTACATTCTAATGCTGAAGACAAAACAAAAGGGAGCTGAAAAGGGAAGGGAATATGAAGATCCTGGACAGGTCTATGGCAGAGAAAATCCTCTGCAGAGTCAGGAGTACAGCTTACAGAGCTTACATGGTTGACTTGAGCCTTCTCTTTAAAATGAAGGTTCTCTAGGTGAAAACAGTCAATCAAAGGGAAAGATCTCAGAGAGACCAAAGGTGTAGTGAGCTTCCAGGGTAAAGAGTTTTCTATGGCATGATAGACAAAGTATTGTAGAGAGACCAAAGTGCAGCCTGGAGAGAAATCTTTGAGTTTCTCTACAGATACCCAGGCTTTTCTGGAGTAGAACAGACTTCCAAAGTGACACTAGAATTGCCCTGCCTATCCAGGACTATCTTATATCTCTATGCAAAGGGCCTAAGTTCAGCATGATCCCTCAATTGTACTTTTTGGACAATGACACCCCAGTTGAGCAGTTTCTTGATACATACATAGCATACAAAGCAAACAAGAGAAGCAAGCAGAACGTGCCAAAGTTTTCCTAGGAAGGTATCCAACAAGCCTTCAGTCAGAGGCTCTAGGCAGAACCAGATGATCTTAGTACCATTTACTTATTCCTTTGCCCATATTAGGATGGAGCTACTCATTTCGTATTCTCAAATAGTAACTGAGCTTTGACCATGTCATACCAATATTCTATCAATGTTATTACATGGCCTCAAGTAATTAAATATTGTAGTCTCCAAAGATCCAAAATAAATATCATTCAAAGGGAAATAGAAAAGCATGCCAGTCTCCCCCATGCAAATCGGGCTAGTTTTTCCTTAAAAGGTAGTGGAACCATCCTCAAGACTTGATTGACTTAGACTATTGACATCTTTCACTGGTCCCCTGACAGGGAGCTCTAGTCCGATACTTGGCTGCCTAACCATGATGTGCAATTCAGAGGCAGGGAAGCTTAGCTTCAGATGAACCAACTCAAAACCAAACCAAGCCAAAGAAAACGTTCTCAATGCATGACCTTGTTTTATACCCTTCTTCTGCTATGGCCAAGTGAAATTTTTTTTAACTGCTAAATGATGCATGACTGTATTATTTTATTCCAATATGGAACATAAACTAACAAGGGACTGGTCTACATCAGGACCAATCCACCACAGTGAATACAAGCAGACTGCAACAAAATAAAAGAGTAAAAGGTGTCATTAAAGGACTTGTGATTGGAAAAGACAACAGACCAGGGAAGAGTGAGGGACAGAGCTTGTGGTGCCACTGGGATTCTTGTGATATCAGGAGAAAGTAAAGACTGCCAGTATTTTGGATGAACCACCTAGGATGAACTTACTGGACAACACATAACAGGAGTCTCACAGAATAGGACAGCAAGAATGGTTTACCATCTGCTTCCCTGGAAAGCTCATTCACATTAGCAAAAAATGCAGATCCCTTTGAGAATTTGAGTATTAAAGACACACTTGGTATGACAACTAGTCATCATTGTTAATCTTAGTGAAAGACCTTGAATCAGCTTGCAAAGAGCACTTAGTCCTCCTGGGCAGGCTCTGCACCTAGGAGGGCTAAAGAGTTGACATTTCCAAATTCACTTGAGAGAAAGGATAGGAGAAAAAACGAGAATATGAATATTAATATACTGCTTTTAGGCAGACCAGTTGCCCTGTCAGTCTCAACTGCATCCAACTTGTAAAATGGGTGTTCTAGGATTACTTTACAGCAATGCCAGGTGCAGAAGCACTGAAAGGTCATATCTATTAAAGCTGGCCTTTCTATCATACTGGGATTTTCACAGAGTGGGTGTCATGCTTTGCTGCTCTCAAAAAGAAAATACTTTGTGCCAGAAAATTGCTGCTAATTATCAGACAGTAAACGACATCAACAAGCTTTTCCAGTGTCCAGCTTGGGGGTATCTGTCTGTTAGCAGAAGATTTATCTGTTTTTCTTGACAGTCTCACCCCCTTCCTTTTTGAAAGGAGATAGAATATTTAGATGCTATTATTTGTGTCTTGTGATCTCTAAAAGTAAAGTCTTTCCTTTACAAAGAAAATTCCATAATAAATGTCAACTTCACAGTGCAGTTGTGGTATACATGGTTACCACGTAACTAAGTTAAGAGTTGATGGTTCCCTTTGGAAGGAGACAGAAGACCTTAGAAAAAGCATTGTACTCATCCTCATCAGCCCTCACTGGCTCTGCACACACATGTAGCATAGAAAGGGGGACAGGAGTCTGCAGACACAATCTCAATAAGAAGAGAGTGCAGAGAACCACAACAAGAGCTGGTGCCAGCCCAAGGAGCAGCTCAGTTAAATCCCTGACAGCCTCTCTCTGCAAGAGGCCCTGAGAGCACTCCTGCAGAGCCTGGAAAGGGCACAACAAAAGATCATATTGTAACCAACCCTGGCTAAGTCACATCACCAGGAAGCCATCTTGCTCAGATCAAATCACTACCCCACAGCTGCCACACCTATTCCAGGCAGTCTTCCTGCAGATGCTTCATTTTACTATTCTGAGATGCCCTTTTTACCTACGAATCAGCTCTTATTTGTCTACTGAGACCCTTGAAGAGATATCTAGGTTCTCTGGGTTTTGATTTTGAAGTAGCTGCTGGAGGCAGCTGCTTTCCTGCCTTTCTCTCTCAGTAAACCAGTCCAGACAGGGAAGAGTAATGTAATAAAAAATTTAAAAAAAAGAAACCAACAGAACCAAGCTGGAGAATAAGTAGAAACGTGTTTGAATCCTTCATTTTACTCATAGCGGGTCTGTGACCATGACATGGCTCAGTTTCCTTCTCAGGAAAATAGGTATTATAACACTCTTGCATGTACATCACAGGACTGCTGAGAAGCTCGGGCACTTGCAAAGCGCTTGGTAAACCTTCTATAAACAAGAGCTATTATTATGCAATTTGTCAGTGTCTTTTTTAGATCAGTTAGCTTGAGCACCAGACCTGGAGTCAGGAAGACCCAAGTTCAAATCCAGCCTCAGGTACTTACTGTGTGACTTGGGCAAGTCTCTTATCCTCAATTTGCCACATTTTCTTCACCTCTGAAATAGTGGTAATAATAGCACCTAACCTCACAGAGTTGTAAAAATCAAATGTACACCTAAGAGTTCTACGTAAATGCTAGCTATTATTTTATTGCCGTTTATACTCCTCAGGGTGTTGCTCAAAGTTATCTGGAATTATATCAGTTAACAAACTGAAGTCCAGGAAGGGTCTAGATTTAAAGGACTAGAGAAATTGGTGCTAAGTCAGCACATAATATATTTGTAAGAACCCAGCCACAAGACCCAATGATATAGTTTTGTAAAAATGCACCAAATTAGAAACATAGATTTGACTAGCCATAATCATTCAGTTATGCTTTCTCAGCATTAGTCTAGAGTTTCAGTTGAACCAAGTCATATAGGAACTTCTCAAGTTATAAATCTAAGTACTGTTCAGACTGCCCTAGAAAACTAAAAGCTACGTCCACAATAAAACCAAATTATGAGGGGTTTATTAAATTACCAGATTTTGAAAGTAAGAAATTATATTGGTCCCTCCAGAGTATTAAGGCATCCTTACTGAAAGTCTCTACTAATTCGAAAAGGTAAAGTTGACATAAGATCCCAGATCTTCAAAGTTCCACAAAACACTTTATTTGTATCTATATTTATAGACTTGATCCTTGTGAAGGGTTAATTCTGTATGTGGCTCTACTCTTCATGGAAAAAAGTTGGAATGGAAATGGAGGGTGGGGAAGAGCAGTGTCTATACAGCTCTACTTCCTGTATCTTGACTACAATATTCAGCAACGAAATAGTTTGGGGAGCGGTGACGAGGGTGTATAATATGAACCCTATACAGCAAAGCAGAGGACCTTGATTAGTGTGATACTGGGCAAATCATTTAACCTTTCAAGGTCCCATTCAACTCTCTAAGACTATCTATATAGAGCAATTGTCATTCCATATCAGAGGAGAGAGTTTCCACACTGTGAGTTCCCTATAGACTGATGAAATCATGGAACTGGATCAATATTTTTTTAAACTGATGAAAGTATGATATCTTTTTTGAAGATATTGGAGATAACCTGTGTGTGTCCCAAGGGAAGTAGCTGCTTTCTTGAAAAGACTTTGAGATTAAATCTTATATGCAACTGAGCATTGGAGAAGACTGATAAACTGAACTATTTTTATTGGCCACGTAAATTTTTCAAACAAAATACTGCATTAACCACAGTTTTAGAAAGCCCTCCAACTCAGACCAAACAAACATAATTGTCTCCTTAACTATTTGTGCCTATCTTCTTTCCTTCCCATTAAAAGTAAATCTAAAGCTAGACCACATCTTTATGGTGTGTGACCTCAGCTCCTCTATTCTGCTTTTATCAATTCCTTATCTCATTACTCGGTTACTGTTCCATACCTCTTCCTCTCTCCTTAACTGCCTAACACTATCTCTACACCTCATAATTATTATAGATGATTTAGTCTTCTACTTCACTGAATAGAGTATGTACACCCTAGAGAAGAAAAGATTCTGAAACTGTCTGTTTCCCCCTACCCACAATGCCTGGAGTTCTCCCACTCCTCACCACCACCCCTGCCCCAGGCCTCCTGATTTCCCTTAAAATTCTTTTTGCAAACTAGGTTTTGGCCCTGCTATTTTACAGAAATTGCTCTTTCAAAAGTTACCAATAGCCTCCTTGTTGCCAAATCCAGTGACCTTTTGCTTTTCTTCAATCCTCTTCTACCTTGACCCCTTGTAGAATATGATACTGCTAACCACTCATGCTTCCAAATAATGTTTCCTCCCTTGGCTTCAGGGACATCTCATCCTCCTGGTTTACCTTTAACCTTTAACTACTTTTTCTTTTTAATCTGCTAGTTCCTCACCCTGTTCTTGATCCCTTAAGGTGGATGGTACTCAACATTCTGTCCTTGGCCCGTGTTCTCTTTCTGCAAATTCTTCCTTAGCAACCTCATTTAATCTCTAATGGCTTCAATTATGACCCTTATAAAAACGGCTCCCAAATTTATATCTCCACTCCCAATCACTCTTCTGAGCTCCAAAGTGAATCAGCAACTAAAGTGTGGTTTGAGGTGAAGATAGGGGGACACTGTATTTGCAGTCAGAGGACCTGGTTTTGAGCCCCGACTCTGATTTTTTTATTACTTATATGCCCTTGGACAAGGTATTTAATATGCCTGGGCTTCAGTTTCCTCAACTGGAAGATGTGAGGCTTGAACCAGATGGTCACTTCTAACTCTAAGTCAATGTTTCTATGGTCTTTGTCTGGAGGAATGACTTGAACATAATAGGCATTTAAAACTTTTAACATTTTGGCATGGAATCTTTATTCTCAATAACTTCTTCCTCTAACTGTGTTTGCATGAGATTCAAAGAAACCGGGTTGCACAAATAAAAATTCCTGACGGTTTTGGAGAAGACTCAGAGACGATTTTAAAGCATATGGTACATGGGCCATCCATGTCACCTCAATGTCTCTCAGGCAGACCTCTATAACTTTACTTTTCCTATGACTGATGAGTCATTTTACAAACTGCTGCTCCAAATACTGCACCAGACATGGCTCTTTCATAAGTCTTCTAGCACAAGGATCACTCAAGAGTGAATAAAAGTGACAATCTCCTTTGTACAGAAATGGATTTTTCCACTACTGAAAAGGAACACTTGGAGGTATGATTAACTGTAATAAAAAAATCAGATATTGTGCATCCTTTGGTTTAATCATTGACTACAGATAATGGATTTGATCCAAAAGGAAATGCGCCCTACCATGTTTTGATAGCTGGCCCACTGGAGGAAAGTGTTTCACAGATCAAAAAAGAAAATGCCAATTCTAGCTCTAGAATGTACTAGAGACGGTGAAGAAATAAACTTACAAACTCTCTTAATTAATTAATAAATCAGTCTTGCAAGGATTTTTTGAGGGCTTACAATGTGTTTACTGTTATGCTTAAATAATAAGGCATGTGAAGGAGAAAATATTTAATGTCTTAAAACAGACATCATCTTGCAAATTCCTTTCAGGATTCTAGTTTTCAAAGAAGAATCTGAGACCTCCTAAGACAGGTCAGAGGAGCCAGTTAAAATGATTTCTTGAGTAAGGTTCCATCTAAATGGAATCAGTTTAGAAGGGTGACAGGAAACTGGAGGAGGGAGTCTACGGTAAGGGAACAGCCATAAGGGATTTTCATCTTCCTTGCTAAAGAGAGCTTGTCCATCCATTTGGGGCTTAGTTAATCCTGGGGTCTATTAGACAGTTGTTTATATCCCAGTACACATATCATCATTTTGAATTATCTGATTTTCTAGAATCAATACCACTTCCCTAAAGACAAAAGGAAAACATTTTTTAAATTTATGGACAAAATATTCTGCTGAGCACTGTGCATCTACCCATGAAGGGTACTGTGTTCTCATTAAGCCTCATGACAATTATCTGAGAAAAGTTACAAAGAAGTATTTCCCTCACTTTAAAGATAACCAATCCAAGGAAAAAACAGGCATAAATAATTTGCCAAGGGACAGCCAGTCATTTATAGAAGAGATACTGGATTCCTAGATTAATGGCTCCCATCCTACATCCTCCTAATGATAAGGTCTTTCTAACCAGCAATTCCAGTTAGTATTTTGTTTACAATATAGCTCTTTAAAAATTATGAAATCCTACGTAACTTAGCAATATCTCCAACAGAGACTGCTTATGTAAATTGACAAGGTAATGAGCTATTAAAATAATTTATTTGGTTGGCTGAAAGTTTTTCTACTTGAAAAATATGTAAACACTAAAGGAAAAACACAGAAAGGCATAATGGATGATAATAGTAAGTATTAGCATTTATAAAGCACTTTAAGTTTCGTAAAGCACTTTACAAATATTATCTCATTTAATCCTCATAACAATCCTGGATGGAAGGTGTTATTACTGTTCCCATTTTACAGATGAGGAAAACTGAAGTAGTGAGAGGTTAAGTGATTTACTGAGGGACATTTGCCAATAAGTCAGAGGTGGGATCTGAACCCAGGTCTTCCTAATTCCAAGACTAACACTTGATTTATTGGGCAAAGTCCAACAGTATCATTTTACAGATAAAGAAAACTGAGACCTCAGGAAGTGACCTGACTTGACTAGTTAGTGAAGCTAAGGAATAAATTATTCCTAGTAGAAATGATTCAAATTTCAGTTACTCATCGATTCCCTGCTTTGTCCCTGTTTTTCTGTGCATCAGCAACAGTTGGGCAAAAGACTTTACATTAATCTTAGTATTTTTGCATTTTTCCCATTCACCTACATGCTCATTAGCCTAAATATGAATAAATGTATATTTCTTTCAGAGACTGCCAACTGGAGAAAGACTTCTTTAAAAAGTGATGACCATATGTATGGACTGAACAGTCAGTTTTGCTCAAGAAAAGCCATGGAAGTCATTTCTCCTGGAGAGCAGGAATGGAAGGAAAGTGGAATTATTATTTTTTGGTTTGCTGATGGATGAGAGCAGAGAACACACATAGAAATTAAATACTTGGAATTTGACAAATTCCAGACAAGACCACGTTCTTTCCAATATATCATGCTAAATAGCAGTAGTAATAGACTTACTCATCTCCCCTCTGAGTATCCTTGGTGCCAAGAAAAGATGGGCTTATCTTTTTAATTGAAAATTCTCTCTTTATTATTATTACATTAATAATATATTAATACTTTTAAACTTGACAATACCCACTACAGAGAGGGAAAGAGAAGAGAATAGTAATAGTCTATCTAACATGTTCCAGCATTCAGCATGATGAAAACAACTGCTTGGTGGCACAGCGTCAGGAAGATCTGAGTTCAAGCCTGCCTCAGACACTTTGTCCTCCAGAACTGCTTCCTTTCCTCCCCCATCATACCAGCGCATTCTGAACTAGAACTTCAGTTCTTCAGGTTCCAGTCTTCTCCCAGTCCCTGCCCTTTCTCTCGTTTTTCTTCTCCCCACAAACTGATCTTCCTAGCCCTGATGACAAGGGGAAGGATGAGCTATCCAAGGAATGCCCTGTGGAGCATCTCTGGAGCATTTCAGAATTCACTCTGTCCACCTCTTCCCTTTCTTTTCCTGGCCTGACTTCAGCTGAAACAGTCTCTGGGTCTCTTCCTCTGGAGCAGCTCTGGGTTGGAGGCTTTGATGACTTGCGCTGTCATTGCTACCAGAAATATCAACTCATTCCCAAACCCCTCTATCCCCAGTGAAGTGGGGAAAAGGAGTACCTCCAGAGGGGCACTCTCTGCCCCCTTACTCAATCAATGGATCTGGAGTCCAAAATCTCCTCAACAACAAAAACAAGCAACTAGCTGTGTGACCTTGGGCAAGTCCCTTAACCTCTCTGAGACTTAGTTTCTTCATCTGTAAAATGAGGGTAATGACAGCCACAGGGTTCTCGTGAAGATCAAATGAGATTATTTAGGTAAAGTGCCTGGTAGACCTTGAAGTGGTATATATTAGCCATTATTACTAAGTGTTTTAAAATCAAAATTATCTTGTAATTGAAAAGTACTACAGAGTTGTAGGGGTCACTAGGTTGCATAGTGGATAAAGTGCCAGGTCTGGAGTCAGGGAGATCCTAGTTCAAATCTGACCTCAGACACTTACTAGCTGTGTGACCCTGAGCAAATCAGTTAACCCTGTTTCCTCAGTTTCCTCATCCATCAAGGTAGCTGGAGAAGAAATGGCAAACCACTCAGTATTTTTGGTAAGAAAAACCTCAAATGGGGTCATGAAGATTCAGGCGTGACTGAAAAATGACTGAACAACAACAAAAGAATTGTAGAGGGTAGTAAAAGTTATATCATGAAATGTAAAGGGGGTAAAGGTTGAGTTGGGTGCTTTTTTTCTTCAGTTAAGATTTCTTTATTATCTATTATAATCACTATAGGGAAGGTAAAATACCCTAAAAATCAGCAGAATTTTGTGGGTGGGTGTGTTTTTTTAAACTGCTCATTTCTTTTTCATTTTACCTGAGTCATGGAAATAAGTCAACAATTCTTGATTATATTGGTACATGTGGAGCTGGGAAGCATCTATAAAAACCACGGGTGGAGGCACAGAATATACATAGGAGAGAGCCTGTGTATGACACTATCAGTCACTTTAGTCACAGCTGTGTTGGTAGAAGAAAACAGAAGGACATGGCGAGCCTGAACTGGTCATATGAGGGAGAAAATGGTGAGCATTCTTCTACCATTCCATATGGGAGGCAGAGCATTTATTCTCTTTTGAACATTCAGTATCTGGTAACATTAAAAAAATGGATTAAGAGTTATAGAGGCCAAGATAGGTGAAATAATATTATTTTTATAATGATAGTAGGTAACCATGGTGGTTCTACAAATTTGCTTGTCTTTTGTTTTCATGAAATGTATTTTATCCAGTTTTGTAAGGTTAGCAGACATTCCATTTTAGCATGAAATAGTGCAAAGAAAAAACATTCTCTGATGCTAGATTTTGACTTACTTGCATGAAATATTTTAAAATATTTGATATAACAAGATATTTAATATAATCTTTATATGTGTTAAGGAAACTTCTGAAAAGTAACAGAGGTAGTTTATAAAAAAAAAAATCAAGTGGAGATTTGCATATTTTTGCATATTTTGCATATGTTTACATATTTTTGTCTTTCTAGGGCCTGAAAACTGGAGCAAACTCTACCCCATTGCTAATGGAAACAATCAGTCTCCTATTGACATTAAGACCAAAGAGGTCAAACATGATGCTTCTCTGAAACCCTTCAGTGTCTCCTACAACCCAGCAACGGCCAAAGAAATCATCAACGTGGGTCATTCTTTCAGTGTAAATTACGAAGACAAAGATAACCAATCAGGTGAGCAAAACCATGCTTCTTCCTCCTTACTTTCCAAGGTAAACAGCAGATCAATCAATCAACCAATATTAATTTAACACCTCCTATTTGCTAAATATTCTGCTAAGTGCTTGATATACAAAGACAAAAGCAAAACAGTGAGGGAACTTGCTTAAATACTCACAGGGGAGACAGCACATATATATATTAGTGTACTAAAAATACATAAAATGTAGATACAAGGTAATCTTAGGGAGAAAGACAGCAGCAGCTGGGGGAACTAAGAAAGTTCTATTGTAGAGGAGGGAGTTTGAGCTGCCTTGAAGAAAACCAGGAATTCCAAGACGTGAAGGGTAAAAGGGAGAGAGAGCATTCTAGGAATGGGGGACAGGTCACTTATGTATGAGAAACAGAAAATAGGCCAGTATGGCTAAAATGGAATGTGAGTTGCAGAAGTCAGTTGGCAGAGTGGGCAAAGTCTTGTACTTAGAGTCAGAAAGACCTGAATTCAAATTCAGCTTTGAACACTAACTTTGTGACCCTGCACAAATCACTTAGCCCATAGCCTCAGTTTCCTCTTCTGTAAAATGGGGATAATAACAGCACCTATCTCTCACAGCACTGTTGTAAAAATCATTTGAGATATGAAAGCACTTAGCAAACCTTAAAGCATTTTATAAATGCTAGCTATTATGGAGGAAAAGGTTATGAAAGAAGACTGGAGGTAAAATATTTTTGAAATGTTTTAAATATCCAACAGAGGACTGTATATTTCATCCTAGAGGTAATAGGGAGAGATCATCCTCATCCTCATCATTCATATAGTGCCTATTTTGTGCCAGGCACTCAGCCAAATGTTTTATAAAGGCTGTTTCATTTGATCCTCAAAATAACCCTGGGAGGTAGATGTTATTATCATATGTATATATATATATATATATATATATATATATATATATAATTTTATATTATTCTTATCCCTATTTCACTGTTGAAGAAACTGAGGCAGATAGAGGTTAGATTTGTCTTGTTAGACTTGTCCAAGGTCACACAGCTAGTAATTGAAGATAAAGCTGAACACAGGTTATTTCTGATACTAGGCCTACATTCCATCTATCGGATGCTAGGCCTACATACTATCTACTGAGCCACCTAGCTACTGAAATAAGGAGCAGGGTGACAGTCTGAGCCTTTAAGGAAAATCACTTTAGAGGTAGTTGGACAACAGATCGGAGTGGAGAGGGAGCCCGATTATGAAGTGATTACAATAATCCAGGAGAAAAATGCAGAGGGCCTGAACTAGGTTGGGTGGATTTATAGGAGAGTTTTTGTAGAAATAGAAACAACAAAATTTGTCAACTCTTTCGATAAATGAGATGGATGAGAATGAGGACATCATAGAGATTGAGAACCTAGGTGACTACAAGGACCAAGTTGCCATCAACAGTAGTGGGAAAGTTGGGTAGAAGGAAGGACTTGGTGGGGGTAGGGGTGGGGGTGGAGAAAGTATAATTAAGAAATACAATAGCCAATTAGAAATATATTTATTCTGTAGCACATTATACACAATGCTAAAAATTATCATAATAAAGTTCTATATAAGGTTAGTCCAGGGATGGGGAATCTGCAGCTTTGAGGCCACATGTGGCCTTCTAGGTCCTCGGGTGCAGCCTTTTGACTGAGTCTAAGTTTTACACATCAAATCCATTTATAAAGGGGATTTGTTCTATGAAATTTGGATTCAATCAAAGGGCTGCACTGAGGACCTAGAGGGCCACATGTGGCCTTGAGGCCACACGTTTCCTACCCTTAGGCTAGTCCTACAAAAAATTATAAAGCTGACAAAACTGGTCTCTTGGGCTCTCTTGTCTTTTCAACTCCACTCAGTGGTCCTTTCTCCCCCTGCACAGAGCTTTGAGTCCATCTATGTATTTTTTTCCTACTTTTCTCCATCAACACCTGCTCTCTAGAAAGGATCTGATTAACCCAACACTAACGGGCATGTGATTAACATGATTTAAAGTATTGCTTTCCTCAGGAAAATCTGCATTTTTAACAAGGCCAAAGAAATAACTTTCTGGTAGTAGAATGTGAAGCATCAGTGACGAGGCCCAGGAGATAATTGTTTTTGGTTCAGGAGTGCTTTTCAGGCACCCCTAAAATCACAACTAAGTAGTTGCCTACTGCAAGATTGGTCTAGGTTCTAGACTTTTTGTACAAGCCTCTCAACATACACTTTAGGTGCATCATTGGCCTTGCTAACAACATTCTTATTGAACATTGGTGCCTGTTTAATTGACATTTGTATAATAGGCAAAAAAAAATTGCAAATAGATGATGGAAGATACAAGCAAATGAATGAACAAATAGATGAAACACATGTTAATCAATTGCTATGTGCAAAGCACTATGATGAAATAATTTTTTATGAAACAACACAAGTCAATAACAAATTAGAGGGATTAGCAATCCCTCAGATCTTTTCTTTTTATCCCCATACTTCATCTACTTCAACTCTACTCCCACTTGAAGTTTTAACCCTGGTCCAACTTCTGCTGATTGGATTGGGGTTTCTAACTTGTAACCAGATGCTTTCTTTCTCATTCTAGTACTAAAAGGAGGTCCACTTGCTGGAAGCTTCAGGCTGCGGCAGTTTCATTTCCACTGGGGGAGTGCCGATGACCATGGTTCTGAGCACACAATAGATGGAGTAAAATATTCAGCCGAGGTAAAATGATTGCAAGAGACATAACAGTATTATGGGAGCAGCTTCTGAGAATTAATCCCCTGGTTCCTCCCACTCATCTCCCAACCCAGCTGAGTAGATTTTTTAAAAGTGAATGCTGTCTCCCTCAATCTATAGAAATCACAGGCAGTGCTTATACATATATATGTGTGTGTGTATATATATATGTATATATATGTATGTGTGTATATATACGTGTATATATACATATGTTATCCTTCAGAGAAAGTAGGATGGTAGATCAATGTTTTGAAAGACCCATGATTTCAATGATGTGACATCATGTCCAAAAATACAGATGAAACTTTTTACCAGACTTACAGAAAATTATTCAATTGGATGATTTTTAAAATATGGTATCCCCTCCAGATACTTTTGAGTATTCCAAAAAAATAGTAAGCAATCAAAAAAAATAACAGAAGTAGGGCACATTAGAATTCGATGTCATTTTATTCAGTAGAAATATCTTACTTAAGGAATTTTCAGAATTTTGAGGAATTACATCACCTAATTTTGGATTGCTTCCTTATCATCCTTTATAGTTTTTTTTAACTCTGAGAACTAGGAGGAGGAATATGTTTTTTAAATCATTCTACATGCCTGATATAAAATTTAATTACTCTTCTAACCCAGCATCTATCTTTAATTTGAATATATCTTTATTTCTTAAATAGAGCAACTATAAGTGAAATATGACCAAGTTTCCTGCTGCATTGTGAACCATAAAGTGATCTTTACAATGTTATATAAAGAAAGTCATATAAAGTAGAAGTCAAAGAATAACCCAGATCAGAGAAAAGAAAGAAAGATCTACAAAAGATTATATATCCTTGTTTGGGATATATTATTTATGTAACCTACATAAAAAGCCATATTGTTTACCAGAAGCAAACAATCTCTTTCTAAATCATGCTCAAAGACAATTACAACCTCCAAAATACTGATGCTTAAGACTTGAAAATGCTACATCAAATTACCTCATAAACTTGCTGCTAAGGAATACTGGATGACACAGTTTAAAAAGTTATAGCTTTGGAGTCAGAGAACCTGAGTTCTAATTCACTTTCTACCTGAATGATCTTAGACAACATTGAACCCCTCTAGACCTGTTTGGCAAGATGAGGGGTTTGGACTAAATCAACTCTGAGGTGCCAACTTTGTAGGCAGCTGGGGGACACAATGAGCGAGGACTGGGTGTGGAGTCAGAAAGACTTGAATTCAAATCTAGTCCCAGACACTTGCTAGCAATGACTGTACACAAGTCATTTAACTTCTGTTTTCTCAGTTTCCTCAAAGATGAAATGAGGACAATAATAGTGTCTACTTCACAGATTTGTGTGGATTAAATGAGATAATATTTGTAAAGTTCGTAGCAAACCTTAAAAAAGTTATTTAGATTTCAGCTTTTTGAATTTTTTTCCAACTTACAATTTATGGTTATATAAAGAGTTTTAATAAGACAACTTCAGCTATAGATGTAAAAATCAGTCTGCCCATGTGTCAAGAATAAAGAGAAGCCTTACTGAGCTCTTCATCTCCAAGAGTGCTAGAGGAAGCAAGATGTCAATTTTTTGGTAACTACAGCACAGGAATGAATAGAAAAGCACTCTCAAGGCTGAGGATTTGTATTCTAATAATTCTGCCATAGAATATTAATTCAGTTATCTAACAGTAAGAATCTGGCCCTTTCCTCTCTTCTGATTGAATTTTCAACATGATTGCCCTCACTTCAGTTTCCTCTTTCTACATCAGGGATTCTTAACTTTTTTTGTGTTTTCTGGACCCCTTTGGCAGTCTAGTGAAGGGGTCCATGGACCCCTTCTCAAAACATTGTTTTTAAATGCATAAAATAAAATACACAGGATTACAAAGGAAACCAATTATGTTGAAATATAGCTATGAAATATTCAAAAAAATTCATGAATCCAAGTTTAAGAACTCCAGATCTAGGCAAAGGTATCTTTCTCTGGACTGCCACAGTGAAAACATTAGTTACGGATAACTGTTATCTGCATGTAGAGGTGAAGAATAAGCACAACTTGTAAAATATTTTTTTAAAGTTACACGTGGTTCACTGGAATTCTGAAAAATATACCAGCTTCTGTGAAGCAGCTCAGAAACCTGATGGCGTGGCAATTATTGGTGTTTTTATCAAGGTAAGTAAGAAAACTATGCAGGTGTTTCTTTTGTCTAGATGAGAGTTTGAGATAGGAAGGAACAAGTGGCCAACAGTGTTCTAGTTGTTCTTTTAAGAGCTGTATTTTCATTCCACTGATTCAAAGTAGATGTAAAATATCCCAGAATGCCTTCTATTTGGTTTTACTATTGGCTTTGTTTCATTTGGCTTCTCCCCCCGAAGAAAGGATTGTCGGGGAGGATTCTGATAGGGAGGGAAGAGGAGAGGAATCTTCCTCTCCTTCACTGTCCTTTTCCCAAGCCTTCTTACAAATTTCCTGAAGATGACTCAGGGACTGTTTAATTTCTGTTTTAGACTTAACTTCAAAGTTCCTCTAAGGATAATATATTAGTGAAGCAATGTTTTTTGTTGCTTTGAGGACTCCTTAGTTGATTTAGGAGATAGAAAACCAGATACTGGTCAGCTAATATACCAAGAAGTTCCTGAAACATCATTATGAAATTGTACCCATTTGGCCATTGGAGACATTAAAGGGTAGGAGGATATATATCAAAAAACAGAACTAAGGAGGACTTCCACTCTATTTTTAGTTCTTGGATTCTCATTTCTTATATGTAAATAAATGTCTTACACATAGTAGGTGCATATTTGAACTGAAAATATTCTTCAGTTTATTTAGTATATTGTAAATGAAATGTAACTTCTACATGTTTTTTTCATGTGCTCAAGAATAGATAAAAAATTCACTCCCAGACATATCATCTTATTGCAAATTACTCACTGGCAGAACAAAGGAAAAATATTTAATCTCTCTTCATTTACAATTTTTAATGAAATATTTACATTGATTTTGTTTTTAGTAGTATTTCTAAATTTTATCTGTCCCTTGTATGTTCATTTCTTTCACCTTATTTTTTCTTTTTTTATTTCTTCCCCAGCTTGGCCAGGCTAACCCACTCCTACAAAAAGTAATTGATGCCCTAGGTTCAGTCAAAACTAAGGTAAATATCCCAGATCAAGGACTGTCTAGTAAGAAGGCCAGTCTTTGAGGCTCATTAAATAAAAGGTACTGTGGAGAAGGGTAGGAGGGGGGAATGTGGAGCAGAAAAAGACAGAGGAAACTTAACTCCACAGCTATTTGTTTGTCAGCTGCCTTTAGGACAATTCTAGAGTCAACTTTTACAGTCATCCTTTTGGAAGGGAACTATGGAAGAATGAGTTACTTAGATATGTAAATTCACTTTGCAATGTCCATCCTATTTAAAATCTGGTAGACTTTCATTTCATAAGCAAAGATAAGTGTATTTCTTTAATAACACAAAAGGATAAGTGTTCAGGAGGCACTAGTAAAGAATTGAATAGTTGAAACAAGCTATCCTGATCTGACAGCAGAAATAAATCATAAGTTCAAGGAGAAAAAATAACCAAAATAACTATTTTTCAATGACTTTACCACCCAGCTCTAATATGGTCTGGCATCAGTTCTGTATATAAAATAAATGTTTTCACAAGGCAGAAAATTATATATATTTTTAAGAAAGTGGCTTTATTCCAACACAGAAACATCTTCAGTACTTGCCTCTTTTTAGCCTTTTTCAAAAAGGAGAAAAACCTAGAGGGCAAAAGTTCAGTGTAGAATTTGTCACTTTAGCCTCTATCACCGATAATTCTGTCTAGTGAGATAATTTGAAATAGCTAGGTGGCACAGTGGCTGAAGTACTGGTCCAAGACTCAGGGAGTTTGTTGTTATTGGGTTATTTTAGTCATGTCTGACTCTTCGAGAGTCCTTTTGGACTTTTCTTGGAAAAAATACTGCAGTAGTTTGCCATTTCCTCCTCTAGCTCATTTGATAAATGAGGAACTGAGTCAAACAGGTCAAGTGACTTGCCCACGGCCATACAGTTAGTGTTTGATTGGATTTGAACTCATGGAGATGAATTTTTTTGTTTCCAAGCCCAGTGTTCTAGAGCAGAGTTCAGATCTAGCCTCAGAAATTAGTTGTGTGACCCTTGGCAAGTCACTTAACCTCTTTCTGCCTCAGTTTCTTCATCTATAAAATGGAGATGATAATTATAGCACCTACCTCCAAGGTAAGAATAAAATGAATTAATACTTGTAAAAGTCTGTGCAAACTTTAGTGACTTATTTGTTCATTTCCTCCACTGTGCTATCCTCAAAAATTTAAGATATCAGGAAAAGTAAGGTAATGTCTATAGATGATCATGGATCTGTAATTGTTCTAAGTATTTTATATAACGTATTTGTTTCAGGGCAAACAAGCTCCATTTGCTAATTTTGACCCATCTTCTTTGCTGCCTGAATCCTTGGATTACTGGACCTACTTTGGCTCTTTGACTCATCCCCCTCTCCATGAGAGTGTAACCTGGATTCTCCTTAGGGAGCCAATCAGTATCAGCTCAGAACAGGTAGAGTATCGCATAGTGGGCACTGCAAGGTGGAGAGAGCTTATATCAAGCCAGCTAACAGTAGTTAATGAGGGAAAATATAATTTCAGGAGGGTTTTAGAAATATTATTTCCCCTTTTTAAAAAATTCAGAATAGTTTAGTCCTATTAAAAGTTCGTCAAAATATTGTTCCTTGAATCTATTCTTGGGAAAGAACAAATTTCCTTCATAAAGAAATTCCCATCTATTTTAATGTTTTTCCTGAGCAAAAACAAGAAAAATGTAGCTGCAAATTTTAGTAGGCAAACATGTAGTTAGATTCTATGGCTCAAAGACTGTGGTTCTAAACTATTACCCTGACAGTTATTGATTTTCTTTTACTTGTTAGAAGTTCATGATTTTAAAGGTCAAAATGCTTATTTGTTCTCAGATCCTTGTCAAGAAAACTAGAGTCGAGGTTCATTGGCATCTCCAAATTGATTAAAATTTAAAAACATTTTTCCAACCAATTCTTTTAATCTACTAAATTTTGCTAAAACAGTTTTTGAGTAAAGGAGAATATTTCTTTAAAAGTGAGTCTAGAAAAGCCACTGTTAAGGTTGGTGCAATGCATCCCTAGGCAATAAAACTTATGGACCAGTTTCAGAAAAGAATCCCTGGGGAATCTGGTTTTCTACATATGTGCTTTGATTTTCCTGTTCAAGGTTTCACTGGAGTTTTTCATCACATTGCTACTTCTTTTTCAACAAGCTCCTCTTCTTACTCGTGCCATTTCTGAGAGAAGGCCAAGGCAAGAAAAACTTACTCAGGACAGGTCTACACATCTCAGATAGATGTGTAGCTAACCAGTTTTAATAGATTTTTTTCAATTAAGTTGATTAAATTAAACTAATTGTGTAACAATGAACTGGATAGTCTGTCTATTCAACAGTTTTATGGTAGCAAATGGCATGACTCAGAACTACCATAGCATTTGAAGTCAATATAGAATAAGAACATCCTACCCCACCTCCATTTGCCAATTTGACTTTATGCTGATGTTTTCATTCTCATTCTCTCATTGCCTCAGTAGGACTATATCTAACTGGTAGGCAGCTAGGTTGCCCAGCACAGTCAAGAGGTGGTGGGCATGGAGTCAGAAGGTCTGAGTTCAAATCCACCTTGATATTTATTGGCTGTGTGACCTTGGGCCGGTCACATAACCTCGTTCTGGCTCAGTTTCCTAGTCTGTAAAATGGAGACAGTAATAACACTTACCTCCCAGTTCTATTTTTAAGATAAAATGAGAAATTTTTAAAGTATTTTGCAAACTTTAAACCATTACATAGGTGCTAGCTATCATTATTTTTAGTTTACTGTGGTCATTGTAATTTAGCCCAAATGTATCACTACTTTCTTTTTCTTTTTAACCCCACAAATGAATTTACCATACCCTTCACAAAAAGAAGTGCTGAGATTTGGGGCTATGTCCCTCTTCTTTGCATGAGTGAAAAGAACCCATTTTTTTAGTAAACTCAGTTTTGAAAATAGAATTGCATTAATTCCGTTGGGTATAGTGAATATTGGATGGTCTTTAACTGTTTTCGAAACTCAAAAAAAAATCAATTTTCCTTCTAGCTGGCCCAGTTCCGAAGTCTTTTGTCAAACTCTGAAGGTGAAAAAGCCTCTCCCATACTGCACAACCACAGACAACCCCAACCATTGAAAGGGAGAGTAGTGAAGGCCTCATTCCAGTGAATTGCCTGTTGATTGGAGGTGAATTTACCTATTTTCAAGAAAAAAACAGCATCTTTTCCAAAGAAATCTATTCAAATCACTGAAAATAAATTTCTTATAGGAAGTTGGTATGTAATGAACATCTGCTGAATTTGAATTTGTTCCATGAGTGGCACATGGTTAGTTATTACCATTTCATTAACTTCAAGTTGCATGAATTTATTAATTATCTATTTGAAGAAAAAGACTTTACTTTTGGCTTTTAATATTTTCATGCGCATTTGGTAATCTTCAAGATAAAAATCATTTAAAGTTGTGCTAAAATTCAAGTTTGATTAGTAGAATTCCTTATGATGGCAGTTAACGTATACATATGATTTAAAAGGGAATCACTAAGAATGACACATTTACCCTTTCAGTTTGACCAATAAAACATTTTTTGTTTCACCTTGCCTGTTATATTCTTTTTTTTACTGAAGTTATTTGTTTTCCTCATTCTCCTTATGGCCTAAAAACCCACATGATTTGCTTATAAAATTATATGCTCCTCTTCAGCAAGTATAATAATCTAGCTTTAAAAGCAAATTTAGATGAAAAGTTAATTGCTTATAAATAGTTACCTTACAATTGATGACTGCTCTACATACTCACTGGGGCATGGTGTTGATCCTGAGTTCTCAGGATCAGAGATTTAAAGTGAAAAGGAATCTTAGATACCATCAAATCTCCCTTCTGCTTTTGGCAGATAAGGAAATGGAAGTTTAGTGAACTGCTTAGGATCATGCAGCCGGTAAGTATTTGAGGCAGGATTTGAATGCCAGTCCTCCTGACAGGTATAGTGCTCTATCCATTATACTGTGCTGCTTCTCAAAAGTTACGCTAGGAAAGCACAAGATATGGCAAATCCTGCCAAGCTGGAAAGGCTACTGTCCAAAGCTCAACCTAGATAATTTTGGAGAAACTCCTCCCCAAGTTGGATCCAAGAGGATCAATTTTTCAATAAAAACAACCTTTGAAGACTGTCTACCAAGTTGAGGGGATATAGTTGGTATTGATGGAAACAATACTCACACCAATGACATCATAGATCTTTGAATATTTGGTTAAATATTCAGGAAAGATGACAGTTGGATTCGGCATTAAATTAATACAGTATTTAAATGCCCACTAAAGAAAAATGAATTCTTCTTCCTGTCCCTGCCCTGTGGCATGGTTAGTGATGCAACATACCATAGACAAGGAATGAAGCCCATCCATAGCCCCTACTGACTTCCTCTAGGAAGGAAGGAAAAACTAAGACTGGAAAATTTCCATGTATAGATGTATTAGATCAGATATATAGACCCAGGTCTATGGAACCAGTTAGATGCTGAGGATACAGGAGACTGAGCAGAGGGGCCAGAGACAGAAAGCAGTGTCTGGATAGGAAGCAAGGGTTGATACTAGGATCAGTACAATCCATAGACTAGTCAAAGAGATAAGGGGTTAATTTGGGGTTTACCAAATTAATAATCAAGTTCCAAATTTCAGCAAGAGTTCATAAAACTTGAGGTGCTTTGTTTCTTTAGATAGTGAATTTCTTTGACTCAACAATAAAACAACTCGACTTTCCAGCTTACTCTAAAGTAGTTATGGCTGTATAGCTCCCCATCTGGAAAGAAGCACTAATCCCAAAGAAATAGTTATTCCTCAGTAGTGGCACACAAGGAAGCTGGGGAAAGGGAGAATGACAAAAAAAAAAAAAAAAAAAAAAACCAATAAAAGAGCACAGGCCCGATACATAGTCATGTATTCAAAGGATTCCTGGAGTCTCTAACAGTTCTGGAGGGATTCTCATCTTTCAGTCTTGGGTCTCTTTGAATATTCTGATCCTAAACTACACTTCTCGGGGAAGACTCATTTTGGTATAGTAGTATAGACATAGGCAACTAGGTTGTATAGTGGATAGAGCGCTGGACTTGGAATCATGAAGATGCATCTTCATGAGTTTGAATCTGGCCCTCAGACGTTTACTAGCTGTGTGACCATGGACAAGTCTCTTAACCCTGTTTGCCTCAGTTCCTCATCTATAAAATGACCTAGAGAAGGAAACACCAAACTGCTCCTGTGTCTCTGTCTGTCTGTTCATCCTTTGTTGCCAAAGGAGATCATGCCATCAGAGAAATGATGACATGACTTGAACCTGACTTTGTTTTGAATGAGGGAGGGCTGTGCAGGTCACCAGCCTCACTTCTCCTCCAGAGTCATCTGAATCCAGTGACCAGATATTCATAAGGATGACTGGAGATAACCCAGGATGAGGCAATTGGAGTTAAGTGACTTGCCCAAGGTCACACAGCCAGTGAGTGTCCAGTGTCTAGGTGAGATTTGAACTCAGGTCCTCCTGACTCCTGCACTGGTGCTGTATCATCTTTGCCAAGAAAACCCCAAAATGGGGTAATAAAGAGTCAGACCAACTAAAATGATTGAACGAAGAGCAGTATAGTCATATCCCAATGTGAATTCATCCTCCATGGGTTTCCAAGTAAGCCTAAAATTGAACTGGACCCCAAAGGCAACCAGAAGGTAGAGGGTCTAAATATTCCATGATTCTTGGAAGCACTAGAGTGTCCCCAAGACTAAATATAATGAGGAAAAATAGGAGAAATCTAACCATTTTGGAAAGTAATCTGGAACTATGCCTCTAAAGTTACAAAACTCTGCATACCTGTTGATCTGGCAAAACCACTGCCAAGCCAATACTCCAGATAAATCAAAGGGGGAAAGGACACATATTTAAAATATTTGAAGCACAAATTTTATAAGGCAGAAATATTTCAAATAACTCTTTTTAAAGTGGCCAAGAGCTGAAAGTCAAGGAGGTGCTCATCAATTGGGGAGTGGGATATGAATGCAATTAATATAATTATGCCATAAGAAATTACAAAAGAGAAGGTTTCAGATAAAGTTGGGAAGACTTGCATGAACTGGTGAACATCTAAGTGAGCAGAACCAGGAGAACAATTTACACAATAACAACAACATTGTGAAGACAAATGACTTTGAAAGATTTAAGAACTCTTCTCAATGGAACTGCCAACTTCAAAGCATACTCTCCAACTCCTGAAATAGAAAAGATGGATTGAAGACACAGAATGAGACATATAGTTTTGGACAAGACCAATGTAGGAATTGGCTTTTCTATTAAGGTTTTGTTTATAGGTTTGTTATAAAAGTTTTTATTTCTATTTTTGTTTTTCTTTTATTTCAATGGGGTAAAGAGATGAGAGAAAAAGGAGAAAAAATAAATGCTTGTTAATTGAAAAAAATTAAAATAAATAAAAGAAAAAGGAGCAGAGAAGTAAGTGTGCCCTTCATATTAAACTTAATATTCACATCATCTTTAGGAGATATTAAGATGTAATTTGTATCATAAACTGTATAGTTGGTTTTTTTTTAATTTATGAGAGGGGAAGAAGGATGGATGTGGTAAGACCCTAGCAAACAAAAACAGATAGCATCTCATGGGATTTCTTGACTGATCTATTTTTTTGGCTAATATAATGGGAAAATGGTGAATATAATAAAAAAAATTTTAAATTAATATAATGGAAAAATATAATGGAAAAAAGTTGGGAAATGTATCCCAAGGACATGATAAAAAGAAAATTCAGTCATTTGGAGGAATCATTGATTCTTAACAATTCTTAGCCTCAATTTCTTGATTGGTAAAATGAGAATTTTATTCTTCCCTTCATGGATCAGTTACTTTCTCCTTATTCCTGCATCCCTAACTATGGCTAGCTATTTCACCAGTGTGGACTGATTACAAAGGGGAATTGAGCAAGTGTGAATCGACCACACAAATCCAACACCAATGCTTAAGTAACAACTTTGCCTATGGTCTGTCAGTAGTATTATTTTCTCATGCAAAGGGATAGAATCATCAACATTATTAATATCGAATAATAATATTGCTCACAACTAATCTTTTAGAATAATTTAGATGCTATTTTACTGGGAATTGCCATTATTTATTAAATAAGATACTTCCCAATCCTATGATTTGATGATTCAATGAATAAGCATTTCTTAAGTGTCTACTTAGGCACTGAGTAGGTGTTAGGCACTATGTTAAACACTGAGGGAAGTGCTGGGGTCATGAAGAAAAAATAAAAACAATCACTACTCTCAAGTAGTTCATGTGCTAGCAAAGGAGACAATGTAGAAACATATAAGCATATACAAAATCAATTCAAAATTAATATAAGGTAATTAGGGGAAGAAACCACTAACAACTCAAAATGATGAAAAACAATTACTTTTTAGAATGATATACTTATTGGGAAGGAATATGATTTATATATTCATAAACCTACATGAGAAAATCAGTTGTTAAAAGATACAGATGCCTATGGGCATTCCATGGATTGACGTGACCAGAAAAATTAATTAGTTAACCTAGCAGCCAACCTTCTGGTGATAAACTAACTACTCAGCATTTAGCTAAGCTGGTCCTTTGGGACATGACATAACTTGTCACAGGACCATACCTGAAGTCATTCTGGCTTTGTATTACCTGTCAGAGCTTTGGCCTGGCATAACTTTTGACAACCCAGAGTCACCTCCACAGCAAGATTGAGCTCCATAGTACATCTTTCCGGAGATAAAGAAGAAAATCTAGATAGGTCATTGTATCCCATTCTCTGAATGCCAAGTTCATTTTTTAATGAAAATAAATTCATCTTCTCTGGCTACTCCATATCATTTTCATTGGATAAAGGGTTATTTGATCAAAAATTATAATTGTTTCTGCCCCAGTTTTGTCCCTTTTGTATATAATAGCCTTAAGTGTTCAGAACACATAGCTTATAATGGTTTTAAAATTTGGGAGCACATCTTATCCAGGCCAATTTATTTGTAGTCAACATAATAAGCCTGCCAGAGCTTTTGTTTTTGTGTCTCCTAAAGGCCCAGGAAGCACTATGAATTCCTGGCTAACTTCAGAAAGCTCTGGAACAACTCCCAATTGTAACACAGGCTTTGAAAGCTCACAAACAAATGTCCTCCAATAATTGAGTCAAGATACTTCTGAATTCTTTTAAACATAACCAAGACAAATATTAAACTACATGACCTTCAAAGTCAACGAGAGATAGAATATTCTATGACTAGAATTCTATCTTTCAAATTATATTCTATGAGGTTCAAATCAATGTAACAAGAATTTGTCCAGCATCTAGCTGGGAACATATAGAAAAAGAAGTGAAAAAAAAAAATCCTGGCCCTCAAGTACCTTTTATTCTTCTACAAGGAAAAATGTGGAATCAGAAAAAAAACAACCAGCTCAGGGAAAATTTCAAAGAAGTGGCACCTGAGTCAAAACAAAGGAAAAGAAGAATTCTGAGACACAAGAATGATTATGGAGTGTTTTCCACTCATGAGCATTTTCTGTGCAAATACATCAAGGCGGGATGCAGTATTTTGAGTTTAAGGAACAGCTAGTTGCCCAGTTGGGCTGGAACATAGAATATGTGAAGGAGAGCACTGCGAAATTTAGGCTAGAAAGGCTGGTGGCAAGCAGGTTATGTAGAACTTTCTTTTAAAAACCTTCTTCAAAGTGGTTGTGTTTTATCCTAGAAGTAATAGAGTCACTAAATCAGGAGTTACCAAAAGGGTGACATGCTCAGAGCGATGTCTTGAATTATTCGGGCAATTATGTGAAGAATGGATTAGATAATCTTGACTTCAGAGGAGTCTCTCTTTAGAGAGGTAGTAGACCACTGGAATAAAATGGAGCATATACTGTCAGAGATACTCAGTGTTCTTGTTGTTTTGCTAAACCATATTTTTGTTGCTTATAAGAAAGAGTTCTATGGGGATGGCGTAGAGAAAAGAAGGGAGTGTCCATATTACAATAAGTTTGCCAAGAATTAATTAGGTCCTTAACTAGGTGATGCAGTATATCAAAAGCAAGACTCAGCGTCAGGAAGACCTGAGTCTAAATCTTGCCTCAGACTATCACTAACTATGTGACCCTGGGCAAGTCATTTAGCCTCTAGGTTAAGGTCTCATCTGTAAAGGGGGAACAATGCCTCACTGGGTTGTTGTGAGGAACAACTGAGTTAGTATGAATATGTAAAGCACTTTGCAAACCTTAAAGTGCTATATAAATGTTAGCTATTATTAATGGCACTGGTAAGGAAGTGGTAGGAACTGAAGAGGTAGAGTCAATAAAACTTAGAAATTGATTGATTGGTTGGGAGAAGGGAGAAGGAAGAATCAAAGATGACTCCTATGCTTTGAGTCTAGATGATTGGAAGAGTAGCAGTGCTAACAGAAAAAATGAAGGGGTTTGGAGGGGGGAAGAAAATGATCAGTTCCATTTAAGAAATGCTGAGTTGGCCAGGCATCCAGGAGGCAGATGGAGAGATGTGAGATTGGCCTTGTGAGGAGATATTGGCCTAGTGATATTGATGTAGACATCATCTGTGTAACAGAAGCTGCTAGACCACAAAGCAGATGACTTTCAATTGAAATTAGCAAGCATTTATTAAGCACCTACTATATGTCAGGAATTATGTTAAGCATTGAGGCAACTAGACAATGCAGTGAATAGAGTGCCAGTCCTGGAGTTAGGAAGACTCATCTTCCTTACTTCAAATCTGGCCTCAGACACTTCCAGGCTGTGTGACCCTAGGCGTCACTTAACCCTGTTTGCCTCAGTTTCCTCATTTGTAAAATGAACTGAAGAAGGAAATGTAAAGCATTCCAGTATCATTGCCAAGAAAATTCCAAATGAGTTCACAAAGCATTGGACAGGACTAAAACTGACTCAACAACATATTAGGTGTTAGGAAAACAGAGACAAAAAAAATAGTTCTTGCTCACAAGAAGCTTAAATTCTATTTAAGTAAAACAATGGAGACAGAACGTAGGTAATAAGGATAAGAGAGCCCCAAAATTAGTAGATATTTTAATTTAGATACCTATAAGAATTACTACAGGTACTTATCAATGAGATCCACATAAGAAAAACCAAGTATGTATTTCCCAGACTATGACAAGTAGTTGGATGGAAAGGTTGTTGAATAAGTTTATCCGAATATATACGTATATATATATATATATATATATATATATATACATATATATATATGTATATATATATACATATATATATATGTATATATATATATATATATACATATACATATATGTATATATATATATATATACATATACATATATATGTATATATCTTGAATAAGCACTACAGATGAACAGTAATCAGTGCATGAAGGAGGAAGAGAGTGAATAATATGGCATTTGTGAAAACTTTGAAGTATTTCTGGTGATTCCTAAACTGCTCCCAAACACCAAAACCTATCTCTTTTAACCCTAGACAAGATAGCCTCTGAGATGCCATCCAATTCTTAGTCTGTGACCCTATAAATATAATATTTTTCCTTTTATGCTATTTACTTGTATTTATGAGATTCCAGACTCTACAAAGGACCAAAATTCTGAGCAACCCAAAGTGTAAAGGAAAACAATACAGTGGATATAAACACAGAGGGAGAATAAAAATTATCATCCCAGAAATGTGTGATTGAAAAAGGAGTTGGATTGGCCTTCTAGAAATAATAATATGAATGACAGACATCCTGACTCCTACATTGTTACCTCTGAATCGTTAAAAGATCTGGAAGACCTAAGGTATGCTGGGTAAAGGCATGGATGGACTGCAATCTACTTTGATGGAGTGAATACCTACATTGAGGAGAGCTTTGATCCATTGACCTATCGAAGGAAAGAATTCTAGTCAACCACATAAGCACACATGTAATATATAATCCTCAGATCTCTAGTTCTGGACTTTAGAAGTCACTTGAGTTCACTTGTTAAATATCACTTCTTCAACATTTCAAGAAATTCATGATCTTAAATTAGATCATGAATTAGAATCTTAAAGTTGAAAGCGACCACTGTCATCTAGTCCAACAGTTCCTAAGCAAGAATTCTTGGTAAAACAGGAATTCATCACCTTTTTTATATCATGGATTACTCAGAGAATCTTGGAAAGTCTATGGAGCACTTCTCAGAGCAATATTTTTAAATGCATAAAGTATAGCATTACAAAGAAAATCAATTATAATGAAATAGTTATAATATTATTTTTTAAATATTATGAACTGTTAGTTAAGAATTACTTTTATCTAATATATTACTTGTTTAATAAGCTATATATCCTGGTAATGACACATCCTGAGTTTGTGGAAACAGTAACAACAATTTCACTGGCATCTGTTGAGGAAACTCCTACCCATCACATGAAAGCCAATCATAGCCAATTATGGAACTTGTCTCCAACACAATCACACCCACATTTATCCCCCAACATTCCTAAACATGATCCCCTCTTTCTTCCATGTAAGTTCCCACACACCTACTTTTTTAGCAAGACAGACATAACCTAACCAGCACTAGGGCACACATATCAACAGCTACCTTCACCACCTTTGGGGAAATTCCATGAAGCCTTTCCCAAGCATATGCACCCCTTCCCCCCAGATCACCTGGTGGTTTGACTGACATCTCTTGGATGGTCTTCTGGCATATGACTGGTGAGTAACATTCCTAGGCACCCTATCCCTGTTTTTTGTTTTGGGTGGGAGAAAGTGAGTCACAGAGGGCGTGGATAGGTTTTGACCTGTATCTCAGATTTCATTACAAAAATTTTCTTCCCAAACCTACACCTCTTTCAAAGTTCCCTATTTCAATCAGAGGTACTGGTATCCTTTTAGTCACCCAGACTCAAAACCTCACTATCACCTTCAACTCCTCACTTAGCCTCACCAAAATTCAATCAGTTGCTAAATCTTATTATCTCTATCCAGACAACATCTTTGGCCTACATCACTCTATTCAGACAGTCACTAGCATAGTGTAGTTTCTCATTACCTCTTGTCTGGACTATTTCAGTAACCTCCTAATTGGTCTCTCTATCGTGAGTTTATGCCCACTTGAAATGACCCTCCACACAGCTAGTAAAGTGATATTCCTAAAGCATAGGTCTGATCATGTCACTCTCCTGCTCAAAAAAACCATAGTGGCTACCTATGGATTCTAAGATAAAATATTATTTCACATTTATCCCATCCTTTTTCAATGTCTACTTTTGTAGATGCTTTATAATGTCTATAACTATTTCTATAGTAGTGAATGCATATAATTTATAAGTATGTAAGTATACAAATAGGAGTACGAACTCAAATGTTTTAAAAAAACTAGTTCTGCCTTTTCACATTTTTTTGCAATGTCTCTGTGTCCTAGTACATGGTCACTTTTTATAAAAATTCTATGTGATGATCAGCAATTTATAAATCCAGCAATCTGTTCAGTTCCATATTCTCCATTTTGTTTATCTTTCTGTTAGATTTACTCAAAATTGAAAGTAAGAATTAGAAGTTTCCTATCACAATTGTGTTACTGTTTTCTTATAGTTCAGATAATGTTTCCTTTATGAATGTTAAGGTATTTGGACCATCTACATTTATATTGGATATTGTGTTTTTTGTCTACAGTTCCTTTCAGCATAACATAGTTTTGTTGTTTATCCTTTTCATTTTTTAAATGTTTGTTTTCACTTTGTCTATCTGCATGATTGCAATTCCTGCTCTTTTGATTCATTTGATGCATAGTAAATGTTTCCATCACTTCAGTTTTAGTCTGTGCTTTTGCTTTTTAAATATGTTTCTTATAAGCTACAAATTGTAAGCTTTCATTCTCTTATTCAATCTGTCATTCTTTTTCATTTTATTCTATTGTTTAATCCATTTATAGTTAAAGTTATAACAGGTTTATATTTTCCTCTGTCTCTGATATATTTTTAAGTTATTATTTTTCCCTCTTTTGCTGTAAACATAGCACTATGATCCTTTGGTTACTTTACCTTCACTTACTTTTTTAAAGAGGTCTTTATGACCAAACAAGAGATAGAGAACATTATGAAGTGCAAGAATATTATGAATTTTGATTACATTAAATTGAAAAGGTTTTGCACAAACAAACCCAATGCAACCAAGATTAAGAGGGAAGCGCAAAACTGGGAAAGAATTTTTGCAACTAGTGTCTGTGATAAAGGTCTCATTTCTAAAATGTGTAGAGAACTGAGTCAAGTTTGCAAGAATCCAAGTCATTCCCCAATTGATAAAGGGTCAAAGGATATGACCAGAGGAAGAAATTAAAGCTATCTCTAGTCATGCGAAAAAAAATGCTAGAAATCACTATTGATTAGAGAGACACAAATCATAACAACTCTGAGGTACCACATCACACTTACCAAATTGGTTAACACGACAAAACACAAAGATAATAAATGTTGGAGAAGATATGGAATTCATTGTTAGTGGAGCTGTGAGCTGATCCAACCATTCTGGATAGCAATTTGAAACTATGCCCAAAGGGCTATAAAAATATGCATATCTTTTGGCCCAGTAATATCACTTCTAGGACTGTATTCCAAAGAGATCACAGAAATGGAAAGGGTCCCACATGTACAAAAATATTTATAGCAGCTCTCTTCATGGTGGCCAAGAACTGGAAATCAAAGGGATATCCATCAATTAGGGAATGGCTGAACAAGTTGTGGTATATGAATGTCATGGAATACTACTGTGCTATAAGAAATGATGAACAGGAAGACTTCAGAGAGACGTGGAATGACTTATTTTTTTAATTTAATTTTATTATTATTATTTTTTAATGTTTTACAATCACTGCCATAAAATTAAGATTTTATCCCCCCCACACTTACCCCCCACTACTCCCCTCCTTCCCCATGACAGCATACAATTCTGTATAGGTTCTACATATACTTTCCTATTGAGTACATTTTCACTATAGTCATGCTATGTGGTCGAACTAAAATAAATGGAAGAAATCATATAACAAATCAAAACATGATACACAAAAACACACACACTCACAAACATGATCTGCTACATTCTGTGAATGACTTCCATATTTATTTCTCTGAGTGTGGAAGGCATTTTGCCTTAGAAAACCACCATTGGGATTTTTTTTTTTTAATAAGTTCTTGTGTTCTTACGAAATTCCAAGTCTACCAGAAAAAACTCTCGCACACTGTGGTCATTGCTGTGCACAAAGTTCTCCTGGTTCTGCTCCTTTCACTCAGCATCAGATCATATAAGTCCTTCCAGGCCTCTCTGAAGTCTTCTTGTTCATCATTTCTTATGGAGCAATAGTACTCCATTGTATTCATATACCATAATTTATTCAGCCATTCCCCAATTGATGGGCATCCCCTTGACTTTCAGTTTTTGGCAACCACAAAGAGTGCTGCTATAAATATTTTTGTACATGTGGGACCCTTTCCCATTTTTATGATCTCTTGGGGATACAGTCCTAGTAGCGATATTGCTGGGTCAAAGAGTATGCACATTTTTGTAGCCCTTTGGGCATAGTTCCAAATTGCTCTCCAGAATGGTTGGATGAGCTCACAGCTCACCAACAATGAATTAGTGTTCCAACTCTCCCACATCCTCTCCAGCATTTATCATTTTCTTGTTCTGTCATGTTTGCCAATCTTATAGGTGTGATATGGTACCTCAGAGTTGTTTTGATTTGCATCTCTCTAATCAAAAGTGATTTAGAGCATTTTTTCATATGATTATAGGTATCTTTAATTTCTTCCTCCAAAAATTGCCTGTTCATATCCTTTGACCATTTATCAATTGGGGAATGACTTGTATGATTATACATTTGAGTCAGTTCTCTATATATTCTAGAAATGAGGCCTTTATCCCTGAGCTTAGCCGTAAAAATTCTTTCCCAATTTACTACATCCCTCCGAATTTTGGTTGCATTGGGTTTGGTTGTGCAAAAACTTCTCAGTTTAATGTAATCAAAATTATCCATCTTGCATTTCATAATGCTTTCTATCTCTTCTTTAGTAAAAGATTCTTCCCTTCTCCATAAATCTGATAAATACACTATTCCTTGCTTCTCCAGTTTATTCATGGTATCAATCTTTATACCTAAATCATGTACCCATTTGGACTTTATTCTTGTGTATGGTGTCAGGCATGGGTCTATGCCTAATTTCTGCCATACTGTTATCCAGTTTTCCCAGCAATTTTTGTCAAACAGTGAGTTCTTATCCCAGAAGCTGGGGTCCTTGGGTTTATCAAACAGGAGGTTGCTATATTTCTTGCCTACTGTCTTGAGTGCCAAGTCTATTCCACTTGTCTACCTCTCTGTTTCTTAGCCAATACCAAGTGGTTTTGATAATTGCTGCTTTATAGTACAATTTGAGGTCTGGTAGCGCTAGGCCACCTTCCCAAGCATTTCTTTTCATTAGTCCCTTTGATATTCTGGACCTTTTGTTCTTCCAAATGAATTTTGATATTATTTTATCCAGCTCTAGAAAATAATTATCTGATAGTTTAATTGGTATGGCACTAAATAAGTAAATTAATTTAGGTAGGATTGTCATTTTTATTATATTAGCACGGCCTACCCATGAGCAACTGATGTTTTTCCACTTACTTAAATCTGACTTTATTTGTGCAAAAAGTGTCTTGTAATTGTGTTCATATAATCCCTGAGTTTGTTTTGGCAGGTAAACTCCTAAGTATTTTATAGTGTCTACCCTAGCTTTAAATGGGATTTCTCTTTCTGTCTCTTGCTGTTGGACTTTGTTGCTAATATGTAGGAATGTGGAAGATTTGTATGGGTTTATTTTGTAACCTGCAACTTTGCCAAAGTTGTTTATTATTTCAAGTAGTTTTTTACTTGAATCTCTGGGATTCTCTAAGTAAATCATCATATCATCTGCAAAGAGTGTTAACTTAGTTTCTTCTTTGGCTATTCTTATTCCTTCAATATCTTTATCTTGTCTAATTGCTGCAGCTAACATTCCTAGTACCATATTGAATAATAGTGGTGATAATGGACATCCTTGTTTCACCCCTGGGAATGCATCTAGCTTATCCCCATTGCATATAATGCTTGCTGAAGGTTTTAGATAGATATTGCTTATTATTTTATGGAAAGTTCCCTTTATTCCTATGTTCTCCAGTGTTTTTAGTAGGAATGGGTGTTGTATTTTGTCAAAAGCTTTTTCTGCATCTGTTGAGATAATCATGTGTTTTTTGTTAGCTTTGTTGTTGATATGATCAATAATGCTAATAGTTTTCCTAATATTGAACCAGCCCTGCATTCCTGGTATGAATCCTACCTGATCATAATGTATTAATCTCATGATAAGGTGCTGTATTCGTTTTGCTAAAATCTTATTTAAAATTTTTGCATCTATATTCATTAGGGAAATTGGTCTACAATTTTCTTTCTCTGTTTTGTCTCTTCCTGGTTTGGGTATCAAAATCATATTTGTATTATAGAAAGAATTTGGGAGGACTCCCTCTTCCCCAATTTTCAAAAATAGTCTATGGAATGACTTTTATGAACTGATACTGAGTGAAAGAAGCAGAACCAGGAGAACTTTGTACACAGTAACAACCACAGCATGCAAGAAATTTTTCTGGTAGACTTAGCCCTTCACAGCAACCCAAGGACCTAAAATATTCCCAATGGACTTTTGAGGCAAAAATGCCTTCCACATCCAAAGAAAACACTATGGAATTGGACTGTAGAAAGAAGCAGAATATTTTCTCTTGTGTCACGTTTTCTTTTGTTTTGGCTTTTCTCATGGTTTCTCTCATTCATTTTAATTCTTCTATGCAACATGACTAAAGTGAAAATGTATTTAATAATAATGTATGTGTAGAACCTATACAAGATGGCATGCTGTCTCGGGGAGGGAGCAGGGATGTAGGGAGAGAAAATCTAAGACTTATGGAAGTGATTGTAGAAAACTGAAAACAAAAAAATGAACAAAAATTAATAAAAAATAAAGAAGACTTCTTCCCACTGGTTCTCTTCCTCTCATCCCTGATCCTCTACTCCATTTGGTACTCTTTTTCCTTTGGAGCAGGCCTTAACAACTTGCCAAAGGATTTCCTCTACATACAAAGAATGTTTTCCTCTACAGTTTTCACAGACACCCAGAAATCCTTTGGAGTTTTGCTTATCATTTCTTTTTTTCTCCTATTTTTATCTAGTTTTATGATTATTCCCTCCTCCCCCTTTATGATTATTCCCTCCTCCCCCTCCCCCATCTTTTTTCCTCTCAGTCAAGTAGATTCTTCCTTCCTCTCCTCCCTATTCTCTTAATTTTTTAAATTTCATTTTTGCTTCCATTTCCAAAAAAGCATCTTTTCTTTTTACTTTCTTCATTATTCATTCTCTCTTCTTGTCTAAACCCTCATTCTCTGATTCAAGAACTCTACAATTATCAGGTCTCTCCCTTTTCTCTGTATTTTTCATGCAATCAAGACTTCCAAGGTATTCATTCTAGGGTCTCCCCTCTAGGCAATTTCTGCCAATGCCATGTAGAATTTGCCCCATGGATTCTTTTCCATTGGGCTTGATTCCCAGACTAGTGACAATTATTGTGTCAGAGAGGACACTGACACATGGAACCTAACCACATTCTGGATTATTGTAACTCCAATGCAATACCCATAGCAGCCACTATGAATATGCATGCATATTTCCAGGGTAAATTCACAAAATGCAATAAACTCTCAAAGGCAAAATCAAAGTATTTATTTGGGACATCATTAGAATACTAGGAGGTAAGATTTAACAGGTTACTTGTCACTAATCCCGGGAGTACTAACATCTTAAACCTTCTTTCTGTCAGGCCTCCCCACAAAAAAAAAAAGTTCCCCTAGACAAATTCCTCCCTCCACTCATTCACAGCTTGCTTCTCTCTCTTTCTGCTCTGCCTACTCTCACTCTCTGCTCATGCTCTCACTTTCTCTCTCTCTCTCCTCCTTGGGCAAGCTCCTCCCAGTCTGAGCTCTATGTGACCCAGACTCCATGTGACCACAGACTCCATGGGAATCACAGGCTCTACATCCTAGACTCATTAATGGGCAGTGAAGATCTTCCTATTCTATTAACATTACAATTATGCAGCCCACCCCTAATCTGTACCCTCCCCATGGATTTTTTTTTCCCCCTATTTGCCTGGGAAAATCCTCTTTCCCTCCTTTAGGTGCCAGGTGTCTCTACCCCAGGACAAAAAAACTTTTCAAGCACCAGATTCCCCAGGCTTTATAGAGCATAAGGTTTTTTCTCCCTTCACTGCCTACCTCTCTTTACCCATAGGAGTATTTAATAGTGAAACCCCCTTCCACCTCCAAAATAAGGCTTACTTTTCTACCCCATTTCAATCTCTCCCCCTCCTCCACCCACTCCCCTATAGACTTTTCTCTTTCTGAGACCACAGGGACCAGCTTTCCCTTATTGCTAACCCTTGATTCAACTCCAGCACATGACATATCTTTTTATTTCCCTGCTCTCCTTCCCTTTCTTTCATGTATTCTACTATATTCTAATGAAATCCCACAAAACAAACAAAAATATGGATTCACTTGTATGCAGGGTGTCACAAGATCTGTCCAGTATACCCCAGGCCCATTTCTTCACACTTATTTCCACCATACTTCCACCTTCGTCCTATCTCATTTTGTACCTTTGGAAAAAAGTTTCTTACTGGTCTCTCTACTGTCCCTTGGTAGCTGTCCTTGCTTGCTTCATTTATTCATTTCTTCTGCATCTCTGTTGTTTAGATTGTTCTAGAAGCCAACAATAATTTAATTCTGATTTTCTTTCCAAAAATGTTTTAAACATGTTTGCTATTGAATATCTATCTTTTCTCACATATGGTTAAGTTCAGATTTTCCGGGTATGTCACCCTGGGCTTCATTCTGAACTCCATCGCTCTTCAGAATACATTACTCTGCTTCCTCTTCCATTTTCTAGTGGAAACAGAATTGTCTTGCATTATTTGAATTTCCTTTCCTTTGTATTTAAAGATCTTTCCCCTGATCACTTGAAGAACTTGTTTTTTAATTGAATTGTTAAATGAAAGCACTTCGTGTCTTGGAGTTTGCAGCCTTGCTTTGTTGTTATTGTTTCTGGAAGTGATCAGTGAATTCTCTCGATTGGAATTTAATTTTCCATGTTCATAAGTTCCTGATAGATCTCTTCTATTATTTCCTGCATTATGGTGTTTAAAGTCTTATCATGTTCTTCTGGGAAAACTACAACCTTGACTTGTCTCTATGCATCCTGTCTTTGAGATCAACATGTTTTGATAGCACAGTAATCATATTTTCTCCTAATGTTATTGGTTTTTCCTTCCCTTCTAGATTGTCTTTCAGTTCTGTGGATTTGCATTCCCAATCTACTGTTATCTCTTTTGTTTCTTTGATGAAACTTGTCATCACAGGTCCAAAGCACGGTGAGTGGGAAACGGTAGACACTTAATAAATGTTCATTGATTCCAGTTTTTTATTTTGCCCATTATTTTTGCTGTCCAGGCCGGAAATTTTGCTCTCATGATTTCCATTTCTTTTTTCATCACTCAGGAACAGGATTCTGTAGTTCCATGCTCTCCTCATATATCACAGGACCCTCTGCCTCATCACCTAAGCCCTCACATGTGCTTTACCAGTCATAAGGTCAGAGTTCAGCATTTCTCCACAGGAAAGGGGAAGAGCACCAGCTCTTTCCCCTATCCCTTCAAGAGTAAGTTTGAATAGTTTCGACCTGATCTGTAGAGGGGAAGAAAAGCAAGACTCAGGACAGATCAATGCCCATTTAAAGATCCATTAAGACAACTCATCTTCCTGCTCAGTGATCAATAAGGAGATATTCTAGTCCTCAAGAATTTATCCCTATGTTTCCCCAGAAGTTTCCAGGGGAGCTCCAGGACAAATCCAAGAATTAGGCTTATATCTCCCCTTCTCTCAAGCATGATCCAATTCTTATTACACATTCAGCACAATAGTCTATGTGCTGACCATTGTAGGAATTTGCTGTATTTGACTATGCATATTTGTTATAAGACTTTCCTCTTCCTTCCTTCCTTTCTTCCTTCCTTCCTTTCTTCCTTCTTCTCTCTCTCTCTCTCTCTCTCTCTCTCTCTCTCTCTCTCTCTCTCTCTCTCTCTCTCTCTCTCTCTCTCTCTCTGTTCAGTTAGGGGCAAGGATGAAGAGGGAGAGAAAATAAACACTTGTTAATTGAAAAACAAATTTTTAAAAATTATAGTCTGTGCCTATCCTGACTTTTCATATTTTTAATAGTACAAACCCTCATATAACCTCTAAATGATTAAAATAATAATAGAAATTACAGTTTAAGTTGCTCCTGTACCGATAGGTGGTGCAGAGGATAGAGCACCAGTGCAGGAGTCAGGAGGACCTGAGTTCAAATCTCATCTCAGACACTTGACACTCACTAGCTGTGTGACCTTGGGCAAGTTACTTAACCCCAACTGCCTCATTCTGGGTCATCTCCAGTCATCCTGATGAATATCTGGTCACTGGATTCAGATGGCTCTGAAGGAGAAGTGAGGCTGGTGACCTGCACAGCCCTCCCTAACTCAAAACAAAGTCAAGTCATTTCTCTGATGACATGGTCTTCTTCAGCAACGAAGGATGAACACACACACACACACAAACACACACACACACACACATAGGCATGACATCAACCATCTCAGAAAAAGATCTCTACTTAATTTTTAGTTAAGAGAGGACAAGAGGATCATTTTGAAACATGTGCTCTCTGATTAGAGGTTGGAGAGCTACAATCAGAATTCTCATTTAACCAGGCTCCCAGGTCAACCATGTTCTCATTTGCCACCTGGTTCTGGACTTCTCCAACCTGCACCTGCACCAGATATCTACCCCCAACCCTTATTAGCTGCCTTTTGTGTAAGGTCTTTCTCCATTCAATTTTAAACTCCTTGAGAGCTGGGACTGTCTTTTCTTTTTTGTATTTGCACTCCCAGAGTTTAGCACAGTAATAGTTTCATGTAATATGCACTTAATAAATGTTTATTGACTTACTGGTTTTTAGATCAGAACTAAGACTAGGAATGGTCAAGGTAAATAGCTACCTCAGGTGCAAAGTGTAGCAAGATGCAGAGGAATACTTTTTAACCTTAATTTTTTATAAATACAAATCATTAAATGGCAGAAAATATCCCTTTCCATTAGCACAGGGGTATTTTTTTCTGTGAAAAGTCAAGTCTTCTGCACTACAGCAAGACTTCAAAGTCTTCAGTGGACAAAATACATACAGCGAAGAATTTTCAAGCGTAAGGGTACAATTTTCTAACTTTGTTTCTCATATGTAAGTGTTTTATCCCAAACTGCTTGGGACCCAGAATCTGAGCTTGTGTTTTTGACTATGATAGTAACTTAGCCAAATCTGGCTAGCTTCTACTCTTATCATCACCTTAAAAGAACAATATGTTCTTTTCTAAATGAGCAAACTGATAGTGACTCTTACAAGATGTTTGCCTAATATTTACAGTCTAGGACATCTTCTTACATTCCACTATCCCCTCCTTGATATGACTCCTAATCTACAACTTTCAAAGGTCATTGGTGAAACTGCAGGCAAAAGACGGTCAAGGAAAGAGAGATGAAGACTCAGTTTGAGAAATTCCTCTGCAAATAATGTCCAGAAACTTCTGCAAGTGTTTTGTGAAAAGAAGAGCAAATGTACCATGAGAAACAACCTTTATATAAGGGAAAAGTTGAAAAATGTCTGACTAAATGCCCAATTCTTTTTAATGAAGTTAAAGCTGATCTCAGGATTTACAAATGTTAGCCCTATTTCAGTAAAGGCAAAAGAGCTGATAGAAAATAGATGATGACCATCAGTGCTCACGTCTCAGGCCCTAAGCTGGACACCAGCTGAGAAAGCTTGTTTCCCCTAGGGCTTCTGGCAGAATTTAATATATTTGGCTCAACTAACCTGGTGCATTATGGGGGATTTTCACATTCCTCTGAAGTAGCCAATATAGGCAGCTGCTCAGGGAAGGTATGTGGGTAGGCTGTCCATTGGTCTATTCTAGCATGCAATTCATTTGTTCCTCTGACTCCCCCCTGCTATGCACCCTCATCTTTTGCCAGCTTAGGTAGAGATTCTGAACATCCTGCAAGGATTCCTAGATTTTCCATGGTGGTTGGCAGCTGACCTTCCTTGTGCCAAATATATTGAGTCTCTAAAATCCTAGAATGACAGTGGCAGCTGAGAGAGCTGGAGCATAAGGGTCATGGCTTGGACTAGCTTTTAGCCCATTTCTGTTTTCTGCTCCCTTTTATTCTCCAAGAACTCCACACTAAATACTTGTGACCTAGTTCTTAAAGACACAAGTCAAGATTTGTCTTTCCACTATAATTAGTGCCCTACCATTCTCAAAAGTTTTCTATTTCTAGAAGTCTGAACAAAGTAACTGTTTTAACAGAGAAGAATGCCAAGTGTGTCATCATCATCATCATTACCCATAATAACATTTATTAAATCCTGCCTATGATACATACTAAACACGTATGTACTAACCCTGGACAAGTCACTTTCTAAGACAATACAGAGAACATGCAAACCAACATTGGTAGAGAGAATTTCCTTTTCCAGGAGTTCTACAATTTAATTGAAACTTTAAATAAAATTATATTTATTTCAATATCTACTTTTAAGGACATTTCTCTCTTGAGAGTCAGCCTCCCAACAAAACATACTTCTCTGTGTCCAATGAACTTAAGATTTAAAAATAAATCTATATTTTTAAAGCTAAGGGGGAAAATAAAAGAAGAAAGAAAAAAGGGCAAAATAAAGTATATTATTTGTATATGACACAATACATCTCAGTTTCATACACTTACTATGGTAATCTTAATTTTAAACTCACAAAATTTCACAGTTGGAGAGGCCCTAAGATCATCTAATCCAATGCCCTCATTTTACAAAGGAGGAGACTGATATTTATACCAAAGAAATGAAGCAATAGATGAGGGAGTCCTACTTTGGGGAGTTATAAATCTGAGAGGACAAGCATACTCCCTTGGAAGCTTCATACTATGGGCAGTGGAGAGTGCTAATCCCTTTAATACGACAGGGGTGGAAATAGAAATTGTGTCAGATAGGAAGGAAGCTTAAGTGGCTTCATTTATTTTTTTCCAAAGACAAGAGAATCCAAAAACTTTTCAAAGTCAGCAGTAAATATTTCAAAGACCCTTTTAACACAGATACATTTCAAGTTCTCATCTATTTGACCATACTTAATTTTTATCCTTTTATTATGTGTTACATAAGCTATCTGGCAGATATGTTGAACAGCATCATTCCAGGATAGGGATGAAGAGAAGAGTTTTTCTGCCAGACTTCTGGCTCATCAACTGAGTCTCAGAGTCCCTTCCCATAGATTTTGTCTCATGAATGTCATCCACTTTGTCCTCTATTCCCTGGTTAGGTTACTGACAGAATAGGATTAAGGATTAAGAGATGGAAAAGAACTAAAATTATCTAATACAATTCCTTAACTTCAAAGACAAGGAAATTAAGTATTTGAAAGGATAAGTCATAGTCACGGTCAGCAAGTGGAAGAGGCGGGATTTGAACATAGATATTCCAACTATCAATCCAATGCTCTTTCCTCTCTATCAGGAGGACTTTCTGATATACTTGGATCAGTCTTACTGTTGGTTGTTGAGTCATTTCAGGTGCTTCAGACTCTTCATGACCCAATTTTGGAATTTTCTTGGTAAAGATACTGAAGTGATTTGCCATTTATTTCTCCTCCTCATTTAATAGATGAGAAAACTGAAGCAAATAGGACAAAGTGACTTCCCCAGGGTCGCGTGGTTAGTGAGTGTCTGGGGCTAGATTTGACCCAGCACTCTATCCGTTGTAACAATAAATTTCCTTTTCTTCCAGGGCAAAGATTCATAAGACTATAAATGTCTTATAGACTATAAAGATAGGCAAATACAAATACTGAATGTAGAACAAATATAATCTAGTCTTTTCCAGCTTAGGAAAGATCTTTCTTGTGTGTGTGTGTGTGTGTGCACATGTGTGTGTGTACATGTATTGTACATGTGTATATATATTTCTGTTTGTTTATTTATATATACACACATATATATGTGTATGTATATATGCATATGTGTGTGTACATATATGCATATATACATATATACATATATACACATATATACATATATATATATATATATTGTGTGTGCTCTTTTTGCCATCACCCCCAACCCACCCACCCACCCAATAGAATATTAGCTTCTTGAAGTCAAGGACCAGGTTTGCACCTTTCCTTGTATACCTAACATATGACCTGGCATCTCCTAAGTGCTTAATAAATGTTAACTTGATTTAATCAATCTCTTGCATTTTTATACTTCTCTCCAGTTAAGTGAGACTCCCAGGCCATCCTGACCTAGATCCTCCTCTCCATCTCTATCTGAGAAATCTGTATTCCTTTCCTACTGTTACCTGATTTCTAACCAGGATACAAACTAAACTTTCCCTGAGACCCTTTGGCTACTGAAAAAAGTAATTCTATCTGGTCCTCAAGTTCCTGGATCGTCTAATTCCGCTGACTTTCCAGGCAGCATGGCTGTTCTAATACTCAGGCTCCCGCAAAATTCTTTCGACTTCCACTTCTCTATTTTACTAACCATCCCTTCACAATGTTCCCATTTGGACACCTGCATCTTAATCTTGTCTCTATATCTCCATTTGGGATTTGACATTTCTCCAAGGGCCCAAAGGCCCTTTATTCATTAATAAATTATTTCTATTTGTCAGTATAGATGAATACAGTAACTGCAGAGTTGTTTTTGTTGTCATTGTTAAACAATGCTTCATGCTCAAAGAGGACCAATGACATCAGGAAGATGATGTCTTGACTTGCAAGTGAACTGGATTTAAGTGAGGCAGAGCTGTGCAAAGTCACCAGCCTCACTCTCTCCTCCAGAGTCATCTGGGTCCAGTGGCCAGATGTAGATCAGGATGACTAGAGATGATCCTAGATACAGTGGGAAACCTTTGACTTTTTAAGCTAAAGTCTTTTCCAGGTCTCAGTTTGTCTGAGGCAACCCCCTTTCATTGATTAAGTCTAGGTAAGAAATGAGGCCAAAAAAGGCCTCTTTTACCTACTAAAAAAAATTAATAAATCAACCTGGGAGGGGAAGACCCTCAGGGTTTCTAGCCAGAACAGAAACAATTGCTATTTGCACTCACACTGAACCTATAAAACCCAAATAATGACCAAGTTAGGCTTGGGTTGGGTCCCATTATTGGTCAATCAGTCAAATCCACAGTGATTTGGGTTTAAAGTATAGTCAAGTATCTTGGATAGACTTTATCAAAGTCTAGTTTAACAGGGCTCTGTTTTAAGAAATTTATATCCTTTAAGTAGAGCACCCACATTTAAGTGTATGATTCATCATGTTCAGAGAGGGAGGGAAAAAGGGAGGAAAGGAGGAAGGGAGGATGGGGGGAAGGAAGGGATGAGAGAAGAAAGAAAGGAAAGAAGGAAGGGGCAGCATTAGTAGAAATGAATGCCAAGAAAAGTCCCCAGTACTTTTTTCTTGATGTTTAGCATCCTGAGAGCATTACTCATTGGAAGAAATTCCCAGAACTCCATTTCCATTAGACCATGTGAGTAGTTGTGGAGCAATTACAGTAAGAGGATGACCAAGACTTGAAGAACTGGAGGAAAAAAAAAGGCATGTAGAGAGAAATTACAAAGGTAGAGCCCAGGAGTTCAGAAATCCTGATATGTTCTTCAGATATTCAGTCTGAAAAGAAGCAGTGACACTGAGAAGAACTTAAAACAATATATGGTAAAGCTGGTCTACCTTGATCTAGATACACTAGATACTTTGCAATGTGCTGATACCTAAGACTGTGCATCTTTCCAGGGTTTGTTAAACCAAGTTTCCCCTACTATGCACTTAGAGATAAGACCTTAATCCTTGAAGTCTATTTCTTGTTTCTTTAGTAATTGTTCCTAATCACAACTAACTTTTTCCTTTTAAAATAGTTTCCTGACTGATCTTTTAGTAGCCACTCTATCTAGTCCTAATATTTACTTTAGAACAGGGGTTCTTAACCTGGAATTCGTGAACTAGATAGATAGATAGATAGATAGATAGATAGATTGATAGATAGACAGATAGATAGATAGACAGATAGACAGATAAATTGCATTTAAATATAATTTGTTTCCTTATGTATTATATTTTTTAAAAGTTATTCTGAAAAGAGAGCAATAGATTTTACCACACTGCTAAAGGGGTTTTTTGACTCACAAAAAGATTAAGAATACCTACCTTAGAGGATTCTGTCTCTTCTGGTATGGGGACTCAAGCTGTATGAATATAATTATTATTTTCCAAAATACCTCAGCACTTACAAAGTGGATGTTGAATAAATATTTGTTCATTTAAATTGGCTATAGATCATAAGTTTCAAGCTGAAGGAGACCTTTGAGGTCATCAAGTCCACCTTCCTCTTTTTACAGATAAGGAAACTGAGGTGAAGTGATTGGCCCAATGTCATAAAGTTAGTAAGAGGCAGAATCAAGATTTGAATTCAGATCTTCTGGTTCTTTCCATTTTGCCACTAACATGGAAATAGTGATTACAAACATATACAAATGGAGTTCTTCATCACAAACATTAAGACAACTCTAGAGGCTTCTGGTTCTATTCTTCTATAAAAGCATATTTCCCCTTGAATGGTATTTATTGCTTCCCAATCATAGAATTTTGAAGCTAGAAAAAATCTATCACCTTACTCAATTCTCTCATTTTACAGAAAAGGAAACTGAGGTCCATATGACTTTCCCTATATCATACAGCTATGTTAATGCTAGAACTGGGACTAGATCCCAAATGTTCTGATTTGCAGTTAAATACTCTATTTACTGTACCACCATGTCTCACGATCTTGATATCACTTCTCTTTATGAACTTTTCTTGCCAAACAATTTAGCCAAATTTTATTTTAAGGCTTCTATAGATCTATGATATCAGTAATGTGGGAACCATCCTCTAGGTCTCTAAAGATTATATAGGTACCAATATGGCACCCAGATTGTCCACTTGCCATCCCTCATCCAGACTACATAACTATTCCACTATTTTTTTCCAAATATACATTCCTTGCATAACTTTCATAACATCCCTTGTATGCAAGTCATTGTTTATAAATTGCCCTTCTCTTGTCCTTTGTAGAGCCTATAACCATGATTTTCTTTTCAAAGACTGCAATTCACAGTTATATAGCATGAGAAGATGAACTTTTGTTTCAGGGAGGAGCTTGAGATCACTGGAAACACTGGCAATCAGCAACCCATCCCATAGTTTTCTCTCTACTCCATTCTAAACACAGATAGTCATCTATCTGCATTGAGCACCTAAAATATATTCACTGTTGGATTAAGTCAATGGACTGTCTATAGAACTGCACATCATAATGCAGACAGTAAGAGTTCTTCATCTATTTGCATTTCTGGAGTGGATCATTAGACCAGCTCACACAATTTCATTTAGCATGCCCATCAATGAGCATATCCCCTGGAGCAAATGTGAGATGGCTGGTACGCATCTACAATTCCTTCAATCAGTTTCAATTCCCATGTATCTCATAGTGTGAGCATCTCATGGCTCTGATACACATGATTCTAGAATCTCTTCTTCACCAGATCCACAGTCCTAGTACTTCATACTCAATAGGTACTTAATCAATACTTACTGATTGCTTGATTACAGGTAGAGTTAATGAGTTTTAATTGATCTTTCTAGCATCTATGGTCAATTAAAAGTTCCCTGATCTGATTCCTTTGATTTCTTTGTGTTCTTTCTCCCTTTTCTTTCCTTTTCCTTAATCATTTTTCCTGTAAAGTTAGTCTTTACTTGTTTTTATATTCTATTTGAGTAAAATTTCCTAGTTCCCACTTCTCTCCTGAGAAACATTTACCTGAGTGAAGAAAACAATAAAGTTTGCATTAAATTGTAGCAATCATTATCTCTTATACATATGGAATTCTTTAAAAGAACACTCACCCTTTTCTAGTGACAGTTATTTCAAAATACTGTACTGTACTTCATGGTCAATTTAAAGTATTTTCAAGGATAATTTTGACTATATACAATTTTTGCCTTATATCCATGAACCTCATTCATATGTTAAGATGCTATACTACTATATCTATGATGTCTCCCCCAATTGCATAAGAAGATATAGATGTCTTGAGAATTGATTCCTCAATACTTACAAAACTGTGTTGCTTCCATCTCAGGCTTTTTTATCCAAGTACGTTTTATCTAATTTTATTTTATCTCTTCATCTTCTCTAGCATCATTTTCATTTTTTCATATAGCACATTGTAATGGTAATTATGAGAGTTAAAGATCTTCAGCACCTATTAATGGGCCTGCCCATTATGGGAAGTTTGATTAGGGGAGATTTGTTTTGTAGGAAGGCCCACACCTTTTGTTAATATCTAATGAGGCACTGGGTTCTCAAGGGTTGTAATTCCTCTGGCTCTGCCCCCTGGCTCTGAAAAGTGTATAAATGCTCTGAGGTAAGGTTTTACTTTGGGGCTTACTTATTAGAAGTGTTTGTTTGGTCAGATGAGACTCTGGACAGCTGTTAAGGAGCCCCTGGCTTTGAAAACTCAGATACTGGTGCTTCTCTCTCTGGTAACTATCTATAGATGTTCAGGCAGTTGAATCTGTCTGTTGATCTGTGTAGTATGTATTGCTTATGGTCAGATAGTTGGAAGCCCTGCCTCGTGGTCTTTATTTCTCTGTTTGTGTTTTCTCTGAAGTTCAGGGTGCTGACTTTCCCCCTGAACTAAGTGAATGATACATGTGCTTGATTAAAGTTATTCTTGCTTTCTTTTTAGAAAAGCAGATCCAAGAACCTGTACAGTAGGCTCTCCTGTGTATGCTGGAGTCCTTGCTGTTACACACATTTGGGAATAAGATGTTAGAGTCCAAAAGTAGTAGTAATTCTACTGTTAACACTGGTGAAGGAAGTTTGTTATGGAAATACTAATAAAACAGTTTTATTTTTAATCTGTTTGCTATCCTTTCTGTTTCATCTTTAAATGTTATTGGGAGGAACTGACTTAACTGGATCTCATGCTTTTTGCATATTCATCTTTCCATTTATCACTTTTCACTCTTTAATAATATCCTTTCATCCTCTACAAATAATATTTTGCAAATGAGTTACATTCTAAACTGGTGCTGCCCTTGGATGCTGTGTCCTTAGACCAGGCAAAACAATCAGAAGTTTTCTAGAAAAGGAGTCTTCTGACCTTTTCATTGTGACAACTACTTTGCACCACTTACATTTCTACAGAAAATGCTGAAAGTCTGTACTGGTATTTTTTTTTTATTCATTTCCCCCCTTTTTTTTTTAGTATCAATAGTTTGCTTGAAAATGCATGACATATCTTCTTCTCATCTTAATCTTTTCTTTTTCCTGGGTGCATGGTGTTTTCTAATGAGCCAGTAAATTGAATTCAGTGAACTAAACAGAATTGAAGACAGAAAAAAAAATATGTTTGTTCATTTCCTAGGAGTAAAGGAACAAGAAAGCCAGGAAGATAAAAGGTATAGGAACAAGAAGACCTGATGTTATCTTCTATCTGCATGAGTATGCATGGACCCAGGTAAAATATAGACTAAATCTGTATGAGTGGACAAAGATATTCAGAACTGAATGATTCCTGAGACTCATTGCCTAACCTGAACCAAAGTGGAGTCAGTATTTGTTCTACATATTAAAGTACTCTGTTAGATGTCAGTGACAATTCCATTTTCCTTGTATTCTCAAGTCCCAGTATTATATCTGACCTGGCACTTTAGATGTTTCATAAATGTTTGTTGATTTGAGATCCATAATCACCTCTCTGCATAGTAACTGTAACCTAATAAATCCTCATTCCATTTGATGAAAGATGAAAAGGATAACATATCAACTACACTCCAAAGTTCCTAGCCATAGAAAATGCCCTGAGTCCTTTTGTAGGGCTAAGATATAGAAGGCAAAGAACCTACACAAAGTTTCTTTATAAATTCTATAAGAGTCAACTTTTCTTAATGAATGAACAAATGAGTGAATGAATGAAAAAGCTTTTATTAAGTGGTTACTCTCTGCTATGGTGCTAAATGCTGGGTATACAAACAAAAAGACAGCTTCTCACCTCAGACTCATATTCTAATAAGGAGATATAAAGGGAAGTGGTGACCATGGAATGGTATTTTGATATAGGAATTTACAGGAATGGTAAATAGAACCATAGGAGAATGAAATAGCAAACACTTTTCAGTAGCTATGGCAGTTTTGATTTGATTATAGGGATAAGAAAATAAGGACACACTCTCCCGTGCCCCTTCCTTCATCTGCCTTTTTTGTTTTGACTTTCCAAGATTTTTTAGGTCTTTTCTCATCATTCTTTCTTTTTCTACCCACCACAAGGGCAGAAACAAAAGTATAGAGACATATGACCATCATTACACATAAGTAAAAATGAAACATTAAATTTCAGGAGCTATCCCATCAGCTTTACTTGATTCTCATGGGTTATTAATGAAAGAACTCTTTTGGAAAATTCATCCACTCACACAACCCTAAAAATAAAAATTTAATCCTAAATTTCTTTTTACCCTTTATCAAAGTCCTGTTCTCCCCTCAAGGATAAATTACAAAATGTCTGTGATGAGTACAAGTAGGAAGGAATTTTTTAAAAAGACATTGAATCAAAATAATAATGTCCACATGTGTGGTTGTCAAATTCTTCAATGCCAATGCCAAATTTATTCTGCAGTTGTTATAAATCTGTCCCAATAGGCTCTTCAAGGTCAAACACGGTCACATAAAACCAAGAGAAAGTCATTTTAAGCTAAATTTTGTTTTAGAAGGAAATGACTCAGCATTCTAAAGAACAAATGGACTGTTCTGTAGAGACACAGAATATTTAGGAAATCTAAGGAGTCCAAATGTTTCCCACTGGGCAGAGTAGAACTTGCCAGTGAACTACTGGGGGTCATCCAGCATTTGAGAACAATTGTAGTGCAAAAAACTCAATGATCAACATTAAATATGATCTGGCAGAATTGTTAGATGAACTTGTGAAATCCAAGAAGACAGTGGCCAAAGAATCCCTCAAGCAGCAAGTTAATAGACTGACTTAACATCTTTGTCGAGACTTTCTTTCTACAGACTCTCCTTAGAATAAATCCCTTACCATCATTTGGTAATTTGTCTTTGATATGTGATCATGTTTAAAGTAGGTGTCATGTTGGAGACTCCAGCGTGCAGACTCACTGATTGTACTATAGCTTGGCTAGTTGTAGGAGTGATGAAAGTTATGGCAAAGAAGTTAAGCAGTGTCAAGAGCTCTTAAAGGCTCTCAGTAAAATCACCGAAGAATATCAAGTTAAACTGAGCCTGGGTAAAGGAAAAGGAAAAATATTCTACAATATACTCACTATTTAAATACTATACTCACTATGTAATACTATATTCACTCCTTAACTATTCTTACCAGGACAAGTGGACAACATCACTTAAAAAGAAAGGGGAAAAAAGATGGCTTTACTGTATCAGATTTTATAGGAAGATGGAAGATTCCCTGCAGAACTGATTTTTCTCCCATGTCAACTCTTTATATAAATATCCTCTTTATTCCATGATCCCAGATTGTTTTTAAAACTCAAAGCAGTGTCAGTACTTAAGTGATTCTGTAATATGACTTCTTAAATTTCATTGCTATTTGATTTCCTTTGCGATAAAGGGGGCATGCTATGTTTGCTTAGTTTTTTTTTTTTTTAACTGGACTTGCAAATTCATTAACATGTGAGGCTTCTCATGAAAAACTAACTTCCTTTACCAATAAAGATGTAACTTATTGCCAGAAAGTTGTCTAGAGCACTGAGAGTTAGTGATTTGCACATAGTCACATGACCAGTATATGTCAGAGACATAAATGTACATCTTCCTGGTTCCAGGGATATGTCTTTATTTGTGCTAATTCTCTTCCTCCCCAAAGTCATCAGGTATTGGAGTCTTTTCACAAAGACTTTGGGTATCTCTTGAGTGTTATACAACAACCACCAATTGGATAGTACTTTCCCTTTTAACCAGTCCATCTTCTCCCCCAACTTGCTACTTATGAGTAGAATAATATTCTGTAGAGAAAAAGAATCAGAAGATGCTTATGTAAACTAATAGTAAAGTTAAAAATTTAGAGAAAATTTCAATTTAAAGATCATTATGTTGGAGAATCACTATAATGCTGTCATTGCTCTCTGCTGAGCTCAAGTTACCAATTATCCTCACTACCTCTTGGACATTTTAAACTAAATCTCCTGTAGGTAACTCAAACACACGATGTCTGAAACAGTTATGAGCTTCCACAGTCTCAGACTTCTCACTCGCCCTCAATCTACCTCTTCAGTCAGTTGTTAAGTCTTGATTACAGTTTCATAGTGAATTAATCAAAGCTTCTATTAAATGACTCCTATGTGCCAGGGACTAATGTAAGCACTGGAGATTCAAAGACAAAAATGAAATAGTCCCTACCCTCAAGGAGCTTATATTCTCTTAAAGGAAACAAGTAAGTATGTGTGTGTATCTGTGTGTGAGTGCATATAAGCATATATACACATACATATATGTATGAATGTTTTTTAAAATAATACAAGATAGAAGAAGGTACTTGCTGGGAGTTAAGGAATTCCACTAAAAAAAGAAACTTAAAAGACTTTAAAATATCAGCAACTGATGATGGATTATTGCAAATCTACTCTCAGGGACTATTGTTTTAAGATTATAAACTACAAGATTTATAGTTATATTTTTAAATGTTAAATTTAATCATAATCACATAATCACAGTAATAAAAATAGCCTGTACTTATAGAGGATAAATTACATTTATCATAAATAAATTATAATTATATAAATTCATTTATATTAATAAGGTTTTAATTATATATTAATTGAATAATTATAATTAAATAATAAATTCATATATTAATAAATGATGAAATAGCCAACTTACCCAAATATATGTAGAGAGAAAGAGGGAGAGATAGAGAGAGCACTTTAAGATTTTCAAAACACATTGCATGTTATTTCTTTTGTCAGTCTATTTTTTGTAGATATTGGAAGAGGGAACAATATCTGACCCTCAATTGCAAAGATACAAACATTTGGCAGGCACAGAAAGTTAGAAAATAAAGCAATATCTTTTATTAGTTTATATGACTAAAGTCAGTAAGTGGACTAAAAGTCAAGGAGCTCTCAGAATCCAATATGTACCTAAAAAGTCCTTGTAAATATTACCATTCTTTTTCTACAGCTGTACCAAGAAGCTGACAGAGAATATCCATTAACAGAAAAGAACTAACTAGTAGAAAACTAAGATAAAAATTAAGAGTAGGTTATGCCAGATTAACTTTATTTCCTTTCTTGACAAGGTTGCTAAAATGGTAGGTCAAGGGAATGATGCAGGTTTAATTTATCTAGACTTTAGTAAAGTATTAACTTTTCCTTTAACTTGTGGAAAAGACAGAGAAATGTTGACAAGATGATCACACAATTAAATGAATTTGGAAATAGGTGAATGGCCAACTTTGAAAAGCAATCATTATTTGTTGGATGTCCACTTGATAAGAAACATTGAACAAAGTACTCAAGGGATCTGTATTTGGCCCTGTGCTATTTAACATTTTGATCATTGACGAATAAAAGCATAACTGCAGATGTTATCAAGCTGGCAGGGATAAGTAGAGAGTTAGAATCAATCATGACAAGATAAAATACTGAGTTGAATAAATACGAGAGAATTTAATAAAGAAAAATACATTAGATAAATAAAAGATAAATACATTAGAAAAACAAATACCAAAATGGTGTTTCATAGGAAATTAAAATTAAAGATAAAATTAATAAAATTGAATGTAAGAAAATCATTGAATTACTCAATAAAACTGGGAATTGCCTTATAAAAAATAAAATAAACAATTGATTAATATGATTTTTAAAAAAGTGAGAAGAAAACCAAATCACTAACATCAGAAATTAAAAGAGTGAATACATTACCAATGTAGATGAAATTAAAGTAATTATTAGGAGTTATTTAGCCCAATTATATGCTAATAAATTTAACAATCTAAGTGAAATGGAAGAATCCTTTCAAAAATATGCACTACCCAAATTAACAGAAGAGGAAATAGAATGTTTAAATAAACCTACTTTAGAAAAAATAAATTGAACAAGCCATAAATGAAATTCCTAAGAAAACAGTATCAGGACCAGATGGATTTGCAAGTGAATTCTACCAAACACTTAAAGATCAACTAATTCCAGTACTGAGGATAGCTAGATGGCACAGGGTCTGGAGTCAGAAAGATTCACCTTCCTTACTTCAAATCTGTCCTCAGAAATTTACTATCTGTGTGATCCTGGGCAAGTCACTTAACCTGTTTGCCTCAGTTACTTCATGTATCAAATGAGCTGGAGAAGGAAATGGCAAACCATTCCAGTGTCTTTGCCAAGAAAACCTCAAAGGGATTCATGAAGTGCTGGACATGACATAAAATGACTGAATAACAATGAATTCCAACATTAAATAAAGTATTTGGAATAATAAGGCAAAGAGGGAATCCTATCAAATTCTGTTTATGAAACATATATGATGCTGATACCTAAATTAGAAAAACCAAAAAGAGAGAAAGAAAAGTATAGACCAATTTCACTAATGCATATCAATGCAAAAAAATCCTAAATAAAATACTAGCAAGGAGACCACAGCAATGTATCACAAAGATTATATATTGTGACTAAGTGGGATTTATATTAGGAATGCAGGACTGATTCAATATAAGGAAAACTATTAACATAATTGATTATTTCAATAACAAAATCATACGATTATATTAATAGATATAGCAAAAGCTTTTGACAAAATAAAACACCAATTCCTACTTAAAAACAAACATTAGAAGGCATAGGAAAAACGAATTTTTCCTTAAAATGATAAGAAGCAACTACCTAAAACCATCACCAAGCATTATCTGTAACAGGGATAAGCTAGAAGCCTTCCTATCATGATCAGGAGTGAAACAAGAATGTCCATTATCACCACTATTATTCAGTGTTATTCTAGAAATGGTAGCAATAGCATCACAAAAAGAAAGAGAAATGGAAAGAATCAAAATGAGCAATGAAGAAATAAAACTCTTTTTGCAGACAATATTATGTGTATTTGGAAAATCCTAGAGATTCAACTAAAAAAATTAGTTGAAGCAATTAATAATTTTAGCAAACTAGCAGGATATTTAATATAAATCTACATAAATCATCAGCACTGCTATATATTACCAACAAAGCCCTGCAAAAAGAGATAGCAAAAAGATATTTTATTTAACATAACCATAGACAAGAAAATACCTATGAGTATATCTATCAAGGCAAACCTAGGAACTATATGAACATAATTATAAAACATTTTTATACAAATAAAGTCAGATTTAAATAATTGGAGAGATTTTAATTGTTTGTGGGTAGACCAAGCTAATATAACAAAAATGACTCTTCTATCTAAAACTAATCTACTTATTATATTATGAGCCATCCCCATTAAATTGTGAAAAAATTATTTTATTGAGTCAGAAGAAAATAAACAACACAATTCATTTGGAAGAACTAACAGTCAAGAATATCAAAGGAATTAATGAAAAAAATGGTAAAGAAAGGTCTAGCAGCACCAGATATTAAACTGCACTATAAGGTAGGAATTAGCAAAACTATCTGATAGTTTAAGATAGATAGACAGATAGATCTAAGAATTAGAATGGTGGATCAGTGAACTAGAATAGGTACTTTGCCTGTGTTCATCCTTCGTTTCAGAAGACCATGACATCAGAGAAATGATGACATGACTTGCACTTGACTTTGTTTTGAGTGAGGGAGGGCTGTGAAAGGTCTTTACACACTAATAAATGACTGTAGTTACCTCATATTTGATAAGCTCAAAGATCTATGTGTAAGGGATAAAAACTCACTTTTTGTTAAAAAATTGCTGGGAAAACAAGAAAGCAGTCTGGCAGAAACCAGGCATAGAACAGTATCTTACACTTTTTACCAAGATGGTAGAAATGGATATATGACCTAGGCATAAAAGGGAATATCATAAGTAAATTAGAGGTGCATGGAACATATTACCTATCAGATTTATGAATAAGAGAAGAATTTAGAAGCAAACAAAAGATAGAAAACACTGTGGGAAATAAAAATGATAATTTTGATTACATTAAATTAAAAAAGATTTGTACAAATAAAACTAACGTAGCTAAGATTAGAAGGAAAGCAGAAAACTGAGACAAAAACTTTATAGCTAGCTTCTCAAAGACTTCATATCTCAAATATATAGAGAACTAAGTCAAATTTATAAGAATGAGTCATTCCCTATATGATAAATGATATGAACAGGCAGTTTTAGAAGAAGAAATCAAAGCTATATGTAGCTATATATGAGAAAATGCTCTAAATCATAATTGATTAGAGGAATGCAAATTAAAGCAACCCTGAGGTATCATCTCAAACCTATCAAATTGGCTAAAACCACAGAAAGGGAAAATGACAAATGCTTGTAGGGATATGAAAAATTAGGACACTAATATACTGTTGGTAGAATTGTGAACTGATCCAACCATTTTGGAGAGCATTTTGGAATTATAGCCAAAGAATTAGAAAACTGCATGTATCACTATTACATCTGTTTCCCAAGGTGATCAGGGGAAAAGGAAAATAATCTATATGCTCTAAAATATTTATAGCAGATCTCTTTGTGGTGGTAAAGAATTAGAAATTAAAGGGATGCCCATCAGCTGGGGAATGGCTGATATATAATTATAATGGCATACTACTCTGCTGGAAGAAATGATGAAGAGATTGGTTTTAGGAAAGCAGACTTGAATGAAATAATGCAGACTGAAATGAGCAGAATCAAGAGAACATTATATACAATAGTAGCAATATTGTTCAAAGAATAACTGTGAATGACTACGCTATTATGAATTATCTGATTATTCAAATCACTATGAAGGACTTATGAAGGAAAATGCTAGCCACCTCTAGAGAAAAAACTGATATATGAAGTATATATTGTATGATTACACACATATACACACACACACATACACACACACACGCACATGTACATCTGTATCAAATGTTGGCCTTCTCTGATTCTGATGAGGGATTGGGAGGGAGGAAGGGAGGGAGACAACATGACAACATGGAACTCAAAATATAATTTAAAAGTTTTTAAATAAAAAATTTTAGAAAGGTAAATAAAAGTCTTGTGCTAAAATCCATCTTCCACATACAAATTGGGGAAGCCATGATTAAACAGTAGTTTGAATAACATCTGAGAATTTTAATGAACTACCAGGCCTGTATGAGAAAACTGTGATACGGCAGCCAAAAGCTAAAGTGATCTTGGGGTACAAAAAAAGAGGTTTAATATTGTCCAAGAATAGGAAGCTCAGTGTCTCACCATATGGCTAGTCAGACTATATTTAGATTGCAGTCATTGATTTTGGGTACTACCTTTTAGGAAAGACATTGCTAAGCTGTTCACAGCGGGTCTACCAGGTTGATAAACAGCCCAGAGTTCATAAGATGAAGTGGAGAGAACTGAGAATCTTTAGCCTGAAGACGAGATGAGTCAGAGAAGAAGACATGATGGCAGCGTTCAAGAGCATGAAGTTGGTATGTGAAAGAAAGATTGCACTTGTTCAGTTTGCCCCCTGAAGGCAGATCCAAGAGTAATGGGGATGAATCCCAAAGAGGGAAATGGAGGCTTGATGTAAAGAAAACCTTCCAAACAATTAGAAGGCTTTAAATGAAATGGGTTCCTTCAAAAGGGAGCAAGTGTGTTTCGCTTCACTGGAGGTTTTCATGGAGAATCTAGGTCACCAATGGTCTGGCATTCTGTAGAGGGAATTCCTTTGTGGGTCTGAGTTGGACTAGATGACTATTGAGGTCAATTGGGGGTCATTATTCTCATTATCACCAAACATTGATAGGCTGTAAGCTAGAAAAGTGCCTTTTACATTCAATAGGACCAATATCACAAGCATGTGTTAAGTATTTATGCTTGTACCAAGCTGCACAATGTGCCAGAATACATAAGAAAATAAACAAGACACAGTCTCGGACCTCAAGGAATTTATACTCCTATTAACCTTTCCCAACCCTCCTTAATCTAGTGCCCTCCTTCTGAAACTAATCCCAGTTAATCTGGTATTTCTCTTGTTTGTATATGGTCATTTGCATGTGGCCACCTTCATTATACTGGAAGTTTCTTGAAGGCAGGATCTAGCGCAGTCTTTTTGGTGGAGCGTGGGGGCTTTCTTTGGATCGCCAGAGCTTAGCACACTGACTGGTACATGGTAAGTACCTTATAAACACTTATTGACTAACAATCTTGTGGGGAAGATTAAACATGCATAAAGACAAACATAATACAAATAATAATACACTAAGTGCATTGTACAGAGAAGTACGAATTGTTTGGATAGCAGATGGGAAGGGGTGGGGAAGCATTTCCAGCTGGGAGTATCAAAGAAGACTCCAAAAGGAGCAGCTGAACGTTAAAGGACAGCCAGAATTTTGATAGGTGGAGATAAGGAAAAGAGGGAGTACATTCCCGGAAGCCAGTATGACATGAATGAAGGTACAGAGGTGAGAGAGCACAGGATGTGTTCTCAGAATGCCAAATAGCCCACTTTGGCTGGAACACAGAGTACATGGGGGGAGAATAAGAACTAGAGAGAGGTCATCAAGAAAGGCTATCTAAATGTGTTCAGAATGGAACATGGAGAACATAGGCACTTTATAATATTCTTTTTTTAATAAATGAACTTATTTTTAATGCCTAAAGAGTCTGCTCTTTTTGAAGTTTATGTTTTCATTTCATGATAGAGGGTTATCCATGAAGATTCAAAACACATAATATCATCCACTGGATCCAGGGATGGACCAGACTAAATCGGTAGACAAAGTTTTATCTCTGGGAGTCACCAATTTCCCTTCTTCCATATTCCCCTTTTCCCTCCTTCATAGTGCTCCTCTCTTCATCTGGTGCCCAGCAGGCCTGGACTCTTTCTACCCTTCTACCATAGCAAAGTTTGATCTCATCCATTTATATCCTAAGGGGATTTTAAGGCAAATATTGGGTCACATAGGAAGACTGAGAGATGGATGGCGAGCTATGGACAAGATCTGCTCAGGAAAAGACAAGAATGGATTAGCACCCACACTACCGGAAGGAATGTTCATGCCAGAGAGATCATGCATCCAGTGAAATATAAAGTACACTCTCTCCCAGGATATTTGCATTTTCAGCCTTTTTCAAATTGGGGAATAGAAGATCCCCTGATACCAGGTATCAGAGAATATGTAGTAGAAGGAGCAAGTGGAGCCAAGAGGGATTTCCTCAGTCCCTGAAAATACAGAGATCATGGAATGTCAAACATTGGAAGGAACCATGGAGATCTACTGATATAACCAGAGTTTTAACTAGCAATTCTGTCACCCAGGGCAAACACTTCTGGAACAAGCTGCAGGAAAGACACCCTTGAATTAACATTCTAAGCCAAATACGGTTGAAGAGAGAGATACCATGGACTTTGGAAGAGAACATAAGAACCCCGTAAGACTGCGACTGGGGAAGCAACTTCCAGGAGAGGGATAGGGGAAGTGCTGGGCCAGGGTGAAAGGACCAACTCAGTTGTTTCTACCTGCATGAGTCTCAGTGCAGTCAGCACCCTCGAAAATCCCATACCCAATAACCCTACCCATAAAGGCTCTGAGTCATCCCTCTCATTTTTTATCCCTCATCAAAAGAAGAAGACCACGAGATCATAGGATCATAGATCTAAAGCTGGAAGGGGCTCATGAACCATCTGATCCAGTTCCCTCATTTTATAGATTAGAAAACTGAGGCCAGGTGAGGGTAAGTAACTAGCCTAAGGCTATCCAGACAATAAGCATCAGAGGCAGGAGCTGAATCCAGATCTTCTCATTCCAGAGCCTCTCCTCATTGTATCACGCTGCCTCTAAGGTAATGTGACTTGCTCAAGTGGCAAAGATAGACCAAAATCTACCAATTTTAGATTCATTCCTAAATGTTCTAATTTACCATCCCTCTTCCTCTACTGAGCTGTTGGATAGCAGGGAAGGTTCCCATTTCCCACCACTCCTCTTTGTTATTTTCTGGAGGTTTTTTTTGTAATTGCCAATATCTTTCCACCAAACAAAAATTGCCAACAAAATTTTGCATCTCTGAAACCCAAACACTGTTTTCCTCAAGACTTGCTGAGATTCCAGATCACATACTCTCCTCTGGCCACCTTGGGGTTGATCTGTACTCTTTTCCCGGTTCGTGTTTTTTAAAAATTGTTGTTCTATTAACCTTCTCTCTGTTCTCAATGCCTCCTGTTATTTATCAATTTCACTTTTTCTATTGCCACAAATACTGATTTATCCTTGCTGGCTACAAATCCCTGAATGAGACTGACACTGCCAGTTACTGGCTTTTGTGCATTTGTGTAAGATCACCTACTAAAGCTGGAAGACATTTCAAAGGCCTTCTCATCCAACCTCCTCATTTTACATGTGAGGAAATGGAAGCTGGGAGTGAAGTGATGTGCCCAAGATCCCACAGGTAGGCTATGTCAAAGGGAGAATGTGAATCCAAGTACTCTGAGCCACAGTTCTGATCATTACACCACACTCCCTCCTAAGGGCACTCAAAACTTCATTTCAAAGTTCCATTTAGCCATAGACACAGAGGATCAAAGGATTTAAAGCTGAGAAACATTTTAAAAACCAGCTAATACAACACATTATTTTATAGAAAATGAGACTTCAAAAGGTTTAGTGCCTTGCTAAGGGACAGAGCCATTATTCCAAACCAGGTCCTCTGATTCCAAATACAATACAAATTCCTTATTCCCAATTTCAAGCATTCTTAGGTATGGTATGGTGGGACTTACACTAAACTGGGCATCAGAAAAGCTGAATTCTCAGTAACTAACAGCTTTGTGCCCTTGGACAAGTAACTAACTAAAACACATCTGGGCCTCTGTTTCCATCTTGGTAAAGGAGAGTAGACTAGACGAACTCTACAGTCTCTCAGCAATAAAATTAAACAAAATGCTATCAGAAACAGCATCCCTGTCTCAATAACCACTATTCCTCAATCTTCCTTCAAAAGACTTTTAAACTCATTGCTTTCTTGAAGTTTTGAATAAAAAAATAACCACTTTTATTTTGCCACTTCTGTGTGAATCTTTTAAGGTTCAGATTACTAGCTTTTGTAATACAATATGAGAATTTGTCCCATACACTAACATAGGCTATGGATTAGGCAGATCTCTGAGGGAAGGGAGATTTAATCTTAGCTGGCCTTATCTCCACTGTGAAGTATGAGTTCAAATATGGGCCACCAAACCCAACTAAAATGAGGTGCTCTTGAGAGGAAAACAATTACATATGATATATTACATACTATATTATACTATACTATATTATATTGTACTATACTATATTATGTTATATTATATTCATATCATATAGTATAATAAAATATATAATTTATTATATAGTATAATAATATATTATAGATATCATATTATAGATATATTATATAATTTTATAGAACATATATCTCTAATATAATGTTTTGTATTCATAAATTTAGTGAATTTTAATATATTATATAGTAATAATACAATAATATATAACCATAGAATACAATGTATTATGCTATACGTCACATGAGATATAATATTGTTTATATAATGTCATACATTGTATTGTGTCATTAACATTTCTAATATTTTGTGTGTATGTGCATATATACACATACATGTAGAATACTACTATATACAAAATACAATTATTATAATAATGATATTTACTTCAAACTTTTCATATTTTAATATTTAAATTAACATGTTTGATTCATGTATACCATCACTGATCTTTTTTCTTTCTCATTTCGTCATTATTCTTTTCCTCTCCTATGTTATAACATATATTATATGTTATATGTATATATATGTTATAACATCTTTCTATGTTATAACTTGCTATGTTATAACATCTTTAGTGCTCTCTGTTAGTTGAAAGACAAGACTGTTCTGAAGCCATAAATGAGAAAATTCCAAGGTATTTTTTCCAGTGCAGTTAAAATCAAGATATATAAATTCTTTTATAATTTTTTTCCTGTTGTTAGGTCATGTCCTACCAATATGTGGAAAATGGACTATTGAATTACAGGGTGCATTCAAGTTTTTAGTAAGTCAGATTGGAGGTAAAAAGCCAGCTCTACGTAGAACAAAGTACTCAACTGTGGCTTTACACAATTAGTACTAATAGCACTCTCTGTTCTCGGACCCTGAATGGCGGTTTGAGCCCGCCTCCTCCGTTTTCATGGAAGCAGCATGGTGTGATCAGAAGTTCCCTGGGCTTGTTTGACTTATCAGATTTGCTTCTCCGTTCTGCCACTCATAAGTTCTATAACTTTAAGCAAGTTACCTCACTTCTGAGAGGCTCCGTTTCTTCATATGTAAAATGGGGATAATTGTATTTCCATTACCTGCCTCACAGGGTTGCTCTGAGAAGTAAATAAGATTATGTATATAATATGCTTTGTAAATTAGACAAACACATACATAGACACATATGTGTGTCTATGTACACATAATAAATATACATATACATGCAGATACATAATACGTATGTGTATACACATATGTTAGCTATTATATTATTGGAGCCAGTACTGCTTGATGATAGGGGAAATGCCATTTGGAAGAGATACTTCCTTAGGCTCAGCAACAAATTTTGGTAGCAACACTGATTGGAAGGCTATAGGAATGCCATTTAATAGTCAATAAACATACATCAGCCATGTGCACGTGCTTCTTTCGCCAATATCTCATCTTTCCCAAATTTAATTGGTGATAGCTGTTGCTATTCCCTATTTTCTAGAGCCCAGATAATAGCATGCATAAGTCATGACTACTGAAGAAAGGTCAAGGTTCACAGGGCAGTCCTGGATGCAGCTGCCATTAGGCACAGTGCACCATTTTGCCCTGCTCAGATCAGATTTGCTAATTTCACATCTGGTGTTCAAAGCCATGACCAGATTAGACTGTAATTTCTTAAGGATCTAGCTTATTCTTCTTGCTTCCTTGAAGTCACTATGAGCTGCTCATTTTCTCCTAACAGTTTACAAAAGTCTGACCTCTGGGAATTTTTCTTTGAGAATTGATATTCAAGAGGCCAAAAAAAATTTTTTTTTGAAAAACAGATCAGGTGTCACTAAACAATACAGACAGGAGTTTGAGTGTTTATATATGTAGGTTTGCCTAATGGTGTGTTCCCCAAAATGATAGGTAAGTAAATTGAATCTTATTTAAAACTTTTTTTTAAAGTCAATATACAAGCTTTATTTAGTGCCTATTATGTTCTACTGACTGTGCTAGTCACTGAGGATACAAATACAAAAATGAAATAATGCCTTTCATCAAGGAACTTACATTCTACCAAGGGAAATAACAAATACACAAATAAGGGAATTGGACTAGGTGGCTTCTTAGGTCCCTTATAACTCTACATTTATGATCTTTTGATCCCAAATATATACAAACATATACAAAGTAAGTACCACGTAATTTCGGAGAAGGGGATGATGTACCAGCAGTTTGGTAGGAAGAAGAGTCAATAAAGTCTCCATGTAGAAGGGAACGCTTGAGCAAAGCTTTGAAGAAAGACATTCTAATTTAGAGAAGTAACGAGGCAGGCCATGGCATACATAGGAACACCTGTACAATGTAGAAAGATGAGGGATAGAATGTTGTGTGTCAGGAGCAATAAACAAGAATACTCATTGGTTGGGTCTTAGCATATATGAGCTGAGTAATGTATAATGAGCTTAAAAAGATAAGTTGTCTTAAAGAAGGATTCTCAAAGTATATTTATATCCCATCATTTCTTTTTTCTCTCCAGCCCTTTCCCTGGGTAATGAGGCATAGCAGAAGGCATGTAAGCACTGGAGTCAGGAAAGATTAAAACCCAGCCCCAGATACTTACTGGCTCTATATAACCCTGGACAATTCACTTTAAAAGAGATTTTAAGACTGCATATAATTTAACATTTTGAAAAAGGACCTTCAGAATTTGGTCTTAAAATACATGGACAAATGAACTCAAGAAGGTAGGTTGCAATGGTTCAGTCCTTGACACCATACATCATGGAAGGCATTAATGTTACATTAGATCATTTAATCATTTGTATCTCAGCTATTTGTCTGTGGGAGCTAACTATGTAAAATGTCAGAGTGGGAGATGAATTTATGAGCAAAGTAAATCGGAAAGTAATAAAGTGAATTATTTGCTGGAAAGAACGGATCCCCTGAGCAAATACACTTAAGATGCAGCTTATATCGGAATTTTATATGGCATAATGACTGTTGGAGAGACATATTACTTACCTAACAAAGCCTTGATGATATAAAGTATACTGAGCAGGGTGTATCCAATGTTAAGTGTTCTGGCATAAAGAGGTAGCTCAGATATACCCTGAGCTAAAAACTGCAAAATGCTCAAGGCATTCAGAAAGTAGGGTCCCTACTAATTTTTTCTCTTATCTAATGAAATCAATATGACTGTGATTATTGCATTATCCACCAGCTTCCATTCCCGATCATTCTTCTCTACTTTCCCCCCAGTGGAGTTGTTTCTTGTTTGTCTTATTAAAACGCACACACACACACACACACACACACACACACACACACACACACACACACACGACTTGTTTTTAGGCTGTCAAATGTATATCAGAGTCTATCTATCTATCTATCTATCTCTATATATATCAGATTACTATTCTTTTAGGTATGGAAATAGAAAAAAATTAGGTATTTCCTAAGAACAAGTAAATTCCTTTATCCATAGGCTGTCATCAGTGTTGGTTTTGCCTGTATATGGGGGCAAAGGGAGAAAGATCCTGGCTCAATGTGGAAACAAGGCAGGTTCAATGCCCTCCAATTGCTCAACAAGACTCAGTCAAGGATGACAATCCTAAAACTTTTATAAAGAGAATTGTCTCAGAGGAGAAAAAATACGTACTTTTTTTCCTTTCAAGGAAAATGACTAACCATAGCCCAAATTCAGAAGGCGACTGCTCTAGTAAGGCTTCTCCGTGAAGGCTCTTTTCTGTACTTTCAACAACTCTCACAGATTTTAAAATTCTGACAAAAAAAGAAGCTTTGCCTTCATACCCTTTCTGGTTCTATATTCCACCTGGGTTCTTTGGGCATTTTTTCCCCTTTTCTACACCAGACAGGAGAGGAATTTGAAGGTCAACATGATGAACATTTGTCTGGTTTTATGCCCAAGTTTTAGGGGGTGAAAACCAGTGTCTTATGGCTATGCATTCCTTGTCTATACTGGATAAAGAAAGAAAGACATTCACCCTCCTCTTACCTGGCCGTTCTTCCATATAGTTCTTCTCCCTGCCCCCCCCTCCCATTAGATTATCTATCTATTAGAATGTGAGCTCCTTGAGATCAAGGACTATCTTGCTTTTGTATTACGTCTCCGAAGTTTGACGGAGTCCCTGGTACTTTTTCATTCATTCATACATTGTGGAGAAATGAAATTGTCAGCCCTCCCCAGAACATCTGTCCTTTACTGGCGTTTGAGGAGGATAAAGGTGGGATCTCCCTTGACTAGTGTGAGGTCTCTGTTGTAGGTGTGATTAATTTGGGCCGTGACTGTAGCTGTGCTATACAAGATGTTTCTCACAGTAATGTCATGCTTTCTACTTATCTTATTTATGAACAATTCTCTTCTCTCATCCTCCTTCCCTCCATAACCTGTCCCTAAACAAACATGCATTTCCTCCAGTGAAGTTCCCTCTGAGAGTTCTCTATAATCCTGTTCTTTTTGCCATAGCCCTGAGTTATACACTGCCCTTCAAGACAAATAACCCCTCCTGCATGCTTCCTTCCCTGATCCTCTTATATGCTTCTTGTCTTTGGAAACAGATGAAAGGACACAACAACTCCTGGCTGGGGAAGGGAGAGAGGGAGATTGAAGGCAAATAACTCTGTCCCCAACGCTCTCTTAAACTGATTTCAAAGGACCAAGCTGAGAAAAAATGGTAAAATGGGAGGCACTCACTTAAGTCATTATATGGACTAGAGTTTCTTAACCTAAGGTCAGCAGATCCCCAAGCATGGATAGATTTCAAGGGGTCTCAAAATTCATTTTTTAAAATATTTTGATCATTTTATTTCAATATAATTGATTTCTTTCGTAATATTGTATACTTTATTTTTTGCATTTAGAGACATTATTGTGAGAAAGTGGTCTATAGGCTTCACCTGACTAAAAGGAGTCCATGATATACAAAAAAAATTAAGAGCTCTTGATGGAGATTAAGGCTTGATAATAAACTAGACGAGAATTTGCTGAATCTGCTATAAACTTAAATGCTAAGTTTTGAAAAATGTCTTCACAAAACATCTTAAAAACCAGTTAGGAAAAAGTTAAAACTCCTCTTGAATTTTAAACATTTACCTTCTACCCCTGAGTATAAAGCCCAGAAAAAAACACAAACACATTTATGTGGAGGTGAATTTACATTCCCTGGGTATGTCCTGCTTCTGGCCAAGAATAAACAAATTATTCTCACTTGAAAAAACAACTCCTTGAAGGAAATATTTGACTACTCTTAATTCTGCAACTAAATTAGGGGATGGAGGGTAAAAGTAGGAAAAAGACAGTTTAATATTTCATTAGGTAGGTGTTATCATTATTATTATCCCCATTTTACAGATCAGGAAACTGAGACTGAAAGAGGCTCAATGACTATGTCAGGTCATATAGCTGGTACCCAAGGGAAGATTTGAACTCAAGTCTTTCTGACTCCAAGTCCAGTGTTCTATCAACCATACCACCTAGTTTGATCCCATCCCTTCCCATTTCCTTCTTAGGCTTCTGTAAAACAGGAAAAATATACAGGACTACGAAAGTGAGAATTGCATTGTATTCTTCCTTGATCAGACCACATTTGGAGGACTATGTTCAGCTCTAGGCACCACATTTTAGAAAACTGCTGGAAAGCATATGAAAGAGGATAATCAGGAAGGTAAAAGGTCTCAAGATCATGCCTGCTGAGGATGAGTTGAAGGAACTGAGCAACATTAGCCTGGACAATAAAAGACTTAAGGGGACCTGATAGCCACCCCTAATTATTTGTTATTGTGTGTTTGTCCTTCATTCTTGAAGAGGACCATGATGTTGAGGAAATGATGACATGACTTGCAGTTGACTTTGATTTGAGTGAGGAAGAGCTGTACAAGGTCACCAGCCTCACTTTCTCCTCCAGTCATCTGGGTCCAATGACCAGATTGGAGATGGCCCAGGATACAATGGGAGACCCTGGCCCTTTTAGACTAAGGTCTTTTCAGGTCCTCACTTTGAGATAAAGCCCATTCGGTGAATAGGCCTCTTTAAGCTGTTACTCAAGGGATGGCCCCTTTGATAAAAAAAAAAGTCAAACTGAGAGGGAAAGATCCTCAGGGACTCACACTTCTGCTTAGCTCAAAAGGGCAAAGCTAGGAAGGTGGAAGTTGAAGAGAAACAAATCTCATCTTGACTTACAGGAAAACTTCCTCATAATTCATAATGTCCACAAGTGGAAAAGGTTGACTCAGAAAGTCCCCTGGAAGTGTTTGAGCCAGGACTGGATGACCACATGTTGGAAACTGTCTTGTGACATCCAGGTCCCAAGAACAAAATATGTGTGGTATACACATAAGAAAGATTTGTCGAATTGAATTGCTACCTATCTCATGCTTTTTGAGGGTTACAAGAAGCATTCAACTTAAAAAAAAAATCCCTGGACTTTCTCTGTACTCTGCCAAATGAGAGTGAATTTCTTGATGCCTTCTGTTCATGCCCATCCAAAAGAGGTATCAGATCTCAGACTTAGTACCTGCCCTGTGTAACTTCTGGTGTATGTCATACTTTTAAATACATCCTATACATCCAGCCAAAAGCTTATTTTCTGCTGTCATCACAGGGAACTATGCTACCAGACTCCTAAATCACAGATGGACACTAAAATTGCAGCTTGCAGTCAGTGTTAATCATTTCTGGGTAATATTAGCAAGAGGCCCCAAAGAGTTTAGTGGGAGCTGTGTTGGACTCCTGGAAAACTGGCAGACCAAATGAAGCAAAGTAATAAAGAAGGAAAGCTGCCGATCATAATACACAAAGGCTGGACTGGCAGGCCACGCCACTCTTTTCCAGTGATGACAGCCTACCTTTTGTTTTGCTTCAAGCTCTCGCTAGGCATTCTTCTCTAAAGAAATGAGAAAGTGCCCCTTCCTCCTTTCTTTGCAGAGGTGGTGTGGGATAGCTGTGGAACATTCCTAAACTATCTGTTGATATGTAAGCTTTATTGTTCTGCTTCTGTTCACTTCTGTTTTCATTCTTTATTCAAAGGGATGGCTCACAAGGTGGAGGAGAAGGGATATATTCAGAAACTGTGGTATAAAAACAAATGTATTAATAAAAAATATTTTAATGAATAATTAAATTTATAAAAAGAAATTCTATTTTTCATCATTTCTTATGTCTGTTTGGATTTCCACATTCCAGTATGGCAGCTAGCATAGTGAATAGAGTGCCCAGCTTGAAGTCAGGAAGACCTGAGTTTAAATCCTTCCTCAGACACTAGCTGAGTGAGTCAACCACTCTCAGCCTCAGTTTCCTTATCTATAAAATGGGAATAATAATATCACCTACCTTACAGAGTTGCTGTGAGGATCAAATAAAATACGTAAAGCACTTTGCAAACTTTTAAATATTATATAAAAGTTACTTATTATTATGAAACCATCAAGGTAAGGTTATTGTCTTCATTTCTCCTCCAAAAGATCCTGATTAAGAGGCCAATAGTACATCACCAACAACTGGGCTTCTAAATTTATTAATTTATTTATTTATTATGAGGGTCTCATCTTATATCCTATACCTGTATCATACAGTAATATAAGACATTTATCATCTTTCCTTACCCCCAATGAGAATGAATGTAAATTCATAGAAGGCTTTACAAAATGTTTTACTCACATTAACCCTTCAAAGTAATATATATGTGTGTGTGTGTGTGTGTGTGTATGTGTATGTATGTATATATCTGCACATGGTTAGTTGAATGAACAGTAGGTCAAGTATCCCCATTTTACAGATGAACAAGCTAAACATCAAAGTAAATACGTAGCAACAAGATTATGTAGCTAAATAGTGATAAAAAGCTAGCTTTCCTTACTGCTAATCCAGGATTTATTTCATTGGCACAAAGCTTCTGCTCAAAATATAACATTGTCTTTTGAGAAGTAAGCAAGCAAAACTAATCCCATAGGTAAGGAAAAACCAAAGTATGAAAAGGGCTTTGTGCTATTCTGGAGTGTCTGCTCAGACACCATGCATGAGGAGGCTGGTGCCAGCTGGCTGAAACATGCATAGCTTCCAAAATAAGACTAGTTTTATGGGGTTCATTCTATTTTCTCTTGGTTTTTTGAATGGTTTTTAAATGTGGCCCTGTCTGTAGAGTGGGAAGAGGGAGAATGGAGACCCAAGCTTCTCAAATCCTCTTTAGTCTTATGATTTTTTGCACCTGAATTTTTCCCCCTTCTGTAGTAGAACAGTGACTATTACTTCTGTCCAAGCCCTTTTGTGGTTTGCCCTGTGACCTTTATGAAATGCCAGTCAACCATCTCAAGTTGTCTCTTCCCACGTCATGGCTCTTTAATAACTGAGATTCCCTGTATACCTTAGTCAAATTAGGGAGAGGCTATAGTAGACACTAAGATCTTTGGAGACATTTAAAATGGGAAAGTACTTCAAGGAATTTCGTGTGTATATCTGTCTGTCTGTCTGTCTGTCTCCCCATATATGTGTGTATATATACATATACACACATATATATGTATGTACGTATGTATGTATGTATGTATATATCACTCTGTCTCTCCCTCTGTATTTCTCTCCGTCTCTCTTCTCTTCCCCGTTCTCTCTGACCATCTCTCTGCCTCCCTCTGTCTCTGTCTCTTTATTTGTCTGTTAGTCTCTCCCCTTCTCTCTCTGTCCTTATTTGTTTCTCTGTATCTCGTCCATTACTTTCTTTCCCTCTGTCTCTCTCCCCCACCCTTTCTTTCTGAACTATGCTATGAGCAGAAGGAGGTCATTCACGTGCTCAGAAGCTAGCTCCCTCATTTTGGATCTTGTCCATCAGTAAACTGCTACTTCTATGTTTCCCTGGATGGACTGGAAAAAAAACCTCGAAATGCAGCAGTGTTCAGTGAAATCAATAGCTGCTTTTGCATTCCTCTTGTTATTTCACTAGAAACTGGAAGCACATCCCATTCCCAATGAGAATTAAATCTGTGTTTGGGAAGAGTGGGATGAGAAGGAAGGTCCCTGGACAATAACAGGGCAGCACTATGCAGCAGAGGAATAGAGAGGATGTGGAGGTGGGGGTGCGAGGGGGGTGATGGGGAGAATGACCCAGCATTGTCTATTGCCAAGAACTGGAATGGAGTCAGGAGAAACCCAGGTTTGAGTCCTGGCCCACAGGTTGAGTGACTATGGGCAAGTCACTTCACTAACAATTGAACAATGGGTTTTTTTATAGGGCTTTTTAAAGGAAGATTATATAAGCAGAGGCAGCTTGGTGGAACAATGGATAGAATAGTTGACCTTGTAATCAGGAGGACCAAAGTTCAAATCCTGTCTCAGATAGTTTCCAGCTATGTGATCCTAGATGTATCATTTAACTTCTCTTGGTCTCAGTTTCCGCATCTCTAAAATGAAGATAAGAATAGCACATGCTACCTCATCGGTTACTTTAAGAATCAAATGAGATAACACGTAAATTCCTTTGCAAGCCTGTAATAAGTACAACATAAATGCTAGCTGTTATTATCATTATTAGAAGCTAAAGCACTATATAGAAATATTATTACTATTATTAGGGGCCCATATCTCATCTCAAATGCAACATTCATGCCAGCATCCCTGCCAGCACAAGCAGGAGGTAGAAACCTCAATCATCTCTTCTTTGGAGATTCTGGGCCCAGGAGTTAGGTCTGCATTATGTTTCTGCTGCTTGTTCTTTAAAGGGGCACCTTTTCATTGTTTTTTTTATTCAAAAAACAGGAGAAAGACCTCTATATAAAAGAAATCTGAGAAATTCGTTTTATAAATCTTCATGAAACTTTGGGGAAATCTCATTGGTGAAGGTGTCTCAATTTTCCAGATATTTTTTTGTCTGATTCAGAGATCTAGTTCTGACACTATAAAATTTGTCTGTGTTCAACAGATTTTTTTTTTTGGCAAGGCAATTAGGGTTAAGTGATTTGCCCAGGGTCATCCAGCTGTCCATGTCAATATGTCTGAAGTCAGAGTTGAACTTAGGTTCTCCTGATTCCAGAGCCAGTACCATATCCATTTTCAACAGATTTACATGAAAAAGGAGTAGGGTTTCTATTGTAAATTGAGGAACACCTAAAAATTAATATATTGTTTGTCATATTTTAACATCGATAATAAGAATATAGCATGCCTCAAGTGCTAACAAAGCCTTTTCCAGGAATAGATGAATGGATCTCATTTCTCAGTTTGTGGATATTAATGCAGAAACCATTTCCAAAGGTAAGTACTCTTTAATACTTAATTTGGGGCTGTCACAATCTGCCTGACATCATAGTTGTCTCATTCCTCCTATGACATAGCTAAAGACCTTCCACTGCGTTCCCTCCACTGTATCCAGACCTGTCTGCAGTCACTAGTTTCTGTCTTTGTACCAAGTATATAGGACCATAGAAGATTAAACTTGGAAGGAATCTTAAAGACCATATAGCCAAATCTCCTCATTTTAAGTTGATGGAAGCTGAGCCCCTAGAAAGCTTCAATGACTAGCCCAAAGTTACGCAGCTAATTAATGGTAGAACCAGAGCAAGAATCTAAGCTTCCCGACACCCCCCCCCCCAACTCACTCCAGTCTATTGCTCTTTGTGCCACACTGTGCTGTACCTCTTGGAGGATTCTGGTTCATGTAGACATCACCTAAATATCAGTCTCATATCCCCATGTCCTAAGCAATCGTAATTCTAAACAACTGAAATTTATATGGCCTTTTAGAGCTCACGAAGTGATTTTCTCACAATCCCCAAGAGGTCAAATGTTGTACAATTGAAAGAGCACTGGAGTTGAAATCAGAAGACCTGAGTTCAAGACCTGTCACTTTACTGCCAGTGTGGCCTTGGGCAAATCACTTTTTTGTTGTTTATACTTATTTGCTTACATATTGTCCCCCATTACTTTGTGACCTCCTTGAGGGCAGGGGCTATCTTTTGCCTCTCTTTGTATCGCCAACATTTAGTACAATGCCTATCACATGGTAAGCACGTAAAAATGTTTGCTGAATCTTGGAATCACACAGGTATCATTATTCTAGAACTATTGAATTTTAAATCATCTCCTCTAACCCTTTCATTTTACAGATGAAGAAACTAAGTCCCAGAAAGGCAAGCGTCTCTAAGGCCTAAAAAGAGGTAAAACCATGACAAAGCTAAGACAACCAGTATCACTTGGGAGTACATCCCTGAAACAGAGTTGCAAATCTCCAAGGATTTTCAACCGTGCTGTTCTGTTGTCCTGCACAGGCTGTTCCTCCTGACATCAGTGGGATTTGAAAGTGTGGGCTGCTGTGAGGATGCTATGATCTGGTGAGGCCAAGACCCAGCGACAGCCCCCCCACTCAGCAAAACTTCAAATAATCTTCCCTCCTCAAAAATATAAACACTAAAATATTCAAAGTTACAGACTTCAAATAGAGTTTTGATAGGAAAGTTATTGCTTTCTACTTGATTCATGGATTCAAAGATAAAAGAAAAATTCTTCCTTTTTTCCCCTTCCAATATGAATGTTATCATCAATATAATCCTGTAGATAGAGTCCATCTGCTTCATCAAAGGAGATGTCGTACAGTGGAAAAAATCCTTGGAGTGGAGTCAGAGCTCCTGGGTTCAAGTCTCAGCTCTGCTCCACACTAACGTCTGTGGCCTTAGGTAAGTTATTTAAACTCTGTAGCTTCAGTGTCCTCACTTGCAAAATGAGACTGAGTCAGATGATCCCTAAAGTCTCTTCCAGCTCTAAATCTACGAAAGTATGAAACATCTGGCAGGATATCTGAATGAGACATACATATGAACTCACCTTCTTCTACCTACTCACTGCAGAAATGCTAAAAATGCCCCACAATAACGAAAAATAACATAGACCACAAACAGTGGAAAGAAAATCCCACAAAGAAATCCCCAGAGAAGGGAAAACCAGCAAAGAGACTGATGGAGAAAAAAAAGCTTCTAATATAATGATGAAACTATTGGGTAAAATAATAGGGTTGAGAAGGAGAGACTGATTCTTTGGTAACTACAATGGGAATCCCAGAAAAGAGAATAGAATAGTGTTATGAACTCTGGTAGCAGTTAGAAGACTGAATAAAGACAGTGAAGGGGGTATCTCTGGAGCAAAATTAGAATCCTCAATATTTTATCAGGAAACAGCCTCCCTGTCATAGAGGATGGCATTCTGAAAAGTGCAAGAAGAGACAACATGATTGCTTCTTGTCCTTTGCTGAGCTTACAAAAGAAAAATGCCAGTTGATGAGATATTTTATACCTTTAGCATTCCTGTGAGAGACTGTCAATGGAAAGAGATCAAGGTAAAGAGCCAAGGGTCCTATGCTACATAAACCCCTGTGTGACCTTAGGCAAGTCATTCTACTTCTCAGTTCCCTTATCTGTAAAATGGGGAGAGTAATACTTTCACTATGTGCCTTTGTTAATCTAAAAAGAGCTAAAGAAAATATAGTTGTTGCCTATGATTAGCTGGGTAGCAAATCGTACACATCTATAACTGTAATATAAAATTATGACTGATATTTATATAAAGTTTTCAAAGCACAACAACCCTATGTGGTGGTTAGTGTAAGTAAGGATTAAAATTATCTTTTACAGAGAAGAAAATAGACTTAGAGAAATTAAATGATTTAGCATCCCGGGACTTGTAAGTATCCTATAAGTCACATCATCCAAACCTCTCTTTCAAGATAAGAAAATTGAGGCCACAAAGGTTGTGAGTTACCCAAGGTCACACAGGTGCTTGTGGTGGAGGGCTTGAAGAGAAGACCTGGGTTCAAATCTGAATGACCTGTAATGCTATAGAGGTCACTTAACCTCTCTGGGCCTCAGTTTCATCACCTGTAAAATGATAACATTGGACTAAACATTCTCTAATAACCTTTCCGATTCTAGACCATATGACCCTAAGTAGCACGACTGGAAGTCAGAACCAGTTCCTGCTATTCTCTGCCAAGAGCCTTTGCCCAGGATCACCCAAGTTTTGGAGCCAGGACTTGAATCTAGGACTTCTGACTTCAAGACTAACTGGAATGGGAACTGGAATACATTGCTGACTCCCTGTGCTCTGACACATGATAAATGAACTACGAAGATGTAAAAAAAAAGGGGGAGGGGTGAGATTCAGCATGGGAAATTACAAGTTGAAGACTCCCTAGTGAGGTTGACATTGAATTGGACTTCTGAGGATGGGTAGGCAATTGACCAGCAAAGAAGATGGCAGAGTCATCCAAAGAGAAAAGCGTGAGGAATGTTGGTGAAGAGAAAGTAGTCTAATTTGATAATAATAGTAGGAGTAGCAATAGTAATAATAATTTCAATAATGATAGCTAGTATTTGCATAATGCCCAGTATGTGTCAGGCACTGTGCTAAGCATTCTACAGTTGTTTCATTTGATCCTCACAGAAACCCTGGGAGGTAGGACTATTATTATCTTCCCTTTATAGTTGAAGAAATTGAGAAATTGAGACAGAGTTTAAGTGACTTGACTAAGGTCACAGAGCTAATAAGTGTTTGAAGCCAGATTTGAACTCAAGAGTTCCCTGACTTCAGGACCAGCACTCTATCCAAGCACCACCTACCTAGTACATAGATCATATAGCCAAGAGCAATATGAAATCAAACTGGAAAGGCAGGATGGCATCAGATTGTAGGGGGCCTTAATACTAAATAAAAGAATCTAGGCCAGGGATGGGGATCCTGCAGCCTCGAGGCCATGTATGGCCCTTTAGGTGCTTAAGTCTGGCCCATTCAGTCAAAGCCAAACTTGAGGACCCTTTGACTGATTAGGCAGAACTTGAGGACCTAGAGGGTCACATGTGGCCTCAAGGCTGCACCTTCCGCACCCCAGAACTCAGTGGCCAATAAAGGATCACAGAAGATTTGGGTGCAGAAAGGTGATATAACCATCTGTATGTGTGAAGATTTGTCTGACAGCAACATGAAGGATGGATTGGAGACAGAGAGAAAAATCTGTTAGGATGCTATTCCAATTGTCCCAGTGAGTGCTAAGGAAGGCATGCACTAGGTTAATGGCAGTGGTTAAAGAAGAAGAGGAAAGGAATACAGGAATGATTGGAAGGCAAGGGAAATTTAAGGGCTCAAAGTTCCAATTTGCAGTATCAGGAACACATTTTCCCCTGGCTATATAGTAAAGGTAGGAAGTTCACCCCCTCTCCACTTTCCTTAACTTCCTTCCTCTCAAAGCTCCCACTAGTGTTTGTTTTAGAGCTAGGGATATGGTGTAAAGACTGGGGCTCCTTGAGATCAAGCATAATGGCTTCCTCTGCTGAGATAAATCCCTGATGATATTCAGCCCTGGGCTGTCTCCCTATAGAGGAGGCTCCAAAAGTCTTAATTTTTTGACTAATTTTTGACTAATTTTTTGAGCTTTAACAGCTTAAAAGTACACTAAGATTTTTGAAGTGCCCTGTCCATCTTCACTGTGGCCTCAGCTTTGGCCCTCCTATTCCCTCTAGTGCTACCATTACTAGACCAGGTTCAAGAGTTTCTCCCCTCCCCTGGCCTACTGAGGAACAGATAGCATTTGGCAATTTCTCCATTCTAAAACAGTGATCCACAACCAATGGTCATCCAGCCTTTCCTTGAATACTCCCAGTGGGGGGAGCCCACTGTCTCCTGAGGCAGCCCATCCCGTTTGGGGCTAGTTATATTGGTTGGGATATTTTTCTTTACATCATGTTTTCTTCTTGAGACTTTGCTCTATTGTTCCTAGATCTTCTCTGACCAATAGAAAAAGATTAATCTCTCATGTCTATGACAGCCTTGTAGGACTTAAAGATGGCTATCCTGTCCCTCCGACATCATTTTTTTTTTCAGATTAAATATCTGCAGTTCCTTCAATGTTTGATCTCCCAAGGGATGATCTCAAAGTGCCTCTTGGTCACTCTGCTGGATGCTCTGTAGTTTAGCAATGTCCTTCCTAATTCATATACGTTCAGAACTGAACACAAAAATATCTGGTGTTTTACATCCATTTCACATTGATCCTTACAACAATACTGTGAGGCAGGTACTACAGATATAATTATCCCCATTTTACAGCTGAGGAAATTGAAGACTAAGAGACAGCAGATGATTTGCCCACAGTCACATTGTAACTGTTGGAACTGGGATTCAAACCATCTCTCCTGGCCTCAGGTCCTACAATCTTTGCTTTACACAGACTGTCTAGAAGTGGGAATTTCCAAAGGAATAGCAAAGGGGAAGGGGCTTCTGCGTCCAACTCAATTGATTCTATGCCAATCCATCAACAAGCATATTTTTAAGCACCCACAATGTGTCAGGCACTGTCCTAGAGGCAGGATTGTTGGGGGCGGGGGGAAGAGAGAGAGGAAGGGAGGGAAAGAGGAAAGGAGAGAGAAACAGAGGGAGAGAGAGAGAGAGAGAGAGAGAGAGAGAGAGAGAGAGAGAGAGAGAGAGAGAGAGAGAGAGAGAGAGAGAAAAGGAGGGAGAGAGAGATTGTATTTTAACCTAAAGGAGTCAGTGAAGCCTCTTGAAGAAAATAGTGTCAAATCCACCCCAGTTCTTTGCAGAGGTAGGAAGTCCACAACTGTAGAACATTGCACGTATTTTCAGATTTTTTCTATGTATTGACCATTTATGCCACTTTTTATTTTTTTGTTTTTAAAAATACTATTTATTATATGGCATAGCATTCTGAAGGGGAAGGAGAGGGATACTGGAAAAAAATATGGCAGTGTGAAAAAAAGACATCAATAAAAACTTTTTTTGGAAGAAAATAATGTCAGAATCTTAGAAAGGGATGAAGCAAGGTGCAAGGAAACGAACAGTCCAGCAGGGGTGAGGAACCTGTGTGTGGCCCTCTAGGTCCTCAAATGTGGCCCTTCGACTGAATGCAAACTTCACAAAACAAATATAATCCTTAATAAAAGGATTTGTTCTATGAAACTTGGATTCAGTCAATAAGCTGCACCCAAAGACCTCACATGTGACCTCAAGGCTACAGGTTACTCTCCCCTGGTCCAGGCTATTGCAATGCCCACATCATCTGGAGAGGCAGAAATGCATTACTATTAATAATAATAACTCGTATTTATATAGTGCTTGAAGATTTGCAACATGCTTTACACATTTACAGCTGACCCTCACAACAGCCCGGTGAGGCAGGTGCTATCATTATCCCTATACAAGGAAACTGAGGATGAGACGGTAAGTGTCAAAGGCAGACTTTGAACTCAGGTCTTCTGACTCCAAACACAGAATTTCATCTACTTTGCAGCTTATTTGCTTCTAACAAAAACATATCAAGCTATCTAATAATAGAAAAGTAGAGTCAGCACATGTATTGCTACTTTTACGTGGGTTTACATGGCTTTTCTTCTTAGTCATAGATATATGCACATGCTGTCATCCCCACTCCAAGTTCTAAGACTGGATCTGTGCTTTCAAGTTGAATGTCTGCATAGTGTTGTTTTGTAAACATATTTTCTAAAACATTTTTAGTAGAGGGGGACAAGCATAGGCCTGGGAATCAGAAAAACTACGTTTGAGTCCCTGCCCTATCACTTACTGTGAGTCACTTCACTTTCCTGGGGATCAGTCTCCTCCTCTGTTAAATGGGGCGCCGAACTATTTCTTCTCTTAAACCTCTTTCATGTCAAGCCTTCTAGAAGCCCTGAAGTCTATTTTTACCCTAACTGTAAACAGCTGATTGCCTATTTATCAAGTACCTGCCCTTACCAATTGATTATCAGATGTCTTGGTGTGAAGTCTGATATACCAGCACAGATAGTTTTTTAAACTGACTATAGAGTTCAGTTACAGAAGAAACCAAAACGCCATCTCCTTTATTGGAGAAACTATCATCTTCTCTGCTTGAAGAAGAAATTTTCCAAACTTCTTTCCTGAAAGCAGAAAATATCACTTTGCTAGCAGCGACACCTTGTGGTAATCTCTGACAGAACATTGTAACCTGTCTGTCCCATCATTGCCTTTCCTGGTTTGGATGCTGGGACCCACCTTATCACTGAGAGAGGTGAATTTCCCTGCTCTCTTTTATCACAAGAGAGTTTAGGGATTAACAATCATGAAATAATTTTATCTTTTTAGAGTAAAAAGGAACAAAACATTAATCCTCCTACTTACCCACCCATCTCCCACCCCGTACAGAATTAGAGCCCCCTAGTCTGATTGAAGTGAAACCTTTATCTTTGAGGTGCACAGTCACCAGATGGAGCAAAAATACTGAAGCCCACATTACAAAAGGAAAAACTTCCAAACACTCAGCATTATCTCAAAATGGGATACTTCTGGAGATAATGCGTTTTGCCCCGCTGATGATCTCTCTTCAATCAGAGACTGGATGGTCATAGTATAGGGATGTTGTGGGTGGGATTCTTGCTCAGGTAGGAGTTGGATGAGATGGACTCTGAGGTCCCTTCAACCTCTGATATTCTGTACAACTTTGAATAATATAGGAATTCCCAACCTTTTGTGAGGAGGACCTTAAAATCACTGGTTGATGTGAAAGCTGTCAGTGAGATTTCTGCAGTGGTAGAATTTGGCTTAGAAATGTACCAGATAGGAAGCTTAGTGTGGAAGTACTGCATTTGGAATCATGAGATTCTCCCACTTTCTACCTGTATAAGCTTGGGCAAGTGACTAAACCTCTCTAGTCTCAGTTTCCTCTTTTGTAAAGTAAAGGAGGTGGACGCAATTAGGGATTTTTAACCTAGGATCTGTGATTTTTAAAATATATTTTGATAACTGTATTTCATATAATCCTACATATTTTATATATTTTAAAAACATTATTCTGAGAAAGGATCAATAGTCTTTACCAGATTATCAAAGAGGTTTATGACACAAGAAAGATTAAAAATCCCTACACTAGATGTTTTCCAAAGTTCTAGATCTATGAACCTGTGATCCTAAAGCTCTGAAATCTCCTGGTAAATCCTATCTGCTGATTGGCAGATGTGAAATTTGGGCCAAGAAAACCATTTTGAATATAATATACAGAAACACTTTTTATAAATGTGTATTTTTAATGACAGAAAATTCTACTGTTCATGATTTAAAGGTATTTATTTCTGATTTTGTTGCATGTGTTTTAGGAAAGGCTTAAAGCTTTCAAGTGAATGGTAACACACATAGGGTATGCAATTTTCAAACCTTGCCTAGGGTGCCCAAATATTTTTCCTGGGCTCTTTCTAATGATTAGAATTCCCTGACTAATTTTTCCCTGTCCCCTCAGGTAGAATGGTGAAACTTTCCCACTTAGTTGAGAATCTATTTTCCCTTAGAAAAAGGTTATATATTTTCCCTAACTGCCACATTGTATTATTAATTGATAGGGTTGTTTTGAAGATTGCATTGGACCAAAAAAAATGTTGTCTGACATTTAAGTTGTAAACACTGCAAAATACTATGTGGACCTACATTATATTATTATTGAAAGAGCTTTGTAATTAAGAAAGTCTCCAGTAAGTGTTACCTATTGCTCCTATCAAGCAGCAACTCCTATCAACTTATTTCCTCTTGCTTTTGTCCTTAGTGGAGTCAGAGAGCTAAGACTAGATGGCCGTTGAGGTTCCTTCTTTTTACGCAAAATAGTCTTCTGGACAAAATCAACTGGAAGAGTAAATTCAGTGTCTCATGCTCTTTTCTCTTCCAAAGATAAAATTGGATGACACATTTTTGTAGATCAAGTAGAAATCAATCCCACCTATTTAACCTTGATACATTTGTCAGGTAAGAACACATAATGACCCTCTTGCACTGATAAATTTATCAAGTGAGAATATGTTTCAATAAATCTGTCAATTAAAGAGAATTTTCCCCTGTACTCTGTTAAGTTCTAGTAAGACAGTGTGTAACAGACTTTCATAAAGATAATAACTTGGGGGGATAACAACTGTACAAATTATGTTGCCATAAAATAGCCTTTTATGAAAAGTAATAAAATTGATGTCAACTGAAAATCATGATAAGAAGCATACCAGTGGGGGCTCAGGAACTAGATCACTTCAAAAAACTATCTTCAATTCTGCAAGGCTAGCACTTGAAGTCTAAGAAAAACAACCCTTGACTAAGAGGACTTAGTAGTTATACTCTTAGGACCCAATTCCTCATTGGAAATAAGAACTGGGATAGTAGCTCCCAAGCATGTATTATATCTTTGTAACTGTGCTGGTGCCTATTACAGTGTGATGAACTTTGTAGGTACTTAATAAGACCATAGATCTGTCACTGAAAAGAACGTAGGAGGTCATTTCATCCAACCTCCTCTACTTATAGAAGAAAAAGCTAAAACTCAGAGAGGTTAAGTAACCTGTCAGAAGTCTACTTGAATTTGGCAGAATTGGATTTGAACACTGGTCTAACTTGATGAACTAGCTTTCTTTCTTCTATAAAAAAAAATTTTTTTTGAATGCCCTCACATCTTTTCCAACATGTTGGTGATTCTTATCTAAACCTCCTTAAGTACTTCATAAACTTTTAGTCCCAGAGTCCCAGACTAGCTATAGAGTTCCCTAAAGTATCTGACAAGGGCTAAATATCCCAAAAGTCACCCCTGGGCTCCCACTATGCCCCAATATTTTCTACTCAGTATTAACTAGAAACTATACTGCTAACAAACACTTATGATCCAGTGTGAAGCCCTGAAGTCATCTCCTGCAGAACTGGTGCAATCTAACACTCTGCCGAGAAATTTTTTTAACTGCCTTTGATTACAGGCCTGGGTTTTAGGTGGAGCCCTTGTTTTTCTACACCCGTGCTTTCTGGCAAGATCCACAAGTTCTATGTATATCCTCCCATAAGATAGAGCTAAGCCTTCAGGCACTCACTCCCACAACTTTATATTAAAATCATAAGGTCTCATTCTTGGAACTTTTCGCCCAGGATTTCAGTCAAACCCTGGGAGACTGGTATGCATAGACTTCTTTTCAAGGTAGCCAAAAGTCTATGAATCAATTGACAGGATAAGATACCAGTTTGGAATATTTTCTTAATGTCAAAAGATCATAAGGCAAGCAATAAGGGTGGCATGTGTGCGTGTGTGTGTGTGTGTGTGTGTGTGTGTGTTGGGGGAATAGTTATTTGAAAGGTAACTGCAGATGGAATGCTAACTTACTAACTCCTAGGTCTATTTAAGGCCCCCTGAACACAACTGGAGCTAGCTTTCCTAGTATTTTGTTTCTGGACATCTGGGCCAAACCAATCTTGAGATACCTCAGGCTTGGAACTAAAAACTGCAGACTTTGCAGGCACTCCTTGTATATGTTGTGCTGTGACATCTACACCGTTTCTAGGCTTTGCTTTCTATTATTCTCTTCCCATGCCCCTCACCTCAGCCTCTAGGAACCCTTTGCTCACTTTGAGGCTTGGCTCAAGTACCATCTCCTTCAAGAAGCCTTTCCTGATTCCAGCCATTGTCAGTATGTCCTCCCCACTCCCCAAGTCTCTGAAGATTTAATTTCCATATGTCTCTATTTATCTGTAAACATACTGCATCACTCTTATGGAAAGCTGGCTCCTTGAGGATCAGGATGATCTCATTTTTTGTTTTTGTACTCCTATTGTCTGGAACATTTTGGGGTGGGAGGGAGGACTAGACCTATGATTTCATGGTATAGAGAACTGCAGACAAGGAAATGTCCTAGATTTAGACAGGTTACCACCTGCTCTGCAATGCATTGTCTTAAAAAGTTGCCAGGAGCATTAAGAGGTTAAGTGATTAGACCAGAATTAGGACTCAGAGTCAAGATTTAAACTCAGAAAAACAACCTCAGGAAGACACAGGAGCTGGCAAGCAAGTCAATTGCCCCTATCACTTCAACCACCACATCCTTTTAAACAAGATGGTGACAGCCAGGGACCATAAGCCACAAAGCCCTGGAAATTGCTATGTTCCATCTCACCAGACCACCAACTCTGCTTCCAAGCTGATGCTCCTCCATCAATCATCAAACAGAGAAATCCCAGTGAAGAAGAGATCCACCATCCTTACCACTCCCAGCATCAACTACCAACCAACTTCCACCAATGGGCAAGTAAGCCCAAGGAGCCTGGGAATAGAAATAGCAGCAGTAATACGAAGCACTACCACCACCATCACCACCACCTGCCTTTGTGGTCCTAGTTCCAGATCAGCCCCTACAGCCATTATTCAGAGAAACAGCTCCTGTGGAGTATGGGTCCATTCATCCCATCCATCTCCACTAACTGCCAATAACAGAGCAAGGCAGACTAACTGAAGAAGAAAGGCACCCTCAAAGAAAGACAAAAAGCCATACTTTCCAGAAGAGTCGAGCCACTACCACAGACCAAAGACAACCAGTTTCACTTCCGTCTCAACTTCCAGAATTGTCATCTAAGAACTAATCCCCATAGAGATGTGATGTGACAACCTCTTACGGAGGTGATATAGCCCCTACCTCAGCCTCAGTCATCCTACTGAAGTCTCAGAAAATAAGGTTCTTGCCACCCAGGTCCTCAGCACTGTTGAAAGTTTCAACAGCAGAAACAGATGTGAATTTATCAGTAAAAATTTAGCAAAAAGAAGACACTTTGTTGCTGCACCCTAAGGACCATGGAACTATCCATCTGACTTGCAGCTGAAACCTTTCATATGTGTGGTCTCCCTCATTACAATGTGAGCTACTTGGTTCTTACTGCACAGAGACCTCGTGGACCTGCCCACAAAGCATGACCTCTTCGCCCCTGTGTGACTCTAGAACCAGAACTCCTTGCAGTTCTCAGTCTGGGCTCCACAAGCCAGCAAGCAGTGCTGAAGATGTCTCCTCTCCCAGTCAGAAGCTGTTGCTGCTTGAAAAGACAGCCTTAATACTGAGCTCACAAAGGGGAGGCCAGGAAGGGATTGTTCCAACCTGGCACAAACTGGGCCAAGGGGCCTGAGGAGGGGCTGATGCTTAAATTCCTCTGCCTGGTTTCTGTTCCCTCTGCCTGTGGGTCTGTTGATTTGGGGAGGGGAGAGGGAGGTGGTGTGTGTGTGTGTGTGTGTGTGTGTGTGTGTGTGTGTGTGTGTGTGTGTTTGGAAGGCTCTATTTTCATTCATTTTTGTTTTACTATTACAGATACCATGGGTTGAAGTTTGAGCCTCTAGTTACATATTAAAACTAGCTACAAGAGAGAAAATAGAATGTGAGTTTCTTGAGAATCGAATTGAGATTGTGTTGTTTTTCTATTTATACCCCAGTGCTTGTGAGCAGAGTGCTTTGCTCATGGTAATTGCTTAATTAATGCTTCATTCATTCATTCATTCATTCATTCATTCATTCATTCATTCACTGAAAGTCATCTCTTTATCCACTATGCCATGCTGTCTGGAACACTTAAGAAGTACTCAATAAATGCTTGTTGATTGAGGGATTAACTGAGATCTGATTATCCCTTAGGGCATGGAGCTCTGATGGCCTGGTGACAACGAAGCATGGGACAGATGGGGCTTTGTACCAGGTTTGCCGCTGATGGAATGGGGAGAGGAAGAGACCATTAAAACCACTATCCCTGGGATTCACCTTATGATACTCCATTAACCTGAGCACAAGCACACTTTCTTCCTCAGATGATCATTCATTTTATCTATTGAATTATTAGCAGAGCCTACTCCATCCCTCAGTCTTACAAGGGTGAAGGTTGGATTTTTTTCTCTATCCTAGGTGCCCCCTGGGGATCAGCCTATTCTTTGCACAGTGGTGCCTGTCTCCTTACCCCTCAAGTGAAAATATTCCCATCAAGTGAAAATATTCTGCTAATAGCAGAGCTAGAAAACATTTGTGCACTTTAGGTAGCATTAGAATGTTGTGTCCCAGGAGTGTTACTATTATAGAATCAGGGAATTTCAAAGTGATTAGGGTCAGTCATCATCTAGTTCAACCTATGCCCCTCAAAGAATCTCTACCACAATAGACTGGACAAATGATCACCTAACCTTTGTTTGAAAACCTCCACTGAAGGGAAATTCACTGCCTCCTGAGGCAGCCCATTCCACATCTGAACATCAAGCCTACATTTTCCTCTTTGCTACTTTCATCCAGTGTTCCTAGTTCTTTGGCCAGACAAAACAAGTCTAATCCTTCTTTCATGTAATAGGCTTTAAAGACAGCTACCAGAATCCCTCTGAGTCTTCTTCTCCAACTTAAACAAACCTTATTTCTTCAACCAATCCTGATATGGCATGAACCCAAAGACCTCCAACTTGGTTGCTGTCCTCTGGACATTCTTCAGTTTCTCAGTTTTCTTCCTAAGTTGTGGTAGTCAGAATTAAACACAATATTCCACTTCTGGTCTAACCTGGATAGCATACTCTAGCACTTATCACTCTTCCATGTAGGCCAAGATCACACTGGGTTTTTTTAGGTCTTACTGGAGGCTTTGAGTTTCCATTGCAACATGTATAGCTGATTTACCACAAAATAAATACCTGCATGCAAAGAAAAGCAGAATTTTCAGAAATTAAGAATGTACATTCAGAAACAAAAAACATTAATAGGAGTCTTTCTTTATGCTTCTTTGCAAATTTCACCACAGGTACAGCTTATCTTCCCTGCCACTAGTTCTGACTACACCCTGTCTTATATTTGCTATATTAAAAGAAGTCATATTGACCATGAAAAGACTTACACTTTAAAAATTTCTTTGGGAAGAGCCAAGATGGTGGAGCAGAAAGATACAGATATGCTAGCTCTGAACCCAGAGCCCATAAAATACCTGTAAAGAAGAACTTCCAACAAATTCTAGAGCAGCAGAAGCCACAGAACGATGGAACAGAGGAGATTTTTGTTCCAGAGAGCCCTGAAAAACCAACACCAAAGATCCCTCGCCCACCAGACCTGGAGCAGAGCCCAGCCCTGCCTTGGCTGCACTGCACCAAGAGGAGCAGATCCGAGCAGGCTTCAGGGACAGAATCTCCAGCAGCAGCTCAGGTACCTCCACCCACAGGCGCTAAAGGTCAGTGAAAGAGTCTTTTTGGCTCGCTGAGAGGGGAGTGGGGTGTCCCCATAACTCAGGCCTCCTCAGGAGGCAGCAGCAGAGGCAGCAGCAGACAAGGGCTCCCAAAGCAGGCAGGAGCCCAGATCCATTGTTGAAGGTCTCCACATAAACCCCCTGAGGGAACTGAGCCCATGAGGCGGCCCTTCCCCAACATGAGCACCTGAACTTAATCTCACACTGAATAGCAGCCCTGCCCCCGCCAAAAGCCCTGAGCATCTGAATCTCAGCCCCCAAGCACTAGCTGGGTGGATCTGGAGGCGTGGTGGGTGTGGAAAGGAAACTCAGAAGTCAAGTCACTGGCTGGGAAAATGCCCAGAAAAGGGAAAAAAAAAATAAGACCATAGAAGGTTACTTTCTTGGGGAACAGATATCTCCTCCCTTCCTTTCTGATGAGGAAGAACAATGCTTACCATCAGGGAATGACATAAAAGTCTAGGCTTCTGTATCCCAAACATCCAGAATAAATATTCCATGGCCTCAGGCTGTGAAAGAGCTCAGAAAAGATTTTGAAAATCCAGTTAGAGAAGTGGAGGAAAAACTGGGAAGAGAAATGAGAGAGATGTAAGAAAAGCATGAAAAGCAGGTCAACACCTTGCTAAAGGAGACCCAAAAACATGCTGAAGAAAATTACACCTTGAAAAATAGGCTAACTCAACTGGCAAAAGAGGTTCAAAAAGCCAGTGAGGAGAAGAATGCTTTCAAAAGCAGAATTAGCCAAGTGGAAAACGAGGTTCAAAAGCTCACTGAAGAAAATAGTTCTTTCAAAATTAGAATGGAACAGATGGAGGCTAATGACTTTATGAGAAACCAAGAAATCACAAAACAAAACCAAAAGAATGAAAAAATGGAAGATAATGTGAAATATCTCATTGGAAAAACAACTGACCTGGAAAATAGATCCAGGAGAGACAATTTAAAAATTACGGGACTGCCTGAAAGCCATGATCAAAAAAAGAGCCTAGACATCATCTTTCATGAAATTATCAAAGAAAACTGCCCTGATATTCTAGAACCAGAGGGCAAAATAAGTATTCAAGGAATCCACCAATCACCACCTGAAAGAGATCCAAAAAGAGAAACTCCTAGGAACATTGTGGCCAAATTCCAGAGTTCCCAGGTCAAGGAGAAAATATTGCAAGCAGCTAGAAAGAAACAATTCAAGTATTGTGGAAATACAATCAGGATAACACAAGATCTAGCAGCTTCTACATTAAGGGATCGAAGGGAATGGAATAGGATATTCCAGAAGTCAAAGGAACTAGGACTAAAACCAAGAATCACCTACCCAGCAAAACTGAGTATAATACTTCAGGGGAAAACATGGTTTTTCAGTGAAATCAAGGAATTTCAAGCATTCTTGATTAAAAGACAAGAGCTGAAAAGAAAATTTGATTTTCAAACCCAAGAATCAAGAGAAGCATGAAAAGGTGAATAGCAAAGAGAAGTCATAAGGGACTTACTAAAGTTGAACTGTTTACATTCCTACATGGAAAGAGAATATTTGTAACTCTTGAAACTTTTCAGTATCTGGGTAGTGGGTGGGATTACACACATACACACGCACACACGCACAGAGACAAAGAGCACAGAGTGAATTGAATATGATGGGATCATATCTTTAAAAAATGAAATTAAGTGGTGAGAGAGAAATATATTGGGAGGAGAAAGGGAGAAATGGAATGGGGCAAATTATCTCTCATAAAAGAAGCAAGCAAAAGATTTTTTAGTGGAGGGAAAAAGAGGGGAGGTGAGAGAAAAACATGAAGTTTACTCTCATCACATTCGACTAAAGGAAGGAATAAAATGCACACTCATTTTGGTATGAAAACCTATCTTACAATATAGGAAAGTGGGGGTAAAGGGGATAAGCAGCAGGGGGGGGGATGATGGAAGGGAGGGCAGTGGGAGAAGGGAGCAATTTGAAGTCAACACTCTTGGGGAGGGACAGCACCAAAAGAGAGAATAGAAGCAATGGGGGGCAGGATAGAATGGAGGGAAATATAGTTAGTCTTACACAACATGACTATTATGGAAGTTATTTGCAAAACTACACAGATATGGCCTATATTGAATTGCTTGCCTTCCCAAAGGGAATGGGTGGGGAGGGAGGGATGAAGAGAAGTTGGAACTCAAAGTTTTAGGAACAACTGTCGAGTACTGTTCTTGCTACTAGGAAATAAGAAATACAGGTAATGGGGTATAGAAAGTTATCTGGCCTTACAGGACAAAAGGGAAGATAGGGACAAACGAAGGGAGGAATGATAGAAGAGAGGGCAGATTGGTGATAGGGGCAATTAGAATGCTTGGTGTTTAGGGGTAGGGGGAAGGGAGAAATGGGGAGAAAATTTGGAACCCAAAATTTTGTGAAAATGAATGTTAAAAGTTAAATAAATAAATTTTTAAAAAAATTTCTTCGTCCCATTCCTTCTTAAAACCCAAGTCTCATTATTGGATGATGAATGTGAATCTGTGAATAAGCAACGTTTTTTTCCACCAAGTAAAATACTACCTTTCTCTGATTGAGGCATAGACTAAATATAATTCACACCTATCAATAACATCTAAACTATATTAATTTTCCCAATAATATAATCATTAAAAAGTATTTGTTTTTCAACTACCTAGTTACTCTCCAAATTACAACTGACCAACCTAGCTACTTTCACAGTCCTTACAACATAAACACCCCACTCACCTACCACCAAAACAAACAAACAAAAAAACCGTCTTCTTATCCCATCCTACCTCCACAACATTAATTCAAAAACATATTTCCACTTGGTGGTTGGCACACTGAGTGTCTGATCCAAAGTCTTTCTATCACTTCCTTTCCCATAGAGGGAAGAAAAGAAATGATGGAAAGAGATCTTTTCATTTCATCCATGCTAACAAGTCAGGTGACCCCAACTCAGGTAATCTTTTTCACATGGATGTACATCCTCCCATGGTTCTCTCTCATTTAACCATTTCTTTAAACGTAAAACCTGAGGGCAAGGGCTGTCTTTCATCTCTTTTTTTTTTAACTCAGCACTTAGCAAAGTGCCTGGCACATACTAGGCATTTAATAAATGTTGACTGATTGATTCTTTCTCTGAGTTTTTCTTTCTCTCTTCCTAAATTTAGCTCAAGATGAAAATGTCCCTGAATGCAGGCATAGTACTATATCCCTGATGAATGTTTATCAAGTTTTGAGTCATATTCTCTTAATGAATAAGCTACTCAAATGGAAGTAAGTTTAGCACCTTTGTGTAACATTGGGCTAGTTACTTAATCCATAAGGATTAAGTTACTTAATCCATAGTTACTTAATCCATAAGGGCCTTCCAGCTCTAAATCTGTGATTCTATGAATGCTTTCAAATAACTAGTGAATCATTTAAATTTACTGAAGACTAATTAATGAAATGGTGTGTGGGCATAATGCATTTGCATTATTGTGGGTTTGGTAACATTTCATTGTTCTGTTTTTTTTTAATATTACAAAGATTTACAGACTGCCCCCATTTCTGTTTCATTATTGGGGAAAAGCAAGGATCCAAGCTTTAAGTAGTAATTATTTTATTTATTTTATTCTGAACTTGAGAAATAAAATAAGCATTTCCATAGCATACTGACGGGGGAGGGGAGGGAGGGCTAACATTAAATGTTTAATATTAAAGGCCCGGCTGCTGATCTCTTTTGTTTACCTCTGTTTCTGACACAAGACAATACCCGAGAAATGGTCATTTTATGTTTCTTTCAGCTGACTTCCTCCTAGTCTCTAGACACTGGTTTTTCAGGGCTTTTGTGTTGGGCTGGTTGCACGACTCTACCTTTAATCTTCCTTTAATCCTGACTCCCAGGTTTTCATGGTTTGAACTCCTATGTCTGGTGGAGATCATCAATGGCACCTAAAACCACTGAGTCTCTACCTACTTTCTTCTCTTTTATGGCTAAAGTTTTTCTATGGGATACTTCCACCTTTCTATACCTTGAATAGATATCCCAAGTCCCAAGAATCACTGGAATTCAGACACCTTTCAGGATTGCAGTTGATGGGAATCTCAAGGTAGTAGTTCTCAAAGTGTGGTCAGCAGACTATTGGGCATCCCCCAAATACTTTCAGTGGGTCCTGACACGAAAATGTTTAAAATTTGCTGGAATGAAGCATGTGATTGGTTGATAATTAAACTAGATTGATATGTAAGTGATACGGAGGTAGAGATCAGAAAGACTGTGGTGCTGAAGTCTTAAGTAAAATATATTTGTAATTAGAGGAGCCTGTAGAGCCCAGAAGGTGCAAAATTCCCACTGGAATGTTCATGTTCAGAGCTTCCTCTGACATAAACTTCCCACTCTAGGAAGTACTGGGCTTCAAATTACTTTTTATGTATTTTATTATTTCTTTAACTGTGTATTATGTGTTTCTCGGACAAGATATAAGCTCCTTGAAGGCAGGAACTGATTTGATTTTTGTCTTTGTAGTTCATTTTTGTGGTCATTCCCAGGGCCTGGCATACAATCTGGCACAGAGTGGGCAGTTAATAAATTTTGTATGAGTTGTGTTAAAATATTGGTGGCAGTTATGTGTTGTATGTGGAAGGCAGACTGGTTAAACAAGCCTGTCATTCTTGATTTGAGTTTAGGTTCTCATTAACCCTTTTTTCTCCAATTAGTCTATTTGTTCTGAAATATGTTTTTTTGATGCCTTTTGTAGTTTCATCACAGTCATTTCTGAGGGGAAAAAGAAAATCTATGCCCAACTTCTGCTTCACAAAATGAAGCCCTTTCCTCCCTTATAGCAAAGTAAAGCAAGTAAAAATACTTGATACAGTGACCAGGAGCCATGAGCTAGGAGATAGATTTCATTATCTGTTCTCTGGGATAATCACTTATTTTTTAATGCTTCAATGTTGATAGGCCAGATTTCCTCCCCTCCTTGTATGGGTTATTCTTTTTTCCTAAAACCAAGGAAACTGTCCCTAATGACTGACGGAGTTAAGTAAGGTTCAACTCACCTAACTGCTGATGTGTTCTTTTAGTGGCTGCAAGCAGTATTGACTGTGGCTTCCTGATCACTTAAGGCCATAAAAAAGACTCACAAGGAGTTTAGGGTCCTTTGGGTTGGCATTTGTCCCAAGGCCCAGCAAGAGGCACCTCACCCAACCCTGCGTATGTTTCCATAGAGATCAGGAAGATCTAAATAAGGTGCTATATTAGTATATTTTCTATGCTATAGATAAGTAAATCTTTTTGTGAACTGTCACTGAATAATGGTAATAATGGCGATGATGATGATGATGATTTTTATGTAGTATTTTAAGATTTGCAAAACAGTTTACAAATATTATCACATTTTATCCTCACAACAACCCTAGGAGGTGGTGCTATTATTATCCTCATTCCATAGATAAGAAACTAAGACACAAAGAGTTAAATGATTTCTCCAGGGTTCCACACGGCTAGCAAGGGTCTGAGACCAGATTTATACTCCAGGTCTAATGCTCTATCCACTTCACCACCCACCTGAATGATTAATGTGATTTTCAGTTCATTCTAATATCAGACCTAAATCACCAGGGTATTGGCCTCAGCCTGGCTCAGCCAGGCTGAGAATTCATGCAGAATTCAGCTTCCTTTTCATGATCTTTTTATTTACACTGTTACAGTCATTGTTTGTGGTATCATGTATGATCGATCGTTTATTGTGTTTGTTTTCTATTTCATTTTATTGTTCTTTTTATGTAGCTCTATTCATTCTAACACAGTTCTTATAGATCTCACTCTTCTCTGAACTCTCATATTCATAATTTCATATTGTACATTAGTATATTGCATGATAGTTTTATAGCATAGGGGTTTCTGTTTTGCTTTTTTTTTTTTTTTTGGTATTCCCCAATCTATGGGCATCCATTCTCTTACTAGTTCTTTGTTACAGAAAGTAAGCATAGTTGTATAATAGACCTTTCTCTCTTTTACTTCTTTTGGGTTGTCCAGTTCAATAGTATAGATAGATTAGTTACTTTTCTGGCATAATTCCAAATTGTTCTCACAACTCCACTAACAATGCATCAGTATGTCTTTGGTATGACAGACACATGTATCTTCTCACAGTCCCCACAACACACTGTTCCCATTATCCTCTTTGCTAATTTTCAGGATGTGAGATGTATTTCTCTTACCGCTAGTGATTTGGAATTATCATTTATAAATCTTTCAAAAAGCTTTTCTTCACATTCTTTGTTCACTTGTCTACTGAAAATGGCTTTTGATGTTATATATTTGCAATGATTCCCTATATAGCTTGGATATCAGACTTTTTCAGTGACATTTGTTACAAATAATACAAATTTATCTTCTTATTCCATTTTCAAATATTTTGTTCACGCAAAAACTTTTTGTATATTTTCAGTATTGCCCATTTTCTCTTTCATGGTTTCCTCCATCTCTTGCTTGGCTAAGCATTGTCCCCCATTCCCAACCCACCTCCAGTCATAGTTATAGAAGTTATATCTTTTCCCTTCTAATTTTTATGTGACCTTTTCTATTCTAGTCCCACATCTATATTTGAGCTTCTTATGGTATTTGATATAAGATCCTTGTCTAATTTCTGCCAAAGTGCATCCTAAATTTGCCAACAGTTTTTGTCAAAATGTGAGTCCTTCCCCTCACCCACAATAATTTGTCAAACACTGGGCTACTATTTTTATTACTTCTATTTCTTGCTCATCTATTCTGTTACATAGAAATGTTTTTAAAAAAATTAAACAATATCAAATCGTTTTGATGATTACAGCTATAAAATACTTTGAGGCACCTTAGCTGCTATTGTTTCAACCATCCCTAATTAGTCTTATTGCCTCCAGTGTCTCAATTTAGGCAAACAAACATTGATTAAGCAACTACAATATACCAAAGAAGTTAAAGGAATAAGTTGAATTCATCCTGCCAACCTGCTATCAGACTAATCCGAACCATACACTGGACCATGTCACTTCCTCCTAAGAAAACTTTCAAAGCCACATACTATCTCATTTTCCCAAGAAAACTTTCTCTCCTGAGAACAGTGAGCCCAGATCATCCCCTTCTGAACAGTGGCAGAGACTCCAGACCAGAAGAAGACCCACAAAATCACCCAAGTGGACCTATAGGAGATGAAATCCAGACATTGCAGAAATGGGTTTCCTCAGGTTTCCCAGTCTTACATATCAACACAGAGTCCTTGCTTTATCCAGCAAATTTTCCACCAGTGTCAGTGGAATCCCTGATGCTGGATAATAAAGGCCTAGGCTAACGGCTTCTCATAGAGATGCTGCTGATAAGTCCACACAATCCCAGCTCTGCCATATTTGAGATCACTTTTAAGCTTCCTGTTAGTCTATAAAGGAAGAATGGAAGAAAGTGGACAAGTATCACATAGGATGAGAGGCACAGAGAGGCTGTACCCATACATAAGAGAACATACTACTGAGGGAGGAAGGTAATACAATGAACATTATCCATAAAGGCCAATGTTGGACATTAGCACATTACTGAACAGTAGTTATGATAGATAAATAAGAGAACTTTTACCTACAAAACATGCCAACAAAGAAAGAACCCTGATATTCTTTGCTGTCTTACTCCCTCCAACATATAAGATTATACTTTCATTATAGAACCATCTACTTGAATGGGGACAATTTGGGTCTCTATTAAGAAGGAAAAAAAGAACTTCTCCCCACATTTCCTCTCTTTTGCTGCTTCTTTTTCCAAGAAAAGTTCTAGTTCTAGTTCTGTTTGTCTCAACAAACTTTTTAAAAAGAAAATAAAAATCAGGGCTCATATTCCAACATCTAGTGATGACTAAACTCAGCAAAATAAAAAAAGGTATACTTCCTGGCAGCTACAGAGCACAAGAGGGCTTTGTATTGCTCAGACCAGGGAGCATTACCATCTCCTTGTTTGCCCAGTCTCAGATTTCTAGGAGAAAAACATGGAAAGTGTATCTGCTTTACTAGAAATGAAGAAAGCAAACAGATATGGGTTTGGTAAGGATTGTTTCTTTGCTCAATATCAGGAAGTCCCAGTGACAGACTGAGAAACTTAATATCTTGGTTCTTGGGCCAAAAGAAAAAGGGCATCAACTAATAACTGAATGATGTCTAAGAGAGAAACAAATGTTAAGAATCAGGCTTATCTTTTCAAGCCTCAAGACTATTGTATTAAATTGTAGTTATATAGCACCTTTCAAATAGTTTATTTTTTCAATAGTATTTTGGTTTTTTCCAATTACATATAAAGACAGTCATTTTAAAAAAGTGATTTTTAGCGGTCATTTAAAAAAATTTTGAATTCTAATTTTTCTTCCTTCTTCCCCTCTTTTGTCCCCCCTCCCTAAAATGGTAAGCAATTTAATATAGGATATACATGCAATCATGTAAAACATATTTTCATATTAGTCATGTTGTAAAAGAAGAAACAGACCAAAAGGAAAAAAAAATCACACAAAAAATAAAATGAAAATAGTATGCTTCAATCTGCATTTAGACTCCCATCATTTTTTTTTCTGGATGTGGATAGCATTTTCTTTGGAATTGTCGTGGATTATTGTATTGAGAATGTATTGTTCGTTGGTTGGTTGTTGTCCTTTGTCTTCGAAGAAGACCAAAATGACATTACCATGATAAAGTGAAATTTCAGTGTGTCTGACTGTGGTTCATCAGACCAATATGAACTTGGAATGCTCTACCACAGGTTGGACACAGATAGTCCATTTGAATACTTGGGGACATCTTGCGTTTACTTTGTGTTGTCTCAATTCTGCTTTGCTCAAAGAGCACAGTTCCCTTTCTGATGTGGGCACGCCATGCTGAGCGGTCCTGTGCCAGTGTCTCCCATGCTGAACCGTCAAATCCAAAGTTCTTGGGAGAGACCTTGAGAGTGTCCTTGTATCATTTCTTCTGGCCTGCCCCATGCAAGTTCTCCATAAAATAGTCTTTTTGGCAAGAGTACATTTTGCATTAGAACAATGTGGCCAGCCCATCAGAGTTGCGCTCTCTGAAGCATAGTTTGAATACTTGGCAGTTCAGCTTGAGCAAGGACTCGATGTCTGGTACCTTATCCTTCCAGGTGATCCTCAGAATCTTCCTAAGACAGTCCAAATGGAAGCAATTCAGTTTCCTGGCATGGCGCTGGTAGACTATCCATGTTTCACAAGTATATAACAATGAAGTCATCACAATGGCTCTGTAGACCTTCAGTTTGGTAGTCAGTTTAATACCTCTTCTCTCCTAAACTTTTCTTTGAAGCCTCCCAAACACTGAGCTAGCTCTGGCAATGCATGCATCAACCCGATTGTCAATGTGTATGTCCCTGGAAAGTACACTACCAAGGTAAGTGAACTTATCCACAGCATTCAATACTTCTCCATTTTTTGTAACTGATGGTTCCACGTATGGATGGTGTGGTGGTGGCTGACAGAGCACCTGTGTTTTCTTGGTGTTAATTATTAGGCCAAAATTAACACAGGCAGCAGAGAATTGATCCATACTTTGTTGCATCTCAGCAGCAGAGGCTCCATTGAGTGCACAATCATCTGCAAACAGAAAATCACGCACCAACACTCCTTCTACTTTGGTCTTGGCTTGTAGTCTTTTCCAACTGAAGAACTTATCATTAGTATAGTAGTTGACCTTGATGTCGTGTTCATCCTCATTGAAAGCATTTTTCAACTTCACTGAAAATATCATGATAAAAAGCATGAGAGCAAATACACAACCCTGTTTCACTCGACTGGTGACTGGGAAGACATGACATCATTGACCATTATCCAGAACCTGGGCAAACATGCCATCATGAAATTGACATATAATATTGATGAACTTTTCTGGGCAACCAAATTTTGACATAATTTTCCATAAGCCTCATGACTAACAGTGTCAAAGGCCTTGGTCAGATCTACAAACATTGGGTACAGACCTCTATTCTGCTCCTGGCATTTCTTCTGGAGTTGTCTGGCAGTAAACACCATATTGACTGTTCCTTGGCCCTTTCTGAAGTCACACTGGCTCTCAGGTATATGACCATATTCCAGGTGAAGGATCAGCCTACTTAGAAGGACTCTAGCAAGGATTTTGCCAGCAGTGACTAAGAGAGAGATCCCCCTGGGATTGTTGCAGGACAATCTATTCCCTTTACCTTTAAAGACATGGACAATGGAGGTATTCTTGAACTCCTAGGGGATAACCTCCTCTTGCCACATATCCTGGAAAATTTCAGTCAGTTTTTGTATGAGCAGTGGTTCCCCTACCTTGTAAATCTCAGCTGGAATAGAATCAGCACTAGGTGTTTTGCCCCATGAAATGAGCCTAATGGCCCTCAAAACCTCTTCTTCAGTTGAAACTTTAGCTAAGGAGGGATTGACTTCAACCTGAGGTAAACAGTCAATGGCCTGAGCATTGACTGATGATGGTTTGTTGAGAACACTATGGAAGTGTTCAGCCTCTAGGATCATGTCCTTATCACTAATCAATGTGGCTCCATCAGCACTGAGTAGTTGTGATGCACCATAGGTTTTTGGCCCAAAAATAGCTTTCAGGAAATCATAAAAGTGCTTTGGATTGTTACTATCAGCATAAAACTGAATTTCATCTGCCTTCTTACTGAGCCAGGAATCCTGCATCTCTCTCAGCTTTGTTTGTACTTTGATCTTTATAGAATTAAATGCTGCCTTCTTAGAGGTGGATGAACTATCCTGCTGGCAAATCCTGTGGAGTTCTCATTTTTCATTTAGCAGCTTCTGAATTTCCCCATCATTTTCATCAAACCAATCTTGGTGTTTGTGAGTGTTCTGACCCAGATGAGTAAATGCAGTGCTGTACAACAGATCTCTAAAAGCTGACCACTCCTTTTCTGCTCCACTCTTGCTAACTACGTGTTGGCTCAACTTTCCCTCCAAGTTAACAACAAACTGTTCACACTCAGAGAAGAGCTCTAATTTGTTGACATTAATTCTTCTGGTAGTCATTTTGCCTTGGGGGCAGCACTTTTGATGAATGCAAATATTTAGCTTGGAAAGGATAAGTCTATGATCGGTCCAGCACTCTGCACCACACATTGCCTTTGTCACTCTCACATCTTTTCTGTCTCTTCTTGTTACAATCACATAGTCTATTAGATGTCAATGTTTGCTGGGAGGGTGCATCCATGAAGTTTTATTGCATGCAGGTAAATGGAAGACAGTGTTGGTGATGAGAAGGTCATGTGAGGCACAAGTTTTCAGCAGTAAATGACCATTGCTGTTGCTGTTTCCAACTCCATCCCTCCCTAGGGCACCCTGCCAAATCTGGTAGTCTGAGCCTACTCTAGCATTAAAGTCACTCAGAATTATAAGCTTGTCCTCTTTTGGCACATTGACAATAAGGGTCTCTAGGTCTTCATAAAATTTTTCTTTGACTTCATCAGGGTTTGTCATGGTGGGAGTATAGGCACTGATGATGGAGGCATGACAGTTTCCTATAAGTGGCAATCACATTGTCATGAGCCTGTTATTCACTCCTTTTGGCATCCATGCAAGCTTGCTGATTAGATTAGCTTTGATTGCAAAACCCATGCCAGTTTCACAGTGTTCCCCTTCACTGCGCCCACTCCAGAAAAAGGTGTATCCAACTCCAACTTCAGTAAACTGGTCTTCATTTGCCAACCTTGTTTGACTCAGGGCTGCTATTTGGATGCGATACTTGTTGAGGTCTCTTGCAACAGGAGCAGTTCTTCTTTCAGATCTACTGGATTTTGTGTTGTCTATTTGTACATACATGTTCCATGTGCCAATGGTGAGTGGAATCATCTTTGCAGATGTTTTCATACATTTTGTATGTTTTTTTGTGTTTCAACCACATAGTGAGATTCCCCTCCTACCATGGTAATCAGGTAAGGGTTGAGTAAGTAGACAATGTTTAGGGCACTTTTTCTAGCCCCCTTCCTCACACCAGGAGGTGAGCAGTGTGATCCTTAAAAGGCTGCTCAGACACCCAGGGGGCTGCCGAGTCCTACTGCTGCTTCCAGTGAGAAACAAGCCTATGGCCTGTGCTACCTGTGTGCAGGGTTGTGACTACAGCTCCCAGCATATCCACACCCACTGCTTCATCACTTGCCTGTCACCACAGGACTTTGAGGCATAATAGTGAAATGGTATGGGTGATGTCTTTTGATTCATGCATAAATTGGATTTAAAATAAGGCACAGTCGTCAGCCTCACCCTCTTCTCCAGAGTCATCATAGTCCAGTGGCAGGACAGAGTCAAGATGGCTGGGGATAGCTCAGGATGCAGTGGATGACCTTGACGTCTTTGATGTCTAACCAAGCTCTAAGTGCTCCACACTGCCTGCTTCATGTGCCTTCATGGCCATTAGAACAAATTATTCTCATCCACCTGTTTCACCAGAGGAAGCCTTCACATGCTTGGGGTAGACACCCCTCTAACTCACCAATGAGTTTGAGAACCTTGGTAATCCTCATCCTGGTTTGGCCCCATCTGCTGAAACAGTTTACTGGGATGTGGCTGTTGCACATGCTACAGTTTCTTGGAGCCACAGGTGAGAGTTAGGTGGAACAGGTGGACACCAAAGGTGGAGAGAGTCCCCAAAAGGGCTCAGCAGTCATCACACCAAAGGTATTGGTCCTCCCTGAACATACCCTGAGCTGAGAAAAGCTGAGAAGTCATTCATAGTTGATCATTGCACAATGCTGCTGTTATTGTGTACAAAGTTCTCCTGGTTCTACTCATTTCACTTTCCATCAGTCCTTTCATATTTTTCTGAAATTAGCCTACTCATCATACATTTGTATACCACAACTTGTTCAGCCATTCCCTAATTGATGGACATTCCCTCAATTTCTAATTCTTTTTTGCAAATAGTTTATAAAAATGATCTTGCATCTAATACATACTATCTGTATGACTCTGAGAATACTTAATTTCTTAAGTTCTCAGCATCCCAGACAGCATTCTAAGGCTATGAGTTAAAGACACAGGATTGCACACTAATAAAGTGTCAGGTCAAGACCAAAAACAAATGACTCAGAAAAAACTTTTAAAAGTTAGACCTACCAAAAGTGAAATGAGCTGAATCAGGAGGTAGTGAGTTCCCCATCACTTTTTTTTGTTGTTGTTCAATCATTTTCTGTCATATCTAACTCTTTCTAAACCCATTTGGGATTTTCTTAGCAAAGAAATAGGAGTGGTTTGCCATTTCCTTCTCCAGTTCTTTTTAGAAATGAGGAAATTCAGGCAAATAGAGTTAAGAGACTTGCCCTGAGTCACACAGTGGATAAGTGTCTAAGGCCAGATTTGAACTCAGGAGGAGTCTTTCTGACTCCAGGCCTGGTGATCTCTCTACTGTACCATCTAGTTGCCCTATCCCAATCCCTAGAAATCTTCAAAAAAAAAAAGGTGAATGATTACTTTTCAAGTATGTTGTAACAGAGATTCCTGTTCAGGAACAGGTTAGATTAGAAGGCATGCGAGACCTCTTCCAGCTGTAAGATTGTGTGAAACTGAAGATCATCCCCCATGATTGGAAGGCACTGCTTTCTTGCCTTCACTTCATTTTATCCCTCTCTTACTTTAAAATGTGGCTTGGACACCATCAACTATTAGTACCAAACTATCTTGTATTTAATTATTTTACATATATTTGTATTATATATCTATACTCCATATATATGTATGTGTGTATGTATATTTGTTTCCACCATTAGAATGTAAACTACCTGAAAACAGAGATCATTTCATTCTTTGTATTTGTAACCCCAGCACCTAGCACAGTGCCTGGTTAAGAAGTACTTGTTTGACACTTTAAGGCCACGTCAAATGCGAAGATACATACCTATAACTTCCAAAACCTTTATAATTTTGATATGGTGGAAGACATGGATAGCTAGGTGGCACAGTGGATAGAGTGCTGGACCTGAAGTCAGGAAGACTCATCTTCCTGAGTTCAAATCTGGCCTCAGACACATACCAGTTGTGTGACCCTGGGCAAGTCACTTAACCCCGTTTGCCTCAATTCATTTATAAAATGAGCTGGAAAAGGAAATGGCAAAACACTCTAGTATCTTTGCCAATAAAACTCCAAATGGAGTCACACCTGATTCAATAACAACAAAAATGATAGTAGACCAATGGATTGGGAAATAAAAGCCCCATTATTCTCCTCCTCACCCTCCCACTTAATAGATGTGACCTCAGACATGTTAACAAGTTAACCTTCTGAGCTGTACTTTCTGCCTCTGTCAAAAGAGGCTAATGATTTCTGCCCCTCCCTTCCTTATAGCATTACTTAAAAACACTTTGTAAATTCTGAAGCATTTTTTAAATGAAAAGGATTATTGTTGTTATTAGGTGCAGCACTATTTCAATGATAGGGAAAGTTAAGTTATTGGATTTGTGCCAGGGGTGGGGAATCTGTGACCCTCTAGGTGTTCAAGTGCAGCCCTTTGACTGAATCCAAACTTCACAAAACAAATACCCTTAATATAAGGATAAAACTTGAACTCAATCAAAAAGCCACACCCAAGGTTCTAGAAGACCACATGTGGTCTCAAAGTCACAGGTTCCCCACCCATGTTATTTGCTTGAACAAACTACCTGTGAAAATAATACATTCTGGAATGAATTCTTTCTAATTTTGAAAGAACTATTTTCTTCAGTGAGCTTTTGAATCTCCTTTTCCATTTGGCTAATTCTGCTTTTTAAAGCATTCTTCTCCTCATTGGCTTTTTGAACCTCTTTTGCCAATTGAGTTAGCCTATTTTTCAAGGTGTTATTTTCTTCAGCATTTTTTTGGGTCTCCTTTAGCAGGGTGCTGACCTGCTGTTCATGCTTTGACTGCATGTCTCTCATTTCTCTTCCCAGCTTTTCCTCCACCTCTCTAACTTGATTTTCAAAATTCTTTTTGAGCTCTTCCATGGCCTGAGCCCATTGAGTGGGCTGGGATACAGAAGCCTTGATTTCTGTGTCTTTGCCTGATGGTAAGCATTGTTCTTCCTCATCAGAAAGGAAGGGAGGAAATACCTATTCACCAAGAAAGTAACCTTCTATAGTCTTATTTTTCTTCCATTTTCTGGGCATTTTCCCAGCCAGTGACTTGACTTCTGAATGTTCTCTTCACACCCACTTTGCTTCCAGATCCTCCCAGCCAGCGCTTGGGGTCTGAGATTCAAATGCTGCTCCCCAGCCTCAGGGCTTTGGGTGGGGGTGGGGCTGCTATTCAGTGTGAGGTTAAGTTCAGGTGCTCAGGTTGGGGCAGGGCCACCTCACGGGCTCAGTTCCCTCAGGGGGTTTATGCAGAGACCTTCAACAATGGATCCAGGCTCCTGCCTGTTTGGGGAGCCCTTGTCTGCTCCCACCTCCGCTGCTGCCTCCCGAGGGGACCTGAGTTATGGGGGCACCCCACTCCCCTCTCGGCAAGCCAAGAAGACCCTCTCACCAACCTTTGGGACCCATGTGGCTGCTAGAGATTCTGTCCCTGAAGCCTGCTCAGATCTGCTCCTCTTGGTGCCGCGCCGCCAAGGCAGGGCTGGGCTCGGCTCTAGGTCCGCAGAGTGAAGCACCTTTTGAGAGAGGTTTTCAGGGCTCTCTGGAACAGAAATCTCGTCCACTCCATTGTTCTGTGGCTTCTGCTGCTCCAGAATTTGTTGGGAGTTCTTTTTTACAGATATTTTATGGGCTGTGGGTTCGGAGCTAGCATATGTGTGTCTTTCTACTCCGCCATCTTGGCTCTGCCCTCCTGGAATGAATTCTTAGGAAGTGTCAGGTCAGAGAAGGTAAAGGAGTCATATTGTGCATCTTTAGAGGTGAATTCCTTTTTTTCTTGCTATTGCAGATTTAAAATTTATCCACAGGACTAGCTGAGACCTAGGTGAGAATGGGGGTGGGAAAAGACAGCCAGTGGTAGGAAAAGGGGAGTGGGAGGAGAATCTTCAGGCAGTAAACTGGAGAGTACCAGGATAGGGATCCTTTCTATTTGAGCACCACCCTGGTGAGATTCCTTTCATTATAAACTGGTGTGATTTCTTCCCATTTCTAACAGCAGAATTCTCATTGAACTATAATTCTATTGAAAATTGCTTAATTTTTTTTAAATGTGAATTTCCCGCAATCAGAATATATCAAAGTAGAAGACCCTTCAAGATCTGCTGATACTACCTGCAACAGAATAGTTTCTGTAAAAGGCACTATCAATTAATTTTGGCTGTCAAGCCAGTCCAAGAGGTATAGACAAGACACATTCATATTTCTCTCCTCAATGTTTATCAGGCCTTTCCATGGTCCTCTTGCCACCACAACAGAGGCAAATGGATGAGAATGGTCATGAACCCATAACAGTAGGCAACAAGCATTAGAACTCTTTATAAACTTTGATGAATCACACACCATGCTAGTACTTGGCATACAAATACAAGCAAAAAGTAAATATTTCCCATCAAGGAACTTCCATTCTAATGAAGGAAGACAATACAAAATGAAAAGCAGCATGATGGAAAGGGAAATGGTTAGATAAAGGAATCTGGGCTAGGGCATGGTATTTAACTTTAAGAAAGTCAGAAGCACAGCCCAGAGGGAATAAAGGTTGGCTTATTTGGCCATAGGTACCTTGAGCAGAGTTGAAAAGAACCTACAGTGACATGAAGCACTAAAAGGTCAAGTCTGCCACATCCTGGAATGCATTTATTAAGCATCTACTTACTATATGCTAGGCTCTATGCCAAGTACTTTATAAATACTATCTCAAATGAGATAATATTTATTTCATTTGATTATCAAGACACCAGGAAGAAGGTGCTACTATCACCATTTTATAGATGAGGAAATGGAGGAAGACAGAGATTAAGTGACTTGCCTAGGATCATGTGGCTAGTAAGCATCTGAGGCAGGATTTAGAATTCTAGGCTTCTTGATTCCAGGCCCAACACTCTATCCATTGTGTTACTTTACCATATAATAACCTTACATAACCACTGCAACATGGTCATAGATTTTAGAAACAGTGCTATAGCACACAGAAGGAATCATTGATTGCAGTTCCAAGCAAAACAGTGATTGCTTATTATCATTCTAATTAAAACCATGCTATGAATACTGTAGTTGTCAATGTGCAAGCTAAATTCATCCAGTTAAAAAGAATTTTAATTGGGAGGAATCGGATAAGTAAATGTGAATGCATAAAGTATGGATGTGCAGATCTGAGTAAAGAGGAGAGTTACCAAAGACAGAAGAAAATAGTATTGATAGTTAATCATACATGAAGGAAGAACAACTGAAAGATCCAGAAAAAAAAAGATAGCTTCCAAACTAGGAACAAAAGGCAATAGGAAACAACCCCAGCATCTGCAAATGACGGGCAGAAAATACGGCAAAGGGAAATAAGCAGGGAAAAAAATAAAAGAAAATTCAATATCAAGTCAAAATTGTATATGCACTCCAAATTCGTTTAGGGAAGTTGTCCACCTCTTAGTCTAACCATTTATACGGTAACTGTAGTGTAAAATATAATTATCAGGACAATAATTATTTCTATAGTTATAATAGATGTTCACAAAGCACTTTAAGGTTTAGCAAGTACTTAAAAATATCTCGTTTGAACCTCACAATAATCCTGGGACATGCAGTTATTATTATCCTTACTTTACCAATAATGAAACTGAAGAGCAAAAAGGCTGAGTAACCAGCCCATGTTTACACAGCTAAGTAAGGGCTGGAAGCAGAATTTTGTGGTAAATAAAAAAGACTCTAGACTCATAGCTTCTGGGTAATTTAATCATTTTATTAATTAGGTCAGCATGCTTTTTGATAAAAGGATAGCCTTGGCCATCTCTTGAGAGGCTGAGAGTTCTATCATGTCATCTTTGGACAGAGGGGCTATCTTTATACCCAGACTATCCCCAGCCTTGAGAAAAGAAGTTATGCCTCGCCCAAGCCAGAGCAGAACAAAATAGCCATTCCACATGGGGGGGTCTGAACAAGGCAGTTAATCCAATCTCATTATCAGCAAAGTCCTACAAGAGAGTGAACTTTTCAAAATCAGGACTTTAGAAAAAGGGAGAAACTCTGGATTTCCCCAAATCATTGGTCACTAATAATCACGTCTCTCAGTCTGAGCCTAGATTTTCTTGAGTTGAAGTCCATCTCTCCAGTTGCTATGCTCTTCTCAGAATGAATGTGATTATGTCAATGTAAATGGAACATGAAGTCAAAGCTCTTGATGAATATACCAGATCAATTGTACATTATCTCCATCCTTCTCCCTAGTCTCACATAACAACTGGAGGAAGAGTCATCATCTGCTCGTCACTTCAGCTAAAGAGCAAAGAAAGGAATTTTAGTTGTCTCCAAAGTCACCAGACTCCCCTGAAATATTCACACTGCTCTCCTGAGACAGGTGATCTATCTCATGGGGATAAGGTTAGCTTCCCAGAAGGGTTGAATTCCTTCACAGGGCAATGAAATCATTTGTCTGGCTGACCTAAAAGGAAACCAGGACTTTTTGTACTTTTGTAGAGTAGGAGACAAAGATCTCAGAGTCTGCCATCCCTAGAAAGTAGGCCTAGTAGTCTTGTATCATGGGACTTTTTGTGGCTTATATCCTCCTCCAACTGCCAGAAAATGCAGAGTATTTGGGCAGTATCGGTAGGCTGGAGCAGGGAAAAGGGAGCCATCACACACAGGGATGGCAGAACACACGAAAGTAACTGTGCATGTATGCGTACAAGAAGTTACCTAAACTATCAGAGTCCATTCTCTGCTGTGAGAGGACTGGGGATTTGATTTCTTGGCTGAGTTTCCCATTTTCTACTGACAAAGTCCCTTTTATTAGACACCCTGATTCAGTCCTGACCCCCAAATTTCCTTTGCAACTGCCCCTTCCCTCCATAGTGGTATTTCTCAGTTCAGAACTTTGTTGGCGAGCTTTGGATCTCCTTTACCAGACACGCTAATTTTTGTCTTCCTTTCTATTGCTTTAGGATCAGACATCTCCAGGAAGTCTTCTCTCATACCTGATCAGCCAGCACTCCACAAGATACTCTGAGGTAGCAAAGCCACACTTATTCTGGTCCATGATAATTTACTTGCTATACACTGAAGGGCTGGGCTTTACAAGTAGGCAGATAGAGACAATAGATGTTTATAAACCATAATCTGAGGAGTCTGAAGAAAAGACCAGTTATGCCTTCAAATCATAATTGTGTAGGAGAGGTCAAATTGACCTATAGGAGCCATTCCAGGAAGTGTGTGCCCAGAGACCCCCCAAAACTTCCAGCAATTCCAGGGACATGGTGGGTGACTCAGCACTTAGACGTTTAGAGGAGTATAGTGGATAGAGCACCAGGCCTGAAGTCAGGCAGACTTATCTTCAGCAATTCAAATCCGGCCTGAGGTACTTACTATCTGTGTGACCCTAGCAAGTCACTTAACCCTGTTTGCCTCAGTTTCCTCATCTGTAAAATGAGCTGGGAAAGGAAACAGTAACCACTCCAGTATCTTTGCCAAGAAAACCCCAAATGGGAGCATGCATAATTAGAACTGAATAACAACTGAACAACTGAACTGAGAATATAGTGGTCTAAGGTGGAAAGGTCTTATACCTTGGTGTGATGAAGAAAACCCTGAGTGTTCTCATGCCTCCCTTATTCCCACACAGCGGGAGCAGTTGTTGTATCTGCTAAAAGGAGATGCAGCTTCCTCTGGCCTCTTTTCTTCCAACCACCCAGATGGCATCTTGTATCTGAGACTCCTGAGGGACTTGTGGATGGAGATGTGGCAGCTTTCCCTCCCTCCAGCTCCCATGTGACAACAGAAATAAAAGAATGTTGCTAGCTGGTCTGTGCATGGGACCTGCACTGTGTTTTTCACTTTGTATTTTCTTTCCTCAGTAGGTGGCCAATCATGAAACTTGGGGTGGACATTTGGGGCTTGAAGGCAATCTTGTGAATTAGAGAGCCAGAGGTCATAAGTCCCTGAACTAAAGCTGACCAGCAGGAAAAAGAACTTCATCACTGGGGAAGATGTTTACCTGCAAGAGGAAGAGGCCAAGGCCCTGGTCTGTTTGACCAGAAGACATGGCCCAGGAGTTGTAAAATAGAGAAGAACTGAAGTGAAATGTAAAATGGATTATCAATAGTCACTGCTTCATGTATTGATGAGGTTTAAGCATCAGCCTTCTGAAATTATAACAGTTTTGTTACTGCATCTCGTCTTAAGTTGTGCTATCCATGCATGATGGGATTTCATGTCTTCTAGCATTTCTTTTCACTGTAGAAAATCTGAACCACATTTGATTTAAATTATATATTGTGTACCTTTTTACTCCACTTTTTGGGGAGATGTAGATATGAACCAAAATCTAAACTTTAAATAATTTGTCCCCAGGGTGCTGGGGCTGGTGAAAAATGTCACAAAAGTAGCCCCACCCTCCTCTCATTTGAGGACAGGACCACATTCCTGAATGTGGAGCACATGAGAACCTGAAAGAGACTAGGTCCAGAGCCGGTCCATGGGTTCACAATCATCTTTTTTAATGTTACCCTTATATAATCTTTCCTGGGCCGGACCTTTCAATAGGAATCTGACAGCTTGATTGTAGGTTAGAATTTCCACTGCTGACTAAGGCCACAACTGAGAACCTTTGGGAGTCTAGCACCAACAGATCTCTTAGTGGGCAGGCATCATTCCCTCCAATGAATAGAGCTTTTACAGAAGACAAATAGTAGATAAGGAAGGCTGACTGATGTGCTTCTTTCCTCCTTGGAGTGACTCTCTTTATGGGAGTAGGGAAGTAGGATTGAGACAGCCAGAAAAGACGGTTTTCCTTATCCTAAAGCTCAATTTAGAAAGCTAAGGGAAGGGTAAGGATATGGGTCACAAGATATAGATGCTGGAAAGGAAAAAAAACAATAACCTTTTTGGCTGCAAGAGTGGCCATGAGGGAAAACAAGTAACAAGGGACTGGCCTTCTCTATGCCTTTCATAATACTAGTCCTACTAACTCAACACAACATATACTGGACTATCCCTGGGGCCAAGTGAGAAATGAAACTGGGAGTGGGCTTAGTGAGGCAGCAAGAAGAGGGATAGGGATAGGGTTGGGATTTAGAAAATCCAAAACTGAGGCAGCAGCCAAAAGGTAAAAGGAAGTTGTAGCAAACACTAATCTAGCATGTGGCGTCTCATAGTACTCAGGGTAAATATGCAAGGTAAGCTCTAATAACAATCTCAAGTGTCACTTTGTGAGAGGTAATATATTAAGTCATTAGCAAACGTTAACACTTTAAGAAAAATGTGTTTTTCCATTGGCAGAGAACTGACTCTCCAGCTCTGCCCTCTTCCACCCCAGTGGCTACCAGACTAATCTTCTTAAGTACCATGTTCCTCCTGCCACATACTTCACTGCTCAAAAACTTGTGACTGTTCTTTGTGGCCTGCCAAATCAAATTCACATTTCTCACCTTTCCAGGAAATCCATAGTTTGGTCTCACCCAGCCTATCAAACCTAATTTCTTCCTACTAAGCCTTGCTCTTAATTGAGCACAACATAATGCCTCTCTTTGCTCTCTCCTTCAAGCTCTAATAAGCACTCCCTAAATATGCCAGCCTATCTTGCTATCTCTCCCTTTCCAGAGCTCCTGCAGCATTAGAGTTTGTACCTCACACTAGTACCCAATTGTTTTATATAGAATAGTCTTATTTTCCCAAGTAAATGTTATATGGTCCTAGAGTTGAGAACTATGTCTCATATCTCTATCTTAATCTCCTCCAGCAATGCAGAACAGCGCTCAAGAAATAGTGAGGTTCAGGCTAATAGTTCTTGGAAAAGACAGAGAAATTCCTTTAAAAATAACTAATAGTATAAAATATTTGGGAGTCTAATTGCCAAGGCACACACAGGAACTGTAAGAGCACAAATAAAGACAGTATGTACATAACTAGATAAATATCAATTGCTTTCATTTATTTTTTTAATGGGTAGGGTGAGACAATATGATAAAATTGAAGATACTGCTTAATTTGCTCATTCAGTATTAGACTAATCAAACTACCAAAAGATTATCTTATCAAGCTGGAAAAATGAATAACATATTCACCTGGAGAAATGAAATGTCAAGAATATCAAAGAATTAATGAAAGCAAGTAGGCAGGAAGGAAGTCTACCAGTACCAGATCCTAAATTATACTGCAAAGCTGAAATTGTCAAAATAGTTTTGACACTGGGTATGACATAGAGGGGGTAGTTAGGTGGTAAACTGGATAGAGCACCAGGCCTGAAGTCAGAAAGACTCATCTTGAGTACAAATCTGACCTCAGACTGGTTGTGTGACCCTAGGCAAGCCACTTAACCCTGTTTGCTTTAGCTTCCTCATCTGTAAAATGAGCTGAAGAAGGAAATGGCAGATCACTCCAGTATCTTTTCCAAGAAACTGGTAAAAAAAAAATAAAAAAAAAGTTGGGCATGATTAAAACAAATGAACAACAACAAATGAAATAGAAAGGTTGATCAGTGGAAAAGATTAGGTACACAATGTACAGAAGTAAACGAATACAGTAATCAGTATTTGATAAATCCAAAGGTCCTACCTACTGCGGCAAGAACCCAATATTAGGCAAAAATTGTGGGGAAAACTGAAAGGTAGTCTATGTACCAAAATTTGCTCCAAGTGCTTATTTGACATAAACAGCAACATTATAAGCAAATTAGAAGAGCATAGAAGAAATTACCTGTCAGATGTATGGATAAGGAAAGAATTCATAATCAAATAAAAGAGGTTCACAGGAGGTAAAATGAACAAACTTGATTACATAACATTAAAGCTTTTGCACAAAAAAAACCCCAAGCAACTAAAATTAGAAGAGAAGCAGGAAATTAGGGGAAAATTTTGCAGCATGTTTCTCTGATAAAGGTCTAAATTCTAAGATATACAGGGATCTGATTCAAATTTCTAAGAACAAATGGTCAAAGGATATGAATAGGCAGTTTTCAGATCAAGATATCCAAACTATACATAGCCATCTGAAAAAAATTCTCTGAATCACTAATTATTAGGAAAATGCAAATTAAAATAATTTTGAGGCCCCCTCCTCATACCCATTAGATTGGCAATGCTGGGAAAAAAAGAAAGTGATGAATGTTGGAGGGGCTATAGGAAAATATTTTAACATACAACTGGTGGAGCTACGAACTGCTCCAGCCATTCTGGAAAACATTTTGTTACTACCCCTAAAAAACTATTAAACTGGGCATACTCTTTGATCTAGTGAAAATATTGGTACATCTATATCCCCAAAGAGATCAAAGGAAAAAGACAAGCACATGTAAGTACCAAAAAATAAATAGAAACTCTTCACTGTGGCAAAAAAATTGAAAAATTAAGTAGTGCCCATAGATTGAGGAACAGCTGAACATATTATGGTACATAAGTGATGGAATACTATTGTGCTATAAGAAATAATGAAGAGAATGGTTTTAGAAAAACCAGGGAAGACTTGTATGAACTGATACAAAATCAAGAGAGTAGAACCAGGAGAAAAAAACAATTATACATTTACAACAATATTGTAAAGAGAAGTAACTTTGAAAGATTTAGTAACTAATCAACATGATGACCAATCACAAATCCAAAATGCTCATGATGAATCACGCTATCCACATCCAGAGAGAAGAGTGATGGATTCAGAGAACACATTGAAGTATATTTTTTCTTTTCTTTTCTGAACATAGCCAATGCAGGAATTTGTTTTGCTTTACTATACATATCTGTAATGGCTCTTGTTTTTCTTACCTTCTCAACGGGTGGAAGAAGGGAAAGTGGGAGGGAGAGAATTTGGAACTGAAAATAAAATAAAAATTTAATTAAAAAAATACTTCCTGTGTGATAGACTTTTCCAGCATAATACTCCGAAGGAAGCAACATGGCTCAGTGGGAAAAAATGCTGATTTTGGATTCATACATTCATAAGATCCTAGATTTAGAACTGAAAGGGACCTCAGAGGCCAGTAAAGTTTCATGAGGAAGCAGAGGCATTGAGAATCAAAGGGCCCAGGATCAAATCTCCACACTGCAGCATACTACCTGTGTGACCATTTAAACAATTCACTTAATCTTCCTATCAGTAATTTGAAGAGATTGAAATAGAGGTGTGCACGTAAATGCTTAAGAGCAGGTATAACACACTTTAAAATTTATTCTGCATTGCTAATATTTTTCCATCACTTTCCTATCCAGACAATCAACAAAACAATAAATCAAGCCCTGATTAGTAGTCTGCCAGTTAAAAACTTAACAGTCAGCTCTTGAGTCAATTTATGCTGGCACCATCAAGCACGCTACAGGGCCTAACAATGGCATATACCTAGGTTTAGAGCTAGCAGCTTTTCATGTTACAGATGAGGAAACTGAGGCCAAATGGGAGTAAAAGACTTGTTCAGAGTCACATGTCTATTGAGTGTCATAGGTAAGGACAGGCTGTGTCCTGATCCTAACTCCTCATTTCCTCCCAATCTCTCCTCTAACTCTAAATCTATGACCCAATGAAAGTAATTATGTTCCTTGAGGAAAGGGACGGCATGACTGACTTAAGTCACCTAACCTTCCGGGGTTTTCTGTTTCCTCATGTATTAAATGGGGGTAGGAGGGACATCAGACTAAATGACCACTAAACTTACAGATTTCAGTCTAAATCAATCAACAGCTGCTTCAGTTTGGAGTTGTACCATCCAGTTGCTAGTACACTTCTTTACTCATAGAAGACCCTTTAATAACCTTTGAATTGAATTGACTTAACAGGAGAGTATGCATTTGAGGTAATGGGGCTAGTAAAGATAAAGGTGTAGAGAAAAATAATTGCTATTGTCAGAAATTCTAGATGATCCAGTTGGTCAAACATGGCAATGAGGACACTGAAGATGGGGAGAAAGACACTTAAAAGTTGAGTGGGGAGATGCCACTCCCAACCCCAGACCAACTTCACCTTCTTGACAATTTTATCTAGGGTACCTCTTGCCAATGTAGTTCCTAAGGCAGCTTGTTAACCAAGGCGTTAGATCCAAGAGCATTATTTATGACGTATACCAGAAGATCTCATCTTCTTCTGACATAATCTGTCTACCAGATGTACCACTGAAACAACAGCTCAGTTTTTAGGTTCAATGTGAAAATACTCCTTGAAGTGAGAAATTTCTGCCCTTTTTTTTTGTCTTTGTAGACCCAGCAACTAGCAACAGGCCCAAACTGAACTGAGATAGGTCATCTGTTTCATAATAGCTAACATTTATTTACAGGAAACTTACTGCGTGCCAGGAACTGTGTAAAATGCCATTTTCTTGTTTGATCCTTACAACAACCCTGGGAGATTGATGCTATCATTCTTCCCATCTCACCTCAGACACTTGACACTCACTAGCTGTGTGACCTTGGGCAAGTCACTTAACCCCAATTGCCTCATCCTGGGTCATCTCCAGTCATCCTGATGAATGAATATCTGGTCACTGGATTCAGATGGCTCTGGAGAAGTGAGGCTGGTGACCTGCACAGCCCTTCCTCACTCAAAACAAAGTCAAGTGCAAGTCATGTCATTATTTCTCTGATGGCATGGTCTTCGGCAACAAAGGATGAATACACACACATTCCCATTTTACAGATAAGGAAACTGAGGCAAACAGGTTAAGTGACTTGCCCAAAATTACTTGCCCAAGGTCACACCGGTAGTCTAAGGATGGATTTGAACTCAGGTCTTCCTAGATCCAGGACTAACACTATTCATATCTCCATCTAGCTGCCACTAACTTTTCAAGTCTTCCATTTTGGTAGCATTTGGAGAGAAGAGAGGAAAAAGAAAGAGGGGAGAAGAGATGAGAGGAGAGAAAAGTGAGAGAAGAGAGGAAAAGGGTGGGAAGAGGAGAGGAGAGAATTCCCAGGAACAACATGCATGATCTTGTGTGTGGTTTGTCCTTCGTTCTCAAAGAAGACCATGACACCAGGAAGATGATGCCATGACTTGCAATTGAATTGGATTTGTGAGGGAGGGCTGTGCAAAGTCAGCAGCCTCACTTTCTCCTCCAGAACCATCTGGGTCCAGTGGACAGATACAGATCAGCACCTGCATGATCTAGACCAGCAATGAATCTAGAAGCCAAGACACCAGGTTCTGCAGATAAGGAAATGACCTGTCCAGAGGTTGTGTAAAACCTGGGGGTGAAGTTGATGAGACAAATGTCTAGGAGCAAATTCATGCTTTAAGTCTGAGCCCTCTCTTCCCAGGGACCAGAATTTCAGACACAACAATGTGCACGGTCCGAGAGTTTTTGCTATATTTTTTTTCAGTAAATATCCTTTTGTTAAAGCTAATCAGTGTTAACAATTTAACTAGGTAGGGGTTTGAGCCTACATAATTAGAAAAATCACTCTGGCAAACTCCTCGGGAAGGGGGAAGGGATCCCTATAACATACCTAAAGGAAGATGAGTAAAAGCAAGTTCTGGGGATGTAGCCTGCATTGTGGGCATTGGCACAATGTGCCACACCAGTGAACATTAGCAAAGTAAGTACAGAGCATGTATCACACTAGCAAAACTAAGGTTTAAGTGTAATAATAATACCAGATATTCATAAAGGTTAAGGTTTGCAAAGCACTTTATGAACATTTTCTAATTTAATCTTTACAATAGTTCTCAAGTAAGTACTACAAATAATATAATTCCAGTTTTACAGATAAAAGTAACTGAGGCTCAGGGAGACTTAAGGGACATGGCCATGATCATGGAAACAGGAAGTTGGGGAGGCAAGATCTGAATATAGGCCTTTCCCTTTTCCAAGATCAGCACTCTTTAAATTACACCTTGGAGCTTTTAATAAGAATATACTTAGATGGGAATAAAGAATTCTCCCTCAGAAGGATCTGCATTTGAAAAGAAAACAAAATTTCCAAATTCCTAAATTGTAATTTTTGGCATTGACAAGCAAGTTGAAATTATATTGGTTAGGGAGAGCTTTTCTGCCCCTGAAATCACACCACTGTAATCCTTTGTGGCCTCCCCAGCTAGGTGGAACATTCTATTCTATGGTTACAGGAATGGAACAATTCCAAATAGTAAAAGAAAAAAAAAAACAAAAAACAAAACCAAAAAAATTTTAAGTGTCTCCAAAGCCTCATTTTTAATCATCTTTTGACAGAGGAAAGAAAATTTTAAAAGACACATAATGACACAAATCATCTCTAAAAACGCAACTCTAGACAGTATACCTCAGGCTGCTAGGGGCACAGTGGATAATGCTGTGGTTGGCACTTACTTGTGTGGACCCTGGGCAAGTCACTTAATCTCTCTCAGCCTCAGTTTCCTAATCTGTAAAATAGGGATAACACTACCACTTACCTCTCAGAGTTATTGAGAGGACTAAATGAGACCGAAGGCGTAATGTGCTTCTCATGCATATACATGCTAGCTAGCTGTCATTACACTATGCATCAATGACCTTTGACTACTTAGGTAATAGTTTCAGCTCTTTTTTTACATTAGATTTCATAATGGAATTGAAATTAAAGTGCTAAAACCCTGACAAAGTGACCACTAAATAACATTCAATAAATAAATTCAGTGAATAAAATAACAAAATAAAAATGTAGCATTTCTGTTTATTTGGTTAATTGAGACAATGTTTTGTAGCTGTTTCTAGGAGATAAAGATTGCCAAATCTCAAAGGGATCAGTTCTGCTTCTTTTCGTTGTTATTGTTTTGGAGAAGTAGTTTTTTTTTTCAGTCATTTGTAACACGGTACAGATGTCACTACTGCACTGGAAAAATATATGATACTCCAGAGGTGAATTCCTAGATTTTCTGAAGAAAACAAGGCTATTTCACTAACTATAACACTTCACTTTTTCAAATTGGTTTCCTTCTTCAACACAGGTTTTTTTTTAATAATTTTGACTCAGAAGCATGTATACAAGTTCAATTAATCAGAATTCTCTTTTTAAAAACTAATAAGGATATCTGACCTGAGGTTTTGGGTTTTTTTTTACAGATTAAATTAACTCTTGGTATATTAATCTCAAGAAGAAATATAAATTTATCAAAGAATTTCACATTAAATTGAACCAAAATATGAAATACAATGACATATTTTAATGCCAAGTTACTACATCTCAAAAAATGTTACAAAATAAATTTATATGTTAAAACCCATTTTCAAAGAAAGAGTAGAACAAACCTGCAAAATCAAAGAAACACAATCCTATGGAATCAACCCTTCCCCCAAAAGACAACAAAGAAAATGAATTATAGCCATCTGGAACAGTTAAATATTCTAGTCAGTGTCATTTAATTCATTTAATAGTGACAGTGAATTTAAGTGCCCCAGAGGAGCCTTTTAATACCAAGTTACATCAAATTAAAATAAAGTGAACATCTAAAGAAGCCAGGAAGCAACCAAGACAATTGCTCACCAAAGAGCAAGTGTGGAAGTGGAGTGGGGTGGCTGCACTCCCCAAATTCTTAAGTAGAGTGTACACATGAATTTCAGGTAATTTTAGCACCAGTTAGGAAATCAGTGCAGTTCTTTCCCTACTGCCACCTCCACCCTTTCTCTGAAACAGGATTAGCTCCTTGAATCATTGCCCAATAGTCAACAAAGATCATGTATGTGTTGGGGAAGGGAAGGCCTAGAGCCAATGGGTCATTAGCTTTATATGCCATACTCCAGGAGCAGCTGTGCCTGTGAAATATTATGAAGCCTATGATAGTTACTTTATAAGATCATGAAGAACTCTTCACACTATTTAAATTTCCAATGTTTGTTTCTAAATGAGCAAATAAAGATCTATTTTTATGGAAGCAGTCAAATATAGTGTCTTTGTAACACAATAAGCAGACTACTTTGTCACATATTTTATTAGTTATCCTTGGTCTCTGGGTTTTTTGATTTATTTTATTTGGTCTGGATTTCATCCCTCCAGAGAGTTCCCTTTACCAAATGGTAGCTGTTCTGCAACTCACAGTACATATAGTGAATAGTCTAGGGCACTAAGACATTAAATGACTTGCCCAGGGTTAGAGGCAGGAAGTGAACCCAAGTCCTCCTGATTAGATGGAAGCTTTATATCCACTAATCCAGGTTAACTCTCTCAGACACATTTATTTAATATAGTTTGGTCCATGTGCTTCAGTGACTAATCCTTAAAAATAAAAAAAGATTCCAAATATTTAAATCAGCAATTAAGACAAAGGATCTATTTTAAAAGGAAACAGCACCCACAGTCTACAAATTAAAATACTTAGGGCTAGTAAAATTCTAACATTAAAGACATGACATTAAACTTTTAACTAGATATTCAGTTAAGAGAAGTAAGCAATTTGGCTTCCCTGGCACAGTGCATTGTTTGGGATACTTTCACCAATGGATATGAAGAAGATATTTCAGTCTGAGACAAGACAAACAACATTTAATGCATGAGGGCTATGTGCCAATCTGGGATGGCCAAATTACATAATGATCAAGAGAAGTGCTCTTTTGTCGTGAATAAATTCAGCACTTTAGCCCAGTCATGAAACAGTTGTGCCCATAAACTAAGGTTCAAGCAAAGCACTCTAGGTGAATTTAAAGGGAAGGTCCTTCCTCAGTCTCATCTGTTCCAGATGTTTTCAGGGGAAACATTTAGGGGAAAGAGGCTCTCACTTTGCGGCCCTTCAGAGGTTGTGGTGGACGGCAGTTGCTCAACAAGAAGGCAGCCGCCTCACCCTCTGCAGTGCACAGAAGACTTCGGAATTTGGCTAACTGTGGAAGAAAAGAGAGATATTTCAACACTCAATTGTCATGCCAACTTAGTGAATGCCTCCACAGAGAAAGCTGACTACCTAGTACTTAACCCTTGCCAAGAACACTACACTATTGTAATCAACTGGTCTACGATAATTTTACTACTAACATCTTTTTCTCTCTTCAGAACTACTATTACATATTTTTTGAATGCCCATAGGTTGCTCAGCATTGTTATATACTCAACACAGTTCTTGCCCCTATACAAATGGAACATAAGCTTCTTGAGGGCAGGCACCGTTTCAGTGTTGCCTTGGAACCACCAGCACCCAGAGTACTACCTGACACATATCAGGTATTTAAATCAATGTTGACTACATGGACGTTCATTCTCATTGAGGTGATTTTCTATATACTGTTTCAATATGATGAAAAAAGCATTGATATGGAAGTCTGGGGAATCACAGAATTGTAGATTAAGATCAAGAAAGAACCTCAGACATCATTTAATCTGAGTCCTTCATTCTATAATAGATAAGGAAACTGAGGACCAGAGAAGTTAATTTCTGTGTGCCCAAAGTCACACAGGTGTTAAGAGGCAGGGCCAAGATTTAAACCCAGATCTTCTGATACTAAATCCAGAATACGGGCAGAGGTTCAAGACCTGGTTTTGCTATTTAACAGTTGTAGACCTCAGATACATCATGTAATCTCATAGAGCTCTAACTTTGTCTTCTCTGAAGGGGGGATAATAACATTTATATTTCCTAGACAGGCAGCTCAGGGAGATGTAGCTTTAAATCAAGAAGACCGACCTCAGACACTGAGTGAGAACCTGGTTACAACCTCTCTAAGTCTCAGTTTCATCTTCTGTAAAATGGTGAAAATAATAAATCAAGATGCTCTTAGAAATGTGAAGACTGAATGAGATGGTGCATGTACTGCATTTTGAAAACCTTAAGGTCTGTCCTGGGTTGTTTTGGTGAAAGTATTTTGTAGACTGTGGGTTCCTTGAGGCAGGGACTGTCTTTTGCCCCTTTCTATAATCACTGGGTTTAGCACAGTGCCTGCCATAGAGTAGGTGCTTCGTAAGTATTTACTGAATTACTAAACTGAATTAAAACGTAAAGCCAGTTGTAGAGGTGAACTACTGCTACTATATATTGTATTCAGTTGATATTGGCTGTTGATCTTAAGAATTTTTTGGTTTGTATTGGGACCCAGATGTTTCATCTATAAAATGAAGTGGTTAGATTCAGTGACCTTCAAGGTGCCTTCTAGCCCTAAAATTTTATGCTTCTATTTAAGAGCTGGCTATCATCCCAAGGATAAGTAAATTACTTTAAGGTAAAAGATGTCTTGGGAAAAAAGGTATGGGGACAAAAGGGGGCAAAATCTAGTACACTGCTTTAGTGCAAAGTATTCTAAAATAACGTAACTTGCCATATATTTACTTGAGACTCAGACTCCACCTGGGCTTTTATTTGACTTACACAAAAACTTATATGATGGTTAACAGTTTGCAATTTTTTGCAAAAAGACAACAACAGTAACTGCAATGACTGGCCTTAATCAAAGGAATAAGGAAACATATTTCTTTTCTCTCACTGGAGAAAAGGAGGTCTCAAGGGGTAGACCATCCTGTCTGATGTGGTCTCTATGTGGGTTTTGCTTAATTATGTTTCTTTGTTTCAAGGAAAGGTACATTGAGGGTTAGGCATATCAGAAAATAACTGTGATATAAAAATGCAAATGGCATAGTTTTTTAAACCAGAAAGATGTGAAGAATCAATGGGAAGAATTTCATTATGAAACAAATTGTTTCTCAATACACTTTGTAGTTATAGATAGTTTTATGTTGTGGAATCTAAAAGGAAATAATTAACCAAGGTAGTTACTGGTTCTATATTTATTTCAGCTACCCATGATTTTGTACATAGAAAATGCTTTTCATTCATTCATTTCTCCATCCTTGTACATCACAATTTCTTGACATCTTAGGAAAATAAACTTCATGAATAGATGTGGCCAAAAATTCAACATCTAATTGGTTGGAGTACTATTAAGTGAAATAACCTGCCCAGGGTCACAAAGCCAGTATGTGACCCAATCTCTATCCCCATCAATGTTAGCTTTTCTGGATCTGTTTTCTTATCTATAAATTAGGGCTCTGTTTTAACTGATCTTTAAGATCTCTTCTGAGCCTATAATTCCATCAAATTATATTTAATAATTGTAAAAGATACTGAGCTACAGCATCAGGTCTAAAACTTAAGTGTGTAGTAAAAAGACAGTTTTAAAGTAATACATATATTACACATACTATACATACATATATACACACATGTATGTATGTATATATGTATGTATATGGTTGGTTGTTGTCCTTCATCTTCGAAGAGGACCAAAATGACATTACCATTGTAAAGTGAAATTTCAGTGTGCCTGACTATGGCTCATATGAGCTTGGAATGCTCTACCACAGGTTGGGCACAGATAGTCCATTGGAATATTTGGGGTAGATATCCCAAATTTGAGCATCCTGTGTTTACTTTGTATTGTCTCAATTCTGCTTTGCTCAAAAAGCACAGCACCCTTTCTGATGTGGGCACATCATGCTGAGAAGTACTGTGCCAGGGTCTCCCATGTTGCACAATCAAATCCAAAGTTCTTAAGAGAGACCTTGAGAATGTCCTTGTATCGTTTCTTCTGGCCACCACATGATCGCCTGCCCCATGCAAGCTCTCCATAAAATAGTCTTTTTAGGCAAGCATACATTTTGCATTCGAACAACGTGGCCAGGCCATCAGAGTTGCACTCTCTGAAGCATAGTTTGAATACTTGGCAGTTCAAATCGAACAAGGACTCGATGTCTGGTACCTTATCCTGCCAGGTGATCCTCTGAATCTTCCGAAGACAGTCCAAATGGAAGTGATTCAGTTTCCTGGCATGGAGCTGGTAGACTGTCCATGTTTCACAAGCATATAACAATGAGGTCAGCACAACGGCTCTGTAGACCTTCAGTTTGGTAGTCAGTCTAATACCTCTTCTCTCCCAAACCTTTCTTCAGAGCCTCCCAAACACTGAGCTAGCTCTGGCAATGCGTGCATCATGGTAGGTGGACCATTGCAAGAAGCCTCCATCTTAATCCTGCATCAGAAGCTAATTATATGACCCTAGGAAAGACCCCTAACCTTTCTAATCCTCAGTTCTCTCATCTGTAAAATGCACCTACCTCACAGGACTGTTGTGAGGATCAAATGAGAAGATAGAGATTAAGTGCTCCACAAACCTTAAAGAACTTCCTAAATATTAGCTATCACTGTTACTTTATCAGTTTCATCAAGGGAGCACAATTTCCTGAAATTAAGAGACAGTCTTGTTTATGGTGACCAAACTTTGCTTAATTCAGTTTAGAAAAGTATCTCTCTGTTTACATTTGGCTAGACTGAAAGGAGAATAGTTAAAGAGGGGATGATTAGTTTCTGAAAGGCATTTTCACCAAGGATGCCAACAGCTGGCATTAACAATACTATTGTTCTGCTTAGTAAATCAAAAAACCTTTCACTACATATCTCTATTTTACTTTGTCCTTTGTTACATGAGCATCATAAAATATAAGTTGGAAAGTTGCCTGGAAGAAAGAATACATTCTGATTAGTGGAGAAATGTCTGAACTTCTCTCAAAGTATAAATTCTTCACATTAATAAATTGTCTCTGACAGGCTTTGGCTAAAATAGAGTATAGATTGGTTTTTTTTCTGTCATATTGAAACCTGCCTTTTATATTTTCAAATATTACTATAAGATTTTCTCCTTAACCAGAACTTATCCTGAACTATGAAAATGTTTGCCATCACCATCCTTGTGATGCATGGTAAAACATTGAGGAAGAAAAAAGCATAATGCCATTTAACTTTGGGTGATGTCATTGGTCTTCTTCAAAAACAAAGGATGAACAACAAAATTCGAATAATAAAATATTCTGAGGGGGTAACCTTTTTTTTAAAATTTTGCTCTTTTATGTGTTTAACAGTATGTCCAGCATTTAAAGACAGGCCAAGCCTGGTTAGTAAAGAGAAAATTTTGTAAATTATCTGAATAACTAAGAATATAAACTCCTTGTAAGCAAAAACTGTTTTATTAATCCTCATGGTATCCCCACTGCCAAGCACAGCAACTAACAAACACATGGTGAGTCTTTAATCTTGTTGTTTCACTAAGTTAACTTAAAATCTTTTCTCAAAAATATATCAACAAGACTGTCCTTCACCAACATTGTGTGGCACAATTACAAATTTGAGAAAAAGGTAGCATATAACATAGAAGGGATCATTTCTTTGGGGGTGGGGATTAAATTATCAAAATTAGATACCTCAATTCACTAGTTTTGCTAGTTTTCTTATCACTGAAATCTGGTACCAGATACATCAACTGGGTAATTTATAAAAAGAGGACCAAAGCATAAACTATGTAGTAGTTAACAGCTAAAATGGGGAAGGGGGAGCTTTCAAATAAATGGGCACTATTTTCTCAAAGTCTCTAGGGCCTATATATGTGATATGTTCAACCAACTTTTATTATATGTGCAAGGTACTGTGCCTTGAATTGCAAAGATAAAAATTAAGCAACTCTCCCCTCAAGGATCTTACATTTTATTGACATATAGACAATAAAAAGAGTTGGATACTGGCATTTACAATATAATAAAACCAAGTCTTTGTAGATAAAATCAAAAAAGGCATTTCCTAGTGAACTGATGATTTAGAGACAACCAATGTGAACAAGAAAATCTCACCTAATTTCTTTTCTTGATTCAAACTTCTAGTAAATTCCTGAAGCAGTAACACACCAGTGAAGTTATTAGAGTGTTTCCTAATCCTTTACAAATACTTTTCAGACCATTAAAGTTTTTAAAAGCTGGCTTTTCAGCATCCTTCTAAGTATCTATGCAAGGACATTTCATGACTTTCTTACATTGTATACATTTTATTCACAAGGTATATTTTTGCTGAACTTTACATCCCCTGAATAAAATTTACAATGGATGATTTTTTTTCTTTATTACATGGTCTGTCACATAGTAGAAAAGGTTAGCTTCAAAGACTGTATGTCATTATTCATGTCTATATGGTTCCAACATCACAAACAGAAAAACAAAGTAAAAAACACTATAAAGTTGAAGAAAGCTGAGCAATCTGATCTGTGAATTTCATACAGAGAGCCAATCCAGACAACTTAGATGATCAAAATTCACAACTTCAATCCTTGGCAATCAGGCTGCATTAACGAAGAAAATGAAAAACATGTTCTTGAAAGTAATAGAAAACTGCAAATCATCTCACTGGCATGTTATCTAGATCAAGAATTTAGCACTTAAGTGTTTGCATTCAGGGAAGAAAAATGGGTTTGAGTAAGGAGAAGGGAGATTGAAATACCTGACCTGTACTTAAGGTCACAGCTTCAGTTGGCAAGGTAGAACAGTGGCAAAGCCCAAGGGGAAAATGTTTGGCACCAAATTCCTAAATTTTCCCTGGTCATTACATGGTGGGATGAGAAAGGGGTTCAAACACAAAGATTTAAAAAAATAGTCTATGGAAACTGAGAAGGAAAAATACAAACTTTGGAACAGGGATCCTAAAATAATTTTTATGTGAAAAAACTTCTTTTACTTGCCATTTTTTCTTCAAGATATGGTGGTGAATTTAAGGTGACATTAAAAGCACAGTTTTAAAATATTCCATTTCAAAAACAGTAATGAAAATGTTACCAACTTTATACTGCTGATACTATGTACCACACATACTGATGTAGGAATAGATACATTGTTTTATGTACACCATAAGGTAATAATACCCTCAGTTATTAGCTCTCATAAAAAAGAACTGAACCAATGCACAGAAAAATGCTATCAACTCTGCTAAAACATATTAAGTCATGGTTTACACATTTTTAAAAATGCAAGTGGCCTGCCTGCTTCCTTTCTTAGTAGAGGTGGGGGACTATGGATGCAGAACACTGCATGCACTGTCAAAACTCAGTTTGATGTGTTGGTTCGATTTGACTAAATTGTTTTTGTCTCTCTTTCTTTTTATTCCTTTATTACAAGAGGTGACTTGCTACGTACAATGGAGCAAAGGAACATATTAAGAAAGGAAGGATATAAAAAAACAATATTAATAAAATTTTGAAAAAAGAAAAAAGCTAAATTATTTTCCTAACATAGTTGTAAATGCTATACTATAATAGATTTAAGACTCAACCCTTAAAAAAGAATCTCAGTCTCAATTAAGAATGAACATTTCTGAGTTTAGCCAATACTTTTTAATGACTATTAAAAATATTCATATTAAAGTATTTCAAAGTAAAAGAATTAATCACACTAGCACTGTTTTGCAGCTACACTTTGGGTAAATCATAATGAAGAACAGCCATTCTGCAGGGTCTGTGTCCTATTCATTAATTAATTGCTCCTCAAAAGTAAGTTTTGTACAAATCATGACTGCCTCATGATTCTAAAACTGAAGAACTGTAATTGCTTAAAAACCTATGTAAAAAAGATAAAGCTGATGCTAATTTTAGCACTTAGCCACTTATTACCCATGTGACCTTGGTCAAATAATTAAATTTCTTGGGGCTTCAGTTTCCTCATCTGAAAAATGAGGCAGTTGGGTTGGAGTACTCCAAAATCTCCCAGCTCTAGGTCTATGATTCTATAACACTTCCTCTTCTAGATGACTGGTTGGACTTTTTCCCAGAGGCTTTAAAGAATCATGTCCCAGTTGAAGTATGGGAGACTCAGGTCCCTCTGTCTTTAATTAATCATATCCTGGTGAAAATTAACAAATAGAAGAACATGTGAGGAGAAAAATGAAACTTACTTGAATCAGCTAAAGGGATTTTTGTAATGCTGTAATCAACCTGACATGCTGGAAAACATTCATTGGGTAAGCTTTCTCACTCAAGCATGGCCTAGTTCAGATTTCTACTGAAAGGTTAAACATACATTCCGAGTCTTTTGCCTCAATCAGGTTCATGTATTTAGAGCTGGTAGAGACTATGGAGGCCATCCAAGCTAGATCTTCCATTTTGGAGAGGGAACTAAGGTTGAAGGAGGTTAAGTGACTTGTCCAAGGTCACAAAGGCAATAAATGTCAGTGATGGGACTTGAACCCAGGTCTTTTTACTCCAGAGTTAAGTACTGCTTATGATCATAAGGAATGCAGTATATACTCTGGGGCATCAACACCAATCAGAAATATATTTCATCTCTAATTGGGTGATGTAAAATTCTTTGCATTTGTATGGCATTTCCTCCTTTCAAATGACTTGCACACAGAAGACAAGGCTGGATAGGGGTTGAACTAGATGATTTCTGGGGTCCTTTCCAAATATATGATCCTATAAATAATTCCCTGATCCTCAAAACCACACTTTGAATTAGGTAGAATATCCATTTTACAGATGAAGAACTGAGGCTTAGAGTTGTCACATGACTTGCCTGAGATCACAAAGCCACTCAGTAGCAGGATTCTTCAAAGAACCCAGGCTCTTGGCCTCCTCTCAGAACGATATGAGGAGGACACAGACATACCTGTGCTTTCCGTATGGGTAAATGAGAAGTCTACAACCCTCCCTATCTCAGCAGGACTAGAGGGAAGCCTGGGTAAGGTTAGTTAACATAATAGAACCACAAGACTTAAGAGCCGGAAGGGACCCTTTTTTATTTTCCAGAAGAAGGAGTTAGGCTCTCTTTGAGGTTAAACAAATTGGTTAAAGTCATGACATATTTATAAGGGCTCAATGTATGACATCCACTACAAGGTTACCATCTGTGGCACCAATACAGGGCAGGGAGGCTGCCCATATGATTTAATTCAACTTAGGAAACATTTATTAAGCATCTACAAGTACCCAAGAAAAACAAAATACTACTCTTCGTGGAGCGTCTCCCCTCCCTTGACTTGCACGACCCTTCTTGGTTCTTTTCACTTATGCTCAGCCCTCCTGCCCCATTATTGTGGGTGTGACCCAAGAACTTGTCCTTGGCTCTGACAGGTAATTCTGTAATTAGGAAACAAAAAAAACAATTCCTTTTTATCAGGAATTTATTCCACTGGGAAGGTTGGGGAGAGGAAGATACAATATGACTAAAACGTGAATCAATGCAAGATAGAGAACACAAACAGAGATATCAGGAAAGGTTTCCTATAGGGGATGAAAGGAAGGCATTCCAGGCTTACACAAAAGGAACAATATAGGTGTTAGGATATGGATTCACTAATATGACCAGTTTGACTGGAATGCAATAAATGCTAGATGGAAGGGTTTACATTTTATCCTTAGGGGCATTAAAGATTTCTGATCAAAAGAACTGCAGATCATACCTTGTGTCTTAGGAATATGGGAGAGAAGAAAGTCCTGGAAACAGGACTTTTGTCTACCTTCCCATGGTAACTACATGTGGTTCTCCTACATATATTCTCTTCTCCAGCCAAAGTGGCCTCCTTGCTATTATTTTCCTGCTTCTGTGCCCTTGCTTTCATGCTTGGAATGCAATTCTTTCTCATCTGCATCTCAGAATCCATAGCACAAAGTGTCACCTTTTAGAGAAAGTCTGTCCTGCTTTCCCATAGTTGCTGGGACTTTCCCCTGAAAATCTGAATTATTTTTATTTTTATTTATATATCTTATCTTCAAGCTTCCCACAGCATCCCCCTCTTCTCTCTCAAAAAATCTCACATCACTAGTTCTTCACCCTTATGTCCCATGAACAGGGAGTCCTTCTCCTTGCCAAAGTCAACTATAGGTATCATCAATTCCATACCCTTCCTTTTTTTCCAGCAGATTGTCCCCACCATCATTCTCATTCTCTCCTCAACCACTGATACATTTTCCATGCACTTACAAACACTCCCTGTCTTCTCTATCCTTAAAAAAAATCTCACCTGATTGACCAATGTTCTTAGCTAACACCTCTCTTCCCCTGCTTGGCTAAACTCCTTGAAAGAGCAACTGAAACTTGCTGCCTTCACTTCCCCTCCTCTCATTCTTTTCTAAACACTTTGCAACCTGGTTTTCAACACCATCATTCAAATGAGACCATTCTCTCCAGTCACTTAGTTGCCAAATCTGATGACTTTTTCTCAATATTCATGCTTCTTTCCCATGTCTGCCGATCTATCTCTGTAGATGACCTTCTCCTCTCTGATACTCTCATCTCTTTGGGCTTTTGTGACACTGCTTTCTCTTGGTTTTATATGACTTCATCCAATAACTTCATTTTTTTTAACAAATGAGGAAACTGAAGGTCAAAGAAGTTAAATATCTTGCCAAAAGTCAACCAGATAAATAAGTAGCAAAGGCAAGACTTTAACCTAGGTTTTCTGATTCACTCTTTCCACTCCATCAAGGAGTTTCGCTAATAAATATTTGAACTGAACTTAAATTAAGATACATAGAAAATTTGCTAAGTTTCCTTTTAAAACATAAAGACCAACTTAGAGACAGGGAAGGTACCTGTTGAGAGCTGACACTTATAGGTTGCTTTAAAATTATCCATGTGACACTTTCCAAAAGAGGTGGAACAGTAAGAGAGCCCGGGTATGTCCAGTAGTCCCACGATGGAGGAAGTAGAGTTATTGGGTCAAAATTGGTGAAGCGGATTTGTTTACCCTGGAGACAGAAAGAGAGAGACAGGACAATGAACAGAGAGAGAAAGGGAAAAAGAGATAGAGAAAGAGAAAGACAGAGGCAACATGAAGAGAGACAAAGAGAGAGGCTTTTCTGGTTACCAGGTGATACCTTTATTAGGAATGCCAAAGACATAAAAGATGTATGTGGCCACTAAATAAATATGTAATACAGTTAAAACAATTTACTTCTTGCTGTATAATATAGCATATATAGTATAATATAGTATAGTTTAACCAAACTATATAGTTTATGTAATAGATCTTCATATGTATGTATTATATATGTGTGTGTGTGTGTATATATATATGAATACACCACACATATGCACACACGTATAAAGTTTATTACCTAAACTGTTTACTATGTTTTAACTACACTATTATTAAAATTTATAATACTTTTTAATTTAAATTTACTAAAAAAAATCATTATTTCATTTGTTTGTTTTATTAAAGCAAATTTTGCTTGCCTTTATAGAAATGTTCTTTAAAACATTCCCCAAAAAGTTAAATATGCAAAGATCCCACAACAGTGGGGCCATTAAAAATAATGAGATTCATCATTTATTCACTTACTATAACTAATTAAGACTCTTATTACACTCTACAAAAGAATGGTAGAAATGCATCATTTTTCATTTACTGGCCAGCTATATTCCAAGGCTGCTTCAAATATACACCATTTTTTTGTTCTTTTTAACTATCCTTAAAAGAAAGCAACATGCATTAGCAGACAGGAAGGTTCTAAAAGTAACCATCTAATTTAAGTTCATCTAAGAATGTTCATCTAAAGTATATTACTGTCTTGGTGTGGGGGGAGGGGAAAGATGGAGAGAAAATTTGGAATTCAAAAATCTTGTGGAAATGAATGTTAGAAACTAAAAATTAATTAATTGATTTAAAAAAGAAAAGAAAAAAAATAAAGCATGCTACTACCTACTTAGCAAAACAGGTAATTTACCTTTTCCTTAATGGAGTCCAAAATATCAGTAATTTTCTGCAATTGTAGATTATGTTCACCAATCTGAAAACAACACAACTGAAATGAGAATGTAGCTCCCCAGGGTTACACATGTGCCACATTACATTTCAGCTATCAATATCAAATTTTCTTCCAAGTAAATGTAACCCAGAACAAGGAGTAATTGTTCACAAAATAATGAAGTTTTCATTTACCTGTTGACCCTATCATACCAGATCAGGCAGAACAAGAAGTTCACGTTACACTGTTACTTAGCCAAACAATCAGTTTAGTTCTCAATCCATCATGCACTTCTACTTTTTTTAATGAGTCATCATGGAATGACAGAATTAATTCTAAAAACTCTTGAGAGAAGCCTGAGGCTCCATCCTCACTCATGACACCTTCACTACTCAGTCAGGATATAACTTTCCAGATTGTACTGGCTACCACTGCAGTCAAAATATTGGGCAAATTATCCCCAAATTTCTACTGATAATTTAGGGACCCAAATTGAAATTTTCAAAATGCAATGGAAGATGCTTTCATTTACATGTATGTGGGTGATGAGATTTGGGTTTTTTTTCTTTTGTTTTTAACCAAAGTAAAAATGACCTCAGAAATTTGACTAACCTTCTGGGTCAGAAAACTATCAGCATTACCCTAAATAAAGGACATATGGATTCTTGAGTTAACTACCACTTAACTATCACTATTAGTAGTTAGCTGCACATCCTGAACCTACATTTTAAGGTTATGGTATCAAAGTATAATCTGGTACCTCAGCCCCCCCACCCCCCCACTCCATGGAAATTATCTAGATGTGGATGCTTTAAAAAAAATGGGGGGGGGAACTGTAGTACTCAATACTCACTTGTGCCTTATCTCCTCTCTTTCTTCCAATCCCAGGTACCCCTTTTCTCCCTAGTTATGCTATGGAGTCTCATGGCAAAAGTACTGTCCTTATCAGGGCAGACTGCACTGGAACCCAGGACAGCTATGCTAGTTTCATAGACATCAGGGTGATAAATGTTACGGAAAAAAATACTTGTCTGACTGAATTCTTTGGATGAAGAAAAATGCAAAAATGTAAAAAGTCATTCTATTTGTTTAGAGAAACTTATACTATCTACGACTATACACTCGGGGAATTCAAATTATGAATTTTTACTCTTAGCTAGCCTTTTACATAATGAGGCTTAGCTAGCAAAAGACTTATATTCTTAAGACCATGGGTCCTTTTCTTTTAACCTGTAAAATATTTAATAGGCAGCAAAGGTGCTTTGGAGTGATGAATGAATAAACTGCAATGCAAAAATTTTTTAAGTTAGTTTTGAAAATGAAAAAAGTAAACTTTAAGTCTAGCTCATCACTGAAAAATGATTGAGTGACTACTTTGTGTATGAAACGCAGGTGGTGTTCACAGACTCAATATTATAAATGAAATCAGCTTGTTCTCACCTGTAAAAAAATACCTAAAACAGCCAATCCATCAGATTCATGAGCTGCTTCAACAAAGCTGGGGTACTTGTCGGAATTCCAATGAACCACATGGAGCTAAAAAGGAAGGCACGATTTCAAATAGTAATAATAACCACAATAAAAACATAAATTCTACAGCATGCTATGTATATTCATAAATATAACTGATTCTTCAGAAGGGCCCTGGAAGGAATTGGCAGACTTTTATCCATTTCAGATGAAAAGCTAAAGGCCAAAGAGGTGAAAGGTCAGTGTTTGCATAATGCTGAGGGCTGGAAGATGGAATACATTACAATCTGGACGGCTCAGTTAAGCCTGCCCTATAGCTTTTCACTAGTGTCCTTGAACCCACCTTCACTATGACCACATGCTACAAACTGCTGACAGAGAGCCAGTCTGGTTTCCCCCTGAAGTCTCCTTCTGTCATATGTAGTGCTGAAAGCTGAGCAGATCTTATCTAGGCCCACTGCTTGAGGCCCAATCAGCCTAATAATGCCTTTGTGAAATAAGTGGTCACCTACATGGGGTCACTAAGAAGCCCTTCAGGAACACTATTTGTGCTGCTCTGCTGTACACAATAACAGTTCCCTCACTCAGTGGCAAATAATATCCAACATCCTACAGGGAGAGTTTCATGTAGAATGTTAGAGCTGGAAGGGACCTTGGAGATGACCTATCTGACAGTTCCTCAGAATCCTTTGCTGAATCTTCATCCATGTTACACTTGCGAACCTTGGGTACCCTACAGAGCTCTGTCCTAGACCCTCTGCTCTTTCTCCCTCTAACCATTTTACTTGATGATCTCATCAGCTTCCAGGAGTCAATTATCACCACTATGCTAATGACTCCCAGATCTATTTACTCACCCCTAGCCTCTCTACTGATCCTCAGTGTCAACCTCCAATTGCCTACTGGTTATCTAGAACTGGATGTCCCATACAAAACTTAAACTCACCATGTCCAAAACTGAACTCATTATCTTTCCCCCCAAACCTCTCCCTCTTCCTAACTTCCCTATTAGTGTTGAGGACACCATCATCCTAAACCAGGTTTGCAACTTGGGCATCAAATTCCAATCCTCACTCTCTCTCATCACTCCTTCTATATCCAATCTGTTTCCACGACTTGTCAATCTTCCTTAGGTAACATCTCTTGTATATGCCCCCTTCTCTCCCCTAGCACTGCCACTACCCTGGTTCAGGCCCGCCTTACCTCACACCTGGACTACTACAGTACCCTGATGGTTGGTCTCACTGACACAAGTCTGCCTATTCCAGTACATTCTCCATACAGTTTTCAGAATGTTTTTTGTAAAGTGCAGGTCTCATTATATTACTCCCTTTCCCTCACTCTCAATAAATTCTAGCAGCTCCCTATCACTTTCAATATAAATCCAATATAAATTTTTAAAATCCTGTTTGGCATTCAAATCCCTTCATAAACTAATCCCTGCCACCCCACCACTATTCCAGTCTTCTTACACCCTTCCACATACTCTTGACATCCAGTGACAACCTACTTGCTGTTTCTCCCATAAGACACTCCATCTCCTAACTCTGCCTGTCCAGTGGCATCAGAATATTTTCCCTCCACATCTTCACCTCTTGGTCAAAGCTCTGATTTTACAAATGAAGAAGTTGTCTCTTTCTCTTTCAATGTGTGTATGTGTGTGAGTGTGTGTGTGTGTGTGTATGTGTGTGTGTGTGTGTGTGTGTATGTGAAAGCATGGAGCCAGAAGAACTTGGTTTTAATCTGACCTTGGCACGTACTAGCAGCATGAGCATTAGCAAGTCGCTACACCTTTCTGTGACTCAGTTTTCCTATAAGAAATACCTACATTCAGTTAATAAACACACACGAAGTACCAACTATGTACCAGACTCTGTGCTAAGAGCTGGGGAGACAAAGAGATGCAAAAGACAGCTTATGGTCTCAAGGAGCTCACAGTATAACAGAGGGCACAACATGCAAAAGACTACGTACAAAGAAAATACAGACAGAGAAAACTGGAAATAATCAAAAGAGAGAAGGCACTGGAAATGAGAGGGATCAGGAAAGACTCCCTGGATATAGAATTTTAGCTGGGACTTGAAAGAAGCCAGGAAGGAGATCATTCCAAGAAGGAGGAGCCATTCTCATAAAGCCCAGCTCACAGTTGTCAGAATTTAAAAAAATAAGGTACATAAAGTACTCTGTAAACTTTAAAGCACTATAGAAATGGTCAACTATTATTATCATAGATACAATAAGCAAGCATCAAAGAATTTTAAATAACAAATAATAAACTCCGGGAAAGCCTTCAAATTCAGTTTTAAAAGGTAAGGACAATCAGGAAAGGATGAAGAAAATACAACTCCCTTTCTCCTTGGCAGAGGTGGGAGTACAGGTATGGAATATTCTATTAGAAGTAGCTGTTGATGTAATTACTACTCACGGAGGTAGTAATACATATACTAGAAGTGGAACAATAAAGAGATGATTAACCTGGCTCCTGCAGAAGGCCGATACAAAACTTTGGCAAATGTCTTACATTTGGGGGGAGTGCATTTGTAGGTTTTATAGCCACACTATATTCCCTGGGGACTTGACAATCCATAAGGAAGGATTTCCATTTCTTCAAAGAGGGAATCAAACATATACAGGAAGATTCAAATAAAAATGGTGGTAGATTGATTTTTCAACTTGGTTAAAGCTTTGCCTCCCAGCGAATCTTATCCTTGCCATGCTGGTCAAGGAGATATGTGAAACAGTCATCTCTATTTCCAGGAAGGCATCATTTCAACATGGAAACCAACCACCAGAACACTCTATTTTGAATGTAACCTACTTCCCACTACCAGTAAAGAATATAAAACATACACTGACAACATCAAAATGACAGGCAGATGGAGCCCCCAAAGTCTCATTATTTCATAACTTCCGGAAAACACAATCAAGTATGCCATGGCCCTAAACCGTTCTGGATGGCCCCATTGTCAAAGCTGGAATCATCTGTCTCTTGTCCTGTTGTGCTTCATGGAAGACACCTCTATTCCCAAACAGCAGGAGCTGGAGAATATTTTTGTCATATGTATACGCTGACACAGCTTCAGTGACAGCTGAGATCAGTCAATAAATGATGCTTGACAACAACAACAAAAAAGAAGTAGCTCATGTTTTTATTAGTTGCTTCTGCTTTTTTTAATCTTTGCTACAAAAGCAGGGTAGGGAAGGAGAGAAAGATATATCTGGAAACAAAGAGGATATAAAAGCAAGTTATCATTCATTTTTTTAAAATAAAGGGCAAACTAAGATATTAAAGAAAAGTCTGCCCCCAAACCCAAAGGTTGGATCAGAAGTAATAGTAGAAAGGAATGACAATGCCAGACTGTTGAGAATCACGAAGGTTTTATATACAGGCTGTCCCAAAAGTCTTAATGTGGTTTTAAGATTTAAAGCTTAAGACTTTTAGGAGAGTGAAAGGAAGAAAGAGAGAGAAAAGAAGAGGAGAGGAGAAAGAGGCAGAAAAGTAGGGGCAGAGGAGAGGAGAGACAAAGAGATCACAAACTCAAAATAATACTCTCCACAAAGCCTCTCAGAGGAAGCATCCTGACAGGACTTTCCTTTTAGTGACTTAGACTCCCTTCCACTCCAAATTTTCCAAATTTGACTCTACAGAGCATGGTGTTACAGGACAGTTCTGCTGTATTTACACTTTTTTAAAAAAATTATTTATTTAACTTTTAACATTCATTTTCACAAAATTTTGGGTTCCAAATTTTCTCCCCATTTCTCCCCTCCCCCCATGCCAAAACACCAAACATTCTAATTGCCCCTATCACCAATCTGCCCTCTCTTCTAACATCCCTCCCTTTCCTTGTCCCCATCTTCTCTTTTGTCCTGTTGGGCAAGATAATTTTCTATACCCCATTACCTGTATTTATTTCCTAGTAGCAAGAACAGTACTTGACAGTTGTTCCTAAAACTTTGAGTTCCAACTTCTCTTCATCCCTCCCTCCCCACCCATTCCCTTTGGGAAGGCAAGCAATTCAGTACAGGACATATCTGTGTAATTTTGCAAATGACTTCCATGATAGTCGTGTTGTGTAAGACTAACTATATTTCCCTCCATCCTATCCTGCCCCGCATTGCTTCTATTCTCTCTTTTGGTGCTGTCCCTCCCCAAGAGTGTTGACTTCAAATTGCTCCCTCCTCCCATTGCCCTACCTTCCATCATCCCCCCCCCACCCTGCTTATCCCCTTCTCCCCCACTTTCCTGTATTGTAAGATAGGTTTTTCATACCAAAATGAGTATGCATTTTATTCCTTCCTTTAGTCAAATGTGATGAGAGTAAACCATGTTTTTCTCTCACCTCCCTTCTTTTTCCCTCCACTAAAAAGTCTTTTTCCTGCCTCTTTTATGAGAGATAATTTGCCCCATTCCATTTCTCCCTTACTCCTCCCAATATATTTCTCTCTCACCACTTAATTTCATTTTTTTAAGATGTGATCCCATCCTATTCAATTCACTCTGTGCTCTTTGTCTCTGTGTGTGCGTGTATGTGTGTGTGCATGTATGTGTGTGTGTGTGTGTGTATGTAATCCCACCCACTACCCAGATACTGAAAAGTTTCAAGAGTTACAAATATTGTCTTTCCATGTAGGAATGTAAACAGTTCAACTTTAGTTAAGTCCCTTATGACTTCTGTTTGCTGTTTACCTTTTCATGCTTCTCTTTATTCTTGTGTTGGAAAGTCAAATTTTCTTTTCAGCTCCGGTCTTTTCATCAAGAATGCTTGAAATTCCTTGATTTCACTGAAAGACCATGTTTTCCCCTGAAGTATTATACTCAGTTTTGCTGGGTAGGTGATTCTTGGTTTTAGTCCTAGTTCCTTTGACTTCTGGAATATCATATTCCATGCCCTTTGATCTCTTAATGTAGAAGCTGCTAGATCTTCTGTTATCCTGATTGTATTTCCACAATACTTGAATTGTTTCTTTCTAGCTGCTTGCAATATTTTCTCCTTGACCTGGGAACTCTGGAATTTGGCCACAATGTTCCTAGGAGTTTCTCTTTTTGGATCTCTTTCAGGTGGTGATCGGTGGATTCCTTGAATACTTATTTTGCCCTCTGGTTCTAGAATATTAGGGCAGTTTTCCTTGATCATTTCATGAAAGATGATGTCTAGGCTCTTTTTTTGATCATGGCTTTCAGGCAGTCCCATAATTTTTAAATTGTCTCTCCTGGATCTATTTTCCAGGTCAGTTGTTTTTCCAGTGAGATATTTCACGTTATCTTCCATTTTTACATTCTTTTGGTTTTGTTTTGTGATTTCTTGGTTTCTCATAAAGTCATTAGCCTTCATCTGTTCCATTCTAATTTTGAAAGAACTATTTTCTTCAGTGAGCTTTTGAACCTCGTTTTCTACTTGGCTAATTTTGCTTTTGAAAGCATTCTTCTCCTCATTGGCTTTTTGAACCTCTTTTGCCAATTGAGTTAGCCTAATTTTCAAGGTGTTATTTTTGGGTGTTGTTTTTGGGTCTCCTTTAGCAAGGTGCTGACCTGATTTTCATGCTTTTCTTGCATCTCTCTCATTTCTCTTCCCAGTTTTTCCTCCACCTCTCTAACTTGATTTTCAAAATCCTATCTGAACTCTTCCATGGCCTGAGACCACTGAACATTTATTTTGGATGTTTGGGATACAGAAGCCTAGACTTTTATGTCTTTCCCTGATGGTAAGCATTGTTCTTCCTCATCAGAAAGGAAGGGAGGAGATATCTGTTCCCCAAGAAAGTAACCTTCTATGGTCTTATTTTTTTTCCCTTTTCTGGGCATTTTCCCAGCCAGTGACTTGACTTCTGAGTTTCCTTTCCACACCCACCACGCCTCCAGATCCACCCAGCCAGTGCTTGGGGGCTGAGATTCAAATGCTGCTCCCCAGCCTCAGGGCTTTGGGCAGGGGCGGGGCTGCTATTCAGTGTGAGATTAAGTTCAGGTGCTCAGGTCGGGGCAGGGCCTCAGTTCCCTCAGGGGGTTTACATGGAGACCTTCAACAATGGATCTGGGCTTCTGCCTGCTTTGGGAGCCCCTGTCTGCTGTGGCCTCTGCTGGTGCCTCCTGAGGGGGCCTGAGTTATGGGGACACCCCACTCCCCTCTAGGCCACTCAAAAAGACTCTCTCACTGACCTTTAGCGCCTGTGGGTGGAGGTACCTGAGCTGCTGCTGGAGTTTCTGTCCCTGAAGCCTGCTCGGATCTGCTCCTCTTGGTGCAGTGCAGCCAAGGCAGGGCTGGGCTCTGCTCCAGGTCCGGGGCGCAACAGACATTTTGGGTCAGTTTTTCAGGTCTCTCTGGAACAGAAATCTCCTCTGCTCCGTTGTTCTGTGGCTTCTGCTGCTCCCAAATTTATTGGGAGTTCATCTTTACAGGTATTTTATGGGCTATGGGTTCAGAGCTAGCATATGTGTATCCTTCTACTCCACCATCATGGCTCCTCCCTATTTACACTTTTTTTAAAGGAAATAAACAATTTAAATTCATAATAAAAGTCTTATTCTGTACCATCTATAAGTAACAAAAGGAAGCTGTTATAAAAGCCACTGGAAATTCTGATGAGTCTTATGACCACATGGTAAAGTCAATGTTAGGTGGTTGGATAAACAAAGAAGCCTAAACAAATTGTACAAGTGAAACAAAATATATTTGGATCATAGCAGACAGAAAGATATCCTCAGAAAGGGAGGGGCTAAGTGGGAGGTTAAAATTCTTTAAATGTCTTGGCACTTATACATAAGTTTACTTAGTAAGGGATAACATCAAAGATTTAACAAGGAAGTAAATAACTTTTTATAGTCATAAAAATAAATAAGAGTATATGAATGAAAGATAGCTACTTATGAGTATTTGATTTCTCCCTGAAAGGAAAAAAAAATTAAGGAGTTATGAAAAGTAATAGGAAACAAGGAGAAATATCTTAAAAGGAAAAAAAAAGCCTCTCTCGCCCACATACCTTGCTTAACTTGTAGTAAACACAGCTAAACCAAGCTGTATGACATAATTTTTATTGCCATATAGTAAGTCAAGTCATATGACAAGTTAGAAAGCTATTCTAATCTCAGTTCTAAAAAAAATCAAGGATTGTTTTTCCCAACTGAAAAGTTTTCAATACTTTTCAAATTATTTTCAATAATACTATTCACCTTGTAAAATCAATGTAATAATGGTAAAATTACATTTTCTTTGCTTGGAAAACTAAGTTTACAATCATAATATTTGTTTATGTAATCATTCAAGCTCACTCAGCAAACAGCCCTGTGCAAGATCCTACGAAAGACAAGGAACTGGTGTCTGTCCTCATGAGTATCTATTCTAATAGGATGCTAAGATACAAACATAAATAATTCTAATACAAAATATGACATGATTATTATATCAGAGAGACACAGAGCAAAGTTCTATGTCTGATCTAAGGTGGGAATAATGGGAAGCTTTGAATACAAGGTGGGTTTTAAAGAATAGGAAGAAATCCATCAGGCAAAGAAGTTAGATAATTTCAGAGTTTAAATGAGGAAGAAGTAATTCACTTTATTATTTTTTACTTAATATTTTTCAAACAGAAAAAAATCTGCTTCCTTTTCCTCCCACTTCCTCCTCTGCCCTAATTGGGAAAGGAAAACAAAACCCATTGCAAAGTGTATAGTCAAACAAAACAAGTTTCCTCATTGGTCACATCTCCACTCTGCCCCCTCCAAAAAAGGTTTCATTCTATATTGCAAGTCTTTCATCATCTTTTTTACAGGGAGGTGGGCAACATGTGTCATCATTAGTTCTCTGGAATCCTGGTTGGTCATTATGCTCAAAGTCTCTAAGTCTTTCAAAGTTGTTTGTCTTTACAATATTGTGGTCATTGTACGTGTGGCCCTTTGACTGAACCTGAACTTTACAGAACAAATCCCTCTGGTTCTAAATGATCTGATCAATTTTCTCTTAAATTTTTCTTAAAATAGGATGTCTACACTTTCTTTATCATGTCTTTTGGGTTACTCAACAATTCTTAAATTTTTTTCTAGATCTATTTTCCAGGTTAGTTTTTGCTATGAGATACCTTATATTATACATATGTACACAATACACAGTGGCTTTTTGTTTTCTCATTCCTCTATTCTACCTCCAGACTTCGAATTTTATATGAGGCCCAGGTTCTGAACATATCTGAAGAGAACATCTGGGCTGACCCTGCTGTTGCTTTTTGGAGGGTTTAAGTAATCATGTTATCCCAGGATCTCTGGGACAGACAGTTCAAGTTCAAGACTTGGATACTTTCAGTGCTTCCAAAGTGGTCTTATCCAAGGCAAAGTCTTATCACTACCCTCCTGGTCTAAGCTCTGCAAGCTCCTGACCTGAGTATGGTTCTGAGAAACAGGTTCTGAACAATTTCATTATTCACACTATTCAAAATTCACAAAACTTAAATGGGTATCAGAAAAATATAAACATTTAAACTCTCAAACTTTTTAGAAGTTTGTAAGATTTATATTTCTAAAGTTAGTGAAGCTAAAATTTCTGCTACAACTTTGGTGACACCCTGTATTTAGACTATATATATATCATCTCTTTTCTTCTAAGGTGATACCACTTGCCAGTAATATTATTGACGTAAAAAAAACAGCAAAGAGACCAAGTCATGCCCTGGTGTTCTTTCAACATTTGAATCTAAATCTATCACTTCAAAACCTGATGTCCAAGGATGCAGTCCTACTCTAATGCCTTGTGATGGTGGCTGGGTTCTTGATGGCTCTGCCACTGGAGCACAAAATCAAGCTGGTCTCTGGAGATCAAACAGCAACTAACAGTGTGAGCTTACTGAGAACGAGTGCAGCTTGGTTTAGAGGCTCATTATTACTAGGCAGACCCCAAAGGGATGAATTATTTGGCCACAATCCAATTAACAATGGAAAATATAAACGGCCCTGAGTGCAAGCCCACCCTCCATCTCTTTCACCTATGTTTTGACAGAGGCAGAAGTTGAAGCAGCACAGTACAATAGAAAATGGGTTGAACAAGGAGCCAAGATAGCTGAGTTTGAATTCTGGCTCTGTTACTTGCTATCTATGTTGCTTTGAGGGAGTCATTAAACCTCTCTGAGTCTCAGTTTCATCATCTTTAAAATAAAGAGGGTAGCCTCCAGACCTCAAAGGTACCTTCTAGCTTTAAATCTATGATCCAGTTAAGTGGGGGCAAAAATGATCAAGTATCCCATGAAGTGGTGCTTCCTCATGAAAGAGATGCTACAAGCTAGACAGAGTGGGGCTGAGAGCTAAATCTAAAATATAGTAGATTGTTAAGATGACCAATTATCCCATGAAGTGGCATTTCTTTTTGTCTTAGGTCCAGGACAAAATTCTGGCAACTCTCATTTTCCTTCTAAGGGGGAACCTGTGAGCCATCAAGTGAAATAATAACAGTAAAGCACTCAGCACAGTGCCTGGTACTGGTGCTTAATAAATCCTCATTTCCTCCCACAAGCACTGCCTCCCTCCATCCCCCAGCCCCCAATCCTTCTTTCTAAGTGTAACTTCATTTTGCACTCTGGTCTCATTTACAGTGAGAATATTAAGATTGATAAGTGATATGATTAAATTCCTCCGGTAGCGTTTCCATGATGTTTTTAGGCCTTGTATTACCTTATTATACTACTTTATTAAATATATAAATATGTATAATACTTATAATCATATATAATATTACCTTAACTTCTGGTATTATAAATACAGGATGCTTGCCCAGTGAAGAAATGTACATGCCATTGGAGCAGCTGAATCATTTTAATCACTCTCAGCAGTCTTGACATGCCTACTATAAATTAGACCTTTATTGTGTCATAGATCGCTTTGGAAGCCTAGTAAGTAGCCTATGGATTCCATCTCAAAATAATGCTTTAAAATGCATAAAATAAAACACATAACAAACCAATGACACTGAAATACAGTTATCAAAATTTTTGTTTTAAGTTCAAGGACCCCAGATTAAGAACTCCTGTGATAAATGAAATCAGAGTGCAAAAGAAAGTTACACCTGAATGGAAGGATGATTAACAGAACCTCTTTAGAGAAATAAATAAAGGAAATGGCATAACTGATTTTAGCTTGCATTTAAAGGTAACAAGAAATTCCATTTTATAGAATATTTGGCCACCTTGTACTTCAGAGCATTTGCTTTAAAAAAAGGTCATCAATGACTATGAAGGGGCAGAAAAATTCTATGAGGAATATAAGGCCCTCCAAATTAAACAAACATATACATCAAGACTTTGACTTCAATGTAACAGTGAACAAAGAGAAAAATGGCATATTGAAAAATGTGGCTCAAGAATAAAAAATACAAGCAACCAACACACACACACACACACACACACACACACACACACACACACACACACACACACACTGAATATGTATTGAGACTATTTTTTTCAACAAGAAGGTTGTTGGGACCCTGGGAAATTTAAACAACAAATAACATTCTCCCTTATTGGATCTTAGAGTTCCAGGTAGGAGGGATCTCAGAGGTTCAACCCCTTCATTTTACAAAAAAAGAAACTGAGGCTCAGGGAAGTAAAGAATTTGCCCAAAGTCACCCAGATTAAGCACCAGGGCTGGGATTTTAATCTATGTTCTCTCATTATCAATTGAGATAATATTTGTAAAGCACTTAGCACAGTGCCTGACACACAACAGTTGTTAAATATTTAAAATACTTGTTCCCTTCACTCCCTCCTAAGAAGAGTACTTTCCATTATACCATGCTGACTCCTTTCCCCACCCAAAAACTGATCATCTGTTAAGAAAGAGGAAATAACTGGCTATAGAGAGTCACTTCCAAATGAGCCATATGAAAGGCAAAGATCAAAATCAAAACCAAATCAGAATATAAATCAGAAGATATAGTCAAGATGGACTTAACCTCATTCCCCAAGGAAACTTAACCAATGTAAATCAATAGCAACAAAAAGAAAATTAAAAAACCCAAGATATCAGTCAGTGAATACCTGATACTGATAAGTAGAAAGAATAAGACAAAAGCAACAAGCAACATCATTTGAAATGTAACTTGTTTATAAAATCTTACAGAAATGGATTGGGGAAGTATATGAACAGCACTGTCTCATCAAACATCAAGAAACAACAGAAGGAAAAACAGGTCCTCAGAAAGCTTATGAAGAGACTGTTAAACAGTATTTATGGCTAAAATTGGAAGACAGGAGACCAAAAAAAAATGAAGAAGTAATCTACTGGGACAGTCATAAAAAAATGATTCTATCAATGACAGAGAAGTCCCTGTGTTTCTACTCTAATACCATAATCCTACATGTGCTGTTTGAAGAAGTAGAGCCTGTACTAAAGAAAACAAAGATGAGTTAAATGAATTGAAGTAGAACAAGTAAACACAGAGGGAGTTCATGTTGAAGCTGATTAGACTGTAAAGTCATTGAGGAATCAATTCTCAAAATATCTTAAAGAGGGAATGATGCCAAATTCACAGAGGAGAAAAATTATGGATGTTATTACTCCTGGGAAAAAATGACTAAGAAAATCAATAATGATCAACCCATATGCCTACTTTCCCATCCCTACAAGGCTTTTATGAACAGAATCTAAATAAAAATTAAGGAAGCTTATCCAAGATGGAAGCCAAAGAAAGTTATTAGCAAGCTTTCCCAAATGATAATTCTATAGCAGACCACACTTTTTACAATAATACAATGAACCGAAAAGTACAGAAAATCAAAGATCACTTATGTATAGTTCCTAGATCAAGGATCATAGATTAAATGAGATACATATATGCAGTGCTTTACAAATCTTAAAAGTGCAATAAGAAATCTAGCAATTGCTACTATTACTACTACTTGGAAGGGACCTCAAAGACAGACCATCTAGTCAAACTTCCTCTTTTTACAGATGAAGAAAATGAGGTCCAAAGATATTAAACGACTTGCCCATGGTCACACGAGTAGTAAGTATCAAACATCCCACTCAGAAAATTGTTTATTGGCTACAAAAAAAAATGGTATTCAGTGGAGCAAAATGCTACATAAATCCTCTTCTCCAGAAAGCTGCCCTTCAAGTACACTTTAAAAATTATCCACAACTACTCACTTGAAAGTTGAAGTTTGAAAGATGCCAAGATAACTTTGTTAAATAACTTACTGATTACAGACATCAGGCTAATAAAACAAGGGAACATAAATACTTCTTGCTTTTGTCATTTGCATCTTCTTTTTTGGCATTTGCTTTTGTCATAAAGAATGTCCAATGCATAATCCAAATGGAAGAGAAGTTTCCTGCAGGAAGCAAGATGCCCAAGACACTCCTGCTTGCAGAAAACATTTTGCTTATTGCCTCAAGGCCCATAACACTGCAAAGCCTCCTCAATGAAAACCATAATTACTCAGAAGGGTTGGTCCTAACTATCCATACCAGGAAAGTTAAGTGAATGAAGACTTCCATTATCCAGACTATGATATGTAGTAAGACTAATACCCTTTTGAGTTAGTTCATCAGAATATCTATGTTGGACTGGCACTGCAGCTGAACAATGAACTGGGTCAAAAATCAGATAGGGTTGGAAGAGAAGGGGTTAAATAACCTTGGCAAAACTGTGTAGCACTTTTAATGACTTCTTCCTGAAACAAAGTGTCATTAATTTAAACACCAACAGTCTTCTGATGATGCTTTATGTCTAGGAGTCATGGAATGCCACGATTTCCAAAGTATTCAGTTGAGGGTTAACAAAAGGGAGATTTGCATGGTAGACAGAGAGCCTGCAGCACACTAACAATGAAGAAATGTGCAGGAGAAGTGAGGTAAAAGATATAATCAAGGAAATATACGACCAGAAAAAGAAGTGATCAAACAGTAAGAGAGAGGGAAAAATCAGCGGGTAGGTCAGGTGCTCCCTTTGTAAACTACATATTCTTAAGATGTCTATAGAAAGAGGTCCAGGATGCAGATCTGGACTCCCTATTCAGTACTTACTGGAGAACATGGCCAAGAACATGAACACAAGATATTAAGGTGTGGATGGGTTGAAATCTGTACTTTTGGAGAGAGTATCCACAGCAAAAACAACTGATATAATCTATCTGGAGACTGTTCTCTGAAAAGTTTTACACAACAAATCATATACAGTAAATGTTCATAAATTTTACTTTTTAATGTAAAAATAAAATGTCTCTTTTTGTGGTCTGGGCACAGAGTTTAGACACATGACTTCAATTGTAAAAGAAATTTCACCAGTGTAGATCAATAATTCATCTTCAACTTATAGCCCCAGAGAGCTGCCTGGGGGGGCACTGAGAGGTTAAGTAACTTGTGCAGTCACACAACTAGGATATGTCTGAAGTAAGAACTGAACCCACGTTTATCAGATAACCCTCTCTCCATTAAGCTGTGCTGCCTTTTTATTAAATTCATAAATTACATTCATAATACTGAAGTTCTCTGTCTAAACTTTCTTCTGGTACAAGTAAAATATTATAAATTATTAATAAACAGTAATAAATGGCAAACTACTAATAAAATGCTTTTAACATTTCTGAGAAGGTAAAGAATTAAAAGACTTCTGTTGTGAAAAGTAGGTTCTTAAGATTTTGCCAAATATCAAAATATTAAGGTTTTCCCACAGAAAACACTGCCCATAGAAGTAAACTTTGCTACTAACTAAGAGTTTATTGCCTGATTACAAATATATAAGGTGTGGCCATAAGTTAATGAGGCAAAGTTAAGCTTATTTATAGTTTATAGAAATCAGAAATGATCAAAAGAAGCCAGAGCTCAAGCTTAGAGACAACATGTTAAGTCTTAAAAATCATGAGTTGTAAGCAAAGTTAGTTATTAATTAGTTGACTATCTTACACCTCATAACACGATAAACTCGAAGTAGAGATTTGATCTGAATATTAAAGGTCATAACATAAAAAATTAAGAGAGAACAAGATCAGATACCCAATCTGGAAAAATTGGTCAGGGGAAAATATTGGTTTCAAATATCTCTCATAAAGGTCTGATATGCCAGATAGACAGCAAACAGAAATAATTAAGACTAAAAGTTATTCCCCCAATAAATAAATGAACAAATGATAAGAATGAACAGCTCTCAAAGGCATTATTAAAAACTATATGAAAGAATGCTATAAATTGCTAATAATGAGAAAAGTACAAATCAAACCAATTCTGAGATTTCACCAAACAACCATAAGGCCAGTGGGCAAAGAAGTTTAAAAGTATTAATAATTAGTGTTGGAGGTCTTGTAGGAAAAAAAGTCCATTGTGCACTGCTGGAAGAGCTGTGACGTGGCCCAACCCTTCTGGAAAACAACTGAAATTATGTAAAGAAAGTGTTAGAAACAGGCTTGATATTAATAAGGTATCAAGGAAAATGTATGCTGTTTCTCACGAAAGTGACTAAAGTGTCTATGCTCTTTGATCCAAAGATTCTGCTACTAGGCACATATACCAAAAAGGCTGATGGTACAAAGAAGGGCCCCACATAAACCAAAATGTTCATAGTAGTATTTCTGTGGTAGCAAAGAAATGGAAATAAGATAGAAGGTCCTCCATTGAGGATATACTGAGCAAGTGTGGTATATGAATGTAATGAAATGTTACTATGGAGTAAGAAGTTGTGAATAGGATGAATACTGAGAAGCACAGGAAGATTTTTATGATACTCTGATCCAGGCAGAATAAAGTACGTGAAACAACATATGCAATGACTCCAATAACGTAAATGCAAAGAACAACACAATCAATACTGAATGCTCTGAAATCATTATGACCAAGCCGGGCTCCAAAGAAGAAATATGAGAAGATAGATCCTGTAATTCTTTGCAAAGGCGGGAGACTATGGCTGTGCAATATTTATATATGTCAGACTTCTCAAGGTGTTGTTTAGTTTTGCTTAACTTTTTTTTCCTTTTTTCTTCTTTGTTTTAAGGCCAGGGAGAGTGGGAAGCATACACTGGGAAATGTAGACCACGTGAAAACAAAGATGTCAATAAATAAATTTCTTTTTAAAACTTAATTAGTAGCTAATGTGAATTAGTAATTTCTAAGGCAAGATGTGAAAATCCAGATAGCCAGGTTAATGTTTCTGAATCATGTGAAATGTTCAAAATGTTCAAGTGTTCTCCAACTCATTTTGACTGTACTTTAACACCCATTCTCACACCCATTTCTTTCAATTAGGTCACAGGAGTAGAAGTTTGGACATCATCCAGCTGAATTCCCTCAGTTTACAGGTGATAAAACTGAAACCTACAAAGGCTAATAAATTACGTATGGTAATACACGTATCCATTTACTAAGCTTCTTCTACTCTTTGCCTTTCTTCATGTTTCTTATTTATTTCATCACTAAAGTAATCCAGGAAACTAAGTGCTAAACTTTATTTCAATGCAACAGTAAGCTTTCTATGTCTTTATTTTTAAAGAGAGCACCTACTACAAAAATAATTATATACTTTATAGAACAGATGCTAAAAAGAATGTTAGCATTCTCTAGTTAAATAAATATCTAAATGCAATCTAACAGAAACCATTTTTATCAGTTTAGGGTCGGAAAATTTTCTAGATGCATAGATCAGGATTTTCAATTAACTCCTAAAACATAAACACTATGTTTATCATGTTTAAATCAATTATGTTATGATCAATAATATTATAACTAATTTTAGTTGTGAAGGCATAAAACTGTACCTATAGAACAAAATGAAATCTAGCAATTAAACAGTTAATATGATCATCCAAGATAGCTAAAATGACTGATTCAGGTCCCAAAGTGTTTGACTGTCTTCAGTCATCAAATTAACTAACATGAACATACCCAAAGACCAGGAAAAATGACTAAAATAATAAAGGAATGACAAAGAAATTACCTTAAAAATGAGATTAGAATATTATTGAAGGTCCTAGGGTCAATCATGATGAAACCACAACCAACAATTAATTGTTCTGTTCCCCAAAACTTCAAAGAATAGCCAAGGTGAAGTGAACAGAAACAAACAGGTGAGCTCCTCCTCAATACTTCATTCCCTAGATCCTCTGCATTCCCCAGGTCGAGCACTTTGCTAGAATGCCCAATATGTAAATTCATTTTATGACTGACCCTTTATTACTACAGTTCTTGGTAATAAGATCCCCCAGTGACTAGTATGTTGTTATGCCCTATGGATGCCAGGGCAGATAAAGCAGACGGCAGCCAAATTGTAACTCAAATGTACACACTCATAGACTGTTAGAGTTGGAAAGGACCACAGAGATCATCTTGCCCAATCCAATCATTTTATAGACAGAGAAACCCAAGAGAGTAAAGTGACTTACTTAAGGTCAAAAAAAAGTAGGGGGGTAAAGTGGGGAAAACAAAACTTGGGTCTCCTGAGGGTTCTTGCCTTAATACCATGTTGCCCTCCTTGAAGCCACAGAAAACTTATGAGTTAACATTTAAAGATTTCTGGTATGTCATACTCTGGAGTAAAACCTCCTCCATGTATCTGAACAGGCTGCTATATTCTGCAATGGAATGGATTTCCAGAAGGACTCAATAGATACCTAGTGACTAGGCAATAACTACAAAATTATGGAACATAAATGAAATGAAATATTACTGCATCATAAGAAGTTATAAATATGAAGAATTCAGATAAAGCCAGGAAAGCCTTATAATCAGTGATACAATAAAATGAAGAGAACCAGGAAAATATTATATACAGCATGATAATGTAAACAAAAAGGAAAAAAAAGTCAACACTGAAGCATAATGACTAAGTCCTGGAGTAGTGGTAAGAAAAGATACCTTTTCCCCCTCTTTACAGAAGTGGGGGGCTATGGGAGTGGAATATTACATCTATTGTAATGAATGATGGACTGATTAGTTTTGTTGCACTGCTTTTTTACATATTTCTTTTTTATTTTTGTTACAAAGGCTAGCAAGAATTATATTCTGAAATGATGGTGATTTTAAAAACAAAAAATTAATAAAATAAGACTGTTAAAAACTTAAATGTGCTATGCAAATGACTTTTGGTTTTTCTTTAAAGAGTAGACTATAATTTACAGGAGAAAAATTTTTTTTTAAAGAAAAGTGTTTTGAACCAGTGTTCAAACTGTTTTGAATCATGAGTAAATGTTAGTATACAATGACTTCCATAGGACTAAAAGGAAATAGGCAAAATTTATTTTTGGCTCATGGGACCAGTTCTATCTTGCCTGGATTGTATTCCAGTTAATTTATTTCCACTTGGACAGATTCTGCATGTGTGACACATGTCCACATGTGTTCACCTTTTTCTAATCAGTCTGAGCACCATCAAAATTTGCTATTACAAATTAAAGCAATCTTTCTTGTCACATATGTACATCTACAATCAGAAGTCTGGAAAAACTATTCATCAATTAATAAATAACATATATGTGTAATATATAATAACACACATCTATACACATATAGTTACAGTAAAGGGAATAATGTGAGAAATTTATGGTTGGCAGGAAATATATCCCTGAAAGATTATGATAGGATTCCATCAATATTTCTAATTGAATGAATCTGGATTTCAAGTTATACTTGTAAAGGTATAATGAATATGTAGTATAGGAGAGTTCATACTTTTCTGAGAAATGGAACTGCATTTTTGGTAGCATGTACTTAATTTGCAATGGTTAGAGAATCTTACTATATGTTAATACCTGTGTTAACTATGGATAAGAACAGCCCTAAACAAAACAAAATCAGGTTTGGTTTTAGGGTCCTCTTTCTCCTCTCTTTAGAGACCCCAGTAAAGTCTCTCAAATTGCACTAGTTCCTCCTGTGACAGAGGGTAGCAAATAAACTACCTCATGTTAAGATCTTACTGATTTAATATAGTACCCTTTCTATGAACATTTGCATTGTATTTTTTTTAATATACTGCTCAGTAAAGGGTAATACTTTAAGTTTTACAGATATCTTCTTTACCAAGCATTTTTCAACATTATATCTACTCATCCCCCAAATCAACCTTTTCATGTAATAAAGAAAGACTGTTAGGCAAAACCAAACACAGCAACCAAGTCTGACCACGTATGTAACATTCTCCATTCACTGTCTTCCACCTCTCTACTGAAAGGAGGTAAGTGTAATTCATCATCTGTCCTCTAGCACCAAGACTACTCATTGCATTAGTTTGTTGACCATTAAGCATTGAATAAACATACATACATATGTTATATTTGACCTCCTGGCTCAGATTGGAGCAAAGACTGAGGTTTGAGGATTTATAGGAAATTGGTACTTTGGAAGCTAGTACAAGAATGAGACATTAATATGAGATGCACCAAGCAGGCAAAATCAACTCTCTCTCTCTCTCTCCCTCTCTCTCTCTCTCTCTTTCTCTCTCTCTCTCTCTCTCTCTCTCTCTCTCTCTCTCTCTCTCTCTCTCTCTCTCTCTCTCTCTCTCTCTCTCTCACTTTATGTGGTAAGATAGACATTAAGCCACATACACAGAGCTAGGGTCATTCATTTAAGAAAGGGAGATAGTATGGTACCAAAGATTTCAGTGGCAGTACACAGTAGGAGTAGGATTTAAATGAGGAAATTTTATACTTTAAATATGGGTTTGGTTGAGAATAGGTTAAGCAATGCCAGATATGGGAAGGAGCATTCCTAAATCAGGCCCAGATGTGGTAGGAAAATTTCCAGGGTTACTTACTAATACAAGATATGGGGAGTTTCTTAATAGGACCAGAAATTGGGTGAGGGTTTAAGATGGTAATTGGGGACCCCTGGATCTTCTGCCACAGCTGCTGCTTTCAGCCAGGAGCCTTGTCCAATTAGGAGCCATGATCATTTACATGTTTGACACAGGGTCAGAATATATATACACACACACATACACGTGTGTGTATGTATGTATGTACCTAAACCAGCATTAAGAGTTTTTTCCAGAGATAGATGAAGCAAAGATATTATTTTCCTCCACTCAAAATTTTTCTTCTTGTTTCAGGTGCATTTTTTTCCTTCTTTTAAATGATTGCTTCTTTTTCTCTTTTTGTTATGAATTCCTATCCCCCAATCTAAATTGTAAACAGTAACTGTTCTCAAATGTTGTATGTGTGTGTGTGTGTGTGTATGCATATAGCCTTTTACATTTAAGTCACTAATTCATTTGGCATTTAAGATGGTATATGGTATAAAATACTGATTTAAATTTATTTTTATTCAAGTTTTCCAACAGAATTTATCTAACACTGGGTTATTGTGCTCCTCTGCCTTGGGGGGTCTTGCTTATGCCTTTTTTTGTATCCCAAGCACTTAGCACAGTGTCTAGTATATATTAAGAAGTTAGTGTAGACTGGTTGACTGATTGCTTATCTAGTATCAGGGTATTATTAGAAGACACCCTGTTTTCCAGAGGTAAGGTCCAGCAAGCAAGCTTGGCATAACATCAGTCCTTTGTGCTCACCCTCTGGATGATCTCAGCCACAGCAAAATCCCAAAATGGTTTCATATAATTATTGTATTACTTTGACGAGCACTAGGTGTTCTCTGGGCTTGGACAAGAACCTGCAATACGGTCATGAAGCCCTGCTATGAGTCAAACTCATCTCAATACTGCTGTTATCCTTCATTATCAGGACTACAAACTCCCTGTGTAGCCACTGGTTTAACCACTGAGATGGCCGAAACTAAGACAGGGTCTCCCACTGGGAGAAGGAAGCCCGGCACGTGTGCCTAATTTCCCTCCTTGCTTGCAAGCTATTTCCCTCACCATAGAAAATAAACTTCTGTCTTAGTCTCTGCACAGTAATTCTTGCCTGCTCTGTCTGTTCAGCTCTAGCCTGTGCAGTTCAGTTGATCTGAACTATTTTTGCATTTTTTAACCTGTAAATAGCTCTTTATCTAACTACTTTATATTACAGTTTAAGATCTGATAATATTAGGCCCCTTTCATTCCTTTATTATTATTATTATTTCTCTTGTGAGCCTAGTAATTTTGTTCCTGCTAACACGTGAATTATTTTGTCTAGTTCCATAAAGTTATCCCTAGAAAATCTGATTGGTATAGCACTAAGTCTGTGAACTAATTTAAGTATTGCCATGTTATTATATTGACTCAGATAACAATGAACAATAAATATCTTTCAATTACTTATGTCTCCCTTAATTTTTATAAAGAATATTTTATAGCTTTATTTATATCAGCCCTGCATGTGTCTTGGTGGTTTAAATCCTTAATTTTTTAGACTGTACATTTTGTATTATTTCAAATGGGATTTCTCTGTCCTTTCCTCTAAATTTCTGTGAGCACTACATAGTGATGCTGATGATTTCTGTATATTTATTTTTGCATCCTGCTACAATACTGAAGCTATTAATCATAACTCATTTTCCAGAGTTTTCTAAAGCATTATGTCCTCTGAACATAGGAATAATTTTTTTCTTCTTCTTGTCAGTGTTTATGCCTTTAAGCTCCTGGAGAGGGTGTTACCTAACCAAAAACTAAGAATATTGGATTTAAGGCCCTGTGGCACCTGGGTTGGGCAAGAAACTCTTCTTAGCTACCCTTCAGTCATAACAAATAGGTTAATACCTTCTCTATATTCAGCCCTGAATACATTAGGTCGATAACCTCTCCATATTTAGTCCTGAATATATATTCAGATTTCTTACCTCTGCTGCATATTTCATTCCATCTACTGTATGTTCAGAGCCTTGATCATCAGTGGAGCCCCAGTGAAGGTGAAACTGTCGTAGCCTGTAGGTTCCAGTGAGGGGACCTCCTCTCAGAACTAAAAACCAATAAAATTTAAATTGTTAACAAGAAACAGCTTTTTGAAGATCTATATTTTAAAAGGCATTGGAGTCCACATAGTAACTTTTTAGACAACAAAAAGGAATATTTTCCCTGTTTAAATACAATGGAAATCAAAATGGGCAGAGGAATTAAAAATCAGAATCAGAAATCAGGAATTCTCTAGCCTGAACTAAGTCATATTATTTGAATTTTGTTTAATCATCTTTTAAACTGATGCCATAAGGTTAAATCTCTCCTCTCTCATTGAGATGGATGGCTTATAGAGCATTTCTTCCCTCCATCTAATATTCCGATGGAAACACATCAGTAAGAAAATTATATAGTCACGGCAAAATTCACTCTTTAAAAAAATTAACTTTGCTATTAGGTAGTACTTGGGGAAAAGACATTAGATCCAGAGAACTTCAGGACCCTGGAAGAACACTGTCACCTAGTTCAACCTTCACATTTTACAGATGCTAAAACCAGGGCATTAAGATGTATACAAAGGAGATACAGAAAAGCTTCCAAGGGGGAAGGCACTCTTAATTGAACTCATCACAATTCCTCTATCTTGAGCAGACTTAAAAGGAAATGGCAGTAGTGAAGATTGAAGAGATGGAAATACCATAAGCACTACTGAGCTCCCATCAAAAACCATTTATACCAGTTTGATGGTGAGAGAGAAAAGTGACTAAGAATTCAGCTAAAATTATCTTCCTCTTAGAGAATAAACAGGATGTCATGAGGAATCAAATACAGTCTGCCATACGTGATAATGGAAAAGTGTTAACAGAGGTATCAGGCTTAATTGTATACCAGCAGAAAGAAAAATCAAAGAGTAGAAATCTTATTTTTTTCCTGTTATTTTCTTCTCTTTGTGTGGGAAGGCAGATTTACTTGTTCTAAGTTACTTTTTCCTTGCTTAATAGGGCTCTGTGTTTCAAACTTAGTATTTGTGAATAACAAGTGTTGACCTTAAAAACTCCTGTCAATTAAAAGAGCTCATACTTACAGACCATGGTTTGAGAATGTTTAATCACAGTGTTGAGAAGGGGCCAACTGGCAAAGGCTCCTTTGGGATTCATTCTCTCAGACGTCTTTACAATAAAAAAGGCATCAATCTCCCAGAGCCTTCTCAGGCTTCTCAGTAGTGGCAGAAAAAAGAAACCGGAAAATAACTAGTTCTTAAACTTATATATTAGAAAAGAGGACTCCAATCTCTCTCATTCTTTTAGAAACAGTTTCTATAATGAGAATCTAGGATAAAAATCTGAGTATGCTTCTGAACTTTTAAAAAAGTACTTTTGAAGGCCAAGTATAGGACAACTGATTTAAAAGACACATTTTCTAAATGAAATCACAGTCTAAGTAGAAGGCTTTGCAAAGTGAAGCTGTCAGTTACTAAGGGGCAATGAAAAGCAATCAGCAGTGATACTGTCTCCTTGCTTCTGTTGCATAATGAGACCTGAGATGAACCATAAAACCATTCACCGGGCAGATAAAAAGCAGACTACAGAGTTTAAATAATAATTGTGGAGTGAACCTTGAAAAAGGAGAGGACAAGCTGGTCGAGGATAGTGGGAAAGTGGTAGAACAAAACCACATTCCTAAAGCAAGTTCAGAATCTAGGTTTGAGGCAGAATATGCACTACTTGATTACAGAGATAAGGGCCTTGGGTTTGAGTGTTTTAGCCCAGATATGCAATGTGGTGCTATGATCAGCAAGAGCGTAGTTATGACGAATATGATTCTAATGTAGAGATGTCCTTCAGAATAAATAAAAAGAGAAAAAAAAGACAAGAGCAAGATGAGTTTTTTTAATATTTGGCTATAATAAAACAAAGCCATAGCAAGGTAGTTATGAGATAAAAAAAATTAAGAAAAGCCACTGTCATTAATTCAATCAATATTTACTGAACCTAGGCTTGTCCTAAACTGTCCTCTAGGAACTTACAATCCACAAAAGAGGTGACATGTATATAAATAAGTATGTAATAAGAGGACCCAGTATACCTTTCAGGATTAAAGGAAAAATGACAAAATAACAATGGAGACCTATACAAGAAAAAACAGATCAGAGAATTACCAAAAAAGATGACAGCACAGAACATCAATGTGGAGAAACAAACTTCAGTTTTCCCCTTACTGAAACTCTATCCAGAACAGTAGTATAAGTCAAAGAGAGAAAACAGATCCTTTCAGAAAGGTAGCCCATCAGAGAGGTGAAGGGGTGTCTAACCCATGGATTTGGACATAGATCCTTTCTGTATCCTTTAGTTTGTAAATTAAAATTATATGTTGTGAAGTCTTTTAAGTCTGAGTGCTTGTAAGGGGAGCTGGTGGCTACCTTTAGAGGAGTACCAGATACTGAAGTTACCAGGTTATACCTCAGTGGGGACAATAAGCCAGGTAGACTGCATATTTTGCTGATAAACATACAGCCACAGCACTTCAGAACTGAAAAAGCTGAAGGAGTTCATATAGTCTTATCCCCTTACTTTGCAGATGAGAAAACTGAGGCCTGTGAGGTTAAATGACTAGACCAATTCTTGGAAAAGAAGCTAGTTTCCTTAACACTAATTCTGCTGCTTACTTCACGCCACCATCACTGCCTCTCCAATATCACCGCATTTTGATAACACATCACAGTAACCACCATATTTTCAATGTTCTCAAGCCCAGGCTTAGAAGAAAACTTGAAAATCTCTAAAAGTATTCTTATTTGAATCAGGGAGTGAGAAGAATTGCCTTCTGAGTCAAAAGAATAATTATTTTTTATACTATAGTCAATAGGAATCTTCCCTTAAAACTTTCTCACATCCCCCAAGTTGTTGGGGATCTTACATGCTTCTCTACTGCTGGAGGACAAAAGTAGAGTCTGCAACTGGGGATTCAAGCCTGATCATTCACCGAATATGCAATTAACACTACCCAAATGCCAAACTTACTTCAATCTTTCTACAGAGAAGTTTCCCTTGCTGTTGTTTGCCTGTGATCAGACTGATGCTCATGACTACTGGGAGTTTGATGGAGTCAACCCTCACCCCTGTCCTCCCCAAGAAATGAACTTGATATAGCAAGATCTTTTATATCTTCTCTTCATTTTACAAGTATATATGAGGTAGTTTTCTTTGTTTAATGAGATCTCTGCAAGAAATCTAGTTTCTTTGTTAAATCCCAATACACATTTTTAATTCACAAAATGAACCTAAAGTGTTCTCTTTTAACTTATCTTGAGAAATACAGAATAATGTTGACCCACTTTTATAGAGTTCTTATCTCTAAGGGATACAATAGACATTTTCAAATTTATCCTTGAAATTCCCTTTTGATCTAAATAAAAGATCTACTTTTTACAGATACTTAACTAATGAACACTTATACAGAATGTTACATCTGAAAAATTCAATTCAATTGAACATGCATTTTAAAATCTTAGTACTGGAACGGTCCACAGTTTGAAACACTCCACTAACAATTACCCCCTACCATCAAAGCAGCAGATTCTTTATGATGTACCTACAAGTGCTTCTCTGAAACTTTTAGCTATTGATTATGACTGCCCTTCAAATACTTCAGAATGGCTATCATGTCTTCCCTATATCTTTGCTATTCCTTTTCATTTCTCACACTGAATAGTTTCTAGGCCTCTCACCATCTTGGTCATCCTCTAGGATGCTCTCTAGTTTCCCAATACGCTTCCAAATATGTAGCACTCCAAACTGAACCCAGTAATCTAAATGTGGTCTAACTGGGGCAGAATGCAGTGATATTACTACCTTGCTTGTTCTGGACACTACACCTCTCTTGATAGTATCCAAGACCACACTGATCACTCATATTATGTTTGTGGCTCACTACAATCCCCAAAACATTTTCAAATTATTTATCTGGCTATATCTTACCTTGACCTCCTAAAATTTATATTTTCTGGTACTCATTGTTTTTATAGTTATCTCTATTAAATTTCACCTCATTAAATTTGGCCATCTTTCCAGCCATGTGAAGATCTGTTTAGAAACTGATCCTTTTATCCAAATTTGATAAGCCTCTGCCTATGCTTTATCCAAGTTAACAATAAACATTTTAAACAACAAAGACCCCAAGTTGTCACCGATCCATTGATGATTATACTTTGGGTCTGTTCACTGAACCAATTCAGAATATCTCTAACTGTACTATCATCTGGCCCTTATCTCTCTATTTTGTTCACAGTGATAACATGAAAGATTCTGTCAAATCCTTCGCTAATATCTATAGATTCTACCTATATCTGTAGTATTCATTTGGCCAAAAAGTCTACTCATCCAAACAAGAAAGGAGGTTAGTTTGCATGCTTCCTTTTTAAAATAAAGCAGTGGTGACTCTTACCACCACAAGGGTGAGGAGGACTTGATTTACTCAACTCCACCCCACTGAAAGAGGGGTTCAATCAATTCAGTCATAGGCCTTAGATTTAGTGGATGTTTGGTGGCCTAGAGCACAGACTTCAGGATTTGGAGTCCAGAAGATAATCAAGCTGCAGATATTCCTTAGCTGGATGACCCTGGACAAGTCACTTAAGCTTTCACAGCCTTAGTTTCCTCATCTGTGAAATGGAGATAATAAAGCACCTACCTACAGGTTACTGTGAGAATTAAATGAGTTAACATATTTAAAATACTCTGCAAACTTTAAAGCTATAAATGTTTCCAGTTTTTATTAACTGTAAAAAGTACTTTGAACTAGAATGAGTTGCACAAGAATCATGTATAGAAAGGCCAAGGAAATTTAGTCATGCCCCAAGAATCATCTATAAATTATCAAACAAGTTGAGAAGGGATTCAGTCCAGAAGCCAGTTAGTGTGGCACTCTTACTGAACGCTTTGAGAAGGAAAAACCTGTCAGGGAAAGAGAATCTTCCACTTCAGTCTTAGACAGGTCTCCAATTCCATCCCACCTTGGTCAGAAGAGGACCTTATAAGCTCTGAAGGGTACAGAGGATTCTGAACTTGACATCTTCTCACCATCATGTGACCACGGCACCCCTTACACCCTTCTCCCTTGCCAGTCCTTGGAGCCCCATAGCAGCCAGTTGCAACAAAGTCTACATTGAGTTCCAAGGACAGAAGGACACAGATCCATTATGCTCAAGGAGAACTTCTTGAGAATCTCACAAATGGGAGAAGACTTCCAGCAACCAAAGCTGTGGGTTATACCTTTGGCACATGTATCTGCTAAGCTAGAGTCCCCTTTCCCCTGGACTCTATACATACTTATGGGTCAAAGACTTTTTTTCTGGTGGGAGGGGAAAGCTGGTTGTTTTGTACCAGCTGTTCTCCTTGTATCTATCAACTTACATCCCTTTCTAAAAGCTAGAATCAAATATAAAAATCCTCCATTTGGCAGGATACTCTTCACAGCCTGCCTCAAACCCAACTTTCTAGCCTTATATTCACTCCTCTTTCTACAATCGAGTCATATGGCCTCTTCCTGTCCAACAACATCCTATCCCCCATCTTTGTGCCTCTGTACAGCCTGTCCCCTGTGTGGACAACACACCTCCTACCAGGTCTCCACGTCTTAAAACCTCTAGCTGAATTCTAGTTAGAATTCAGCTCCAGGGTTATCCCCTACCCAAGATCTTTTCTGATTCCCACTCCCTTGCACCCCAATGGTTAACTTGCTGTTCAGTTGTCCAGTTATGTCTGACTCTTTGGTATACCAATACTGTCCGTGGGGTTTTCTTGGCAAAAATACTAGAGGGGTTTGCCATTTCCTTCTCCAGTGGATTAAGGCAGACAAAGGTAAAGTAACTTGCTCAGGGTCACACAGCTAGTACATGTGTGAGGCTGGATTTGAATGCAGGTCTTCCTGACTCCAGGCCCAGCATTCTGTCCACTGTACCATCATTAAGGCTATTGCCAACAAGTAGCCACTACCTTCCCCTCCCACAGATTAATTGCTCTGTCTTTCTGGTTGTCATTACAGCCTTTTCCCTGTAGGTTTTTCCTTGCCACTTCCCTTTCTGTGAGGTGAGTGACCAGTCTTTCAATGCACAGCTGGTGGGGAAGCAGTCAGGCTGTGTCAAGGTTCCTCATCACTGGTCAGACCAAATCAGTGGTGATTCGGCACTTCCTCCTGTGTCAGTGATCCTGCATATGTTACAGCCTGCCTGTCACTGCACTATCTGCTCAGGCTGGTCTTGTTTCCTCGCCTTTCTTCCAAAGGAATCATTTGTGTTATTTTCCACTCTCAATTATTCTTTCTGGTGTAATACCTTCTGGGCTCTGCCAAGGACAAAATGACAGCTCTTGCATCTTTCCCTTCTCAAGGTTTGTTAACTCCAGACAGAGGTTTGAATTTAAATATCACATCAATCAGGAACTTTTCCTCACCCTCCCAAGTTTCCTGTATTTCCATCCTTACAGGTAATGAATGCAGTTAAATAATCTGAGTTTGGGTCCCAGTTTTAACACTTACTAGCTACATGACCTGGACAAGTCAACTAATTTCTCTAAGCTTCAGTTTCCTTATCCCAGTTTTATACTGGGGTAATAATATCTGTACCACCTATTTACCTTACAGAGTTGTTTAGAAAAAGGATTCATACTGATATGATATTGCTTGCCTTTTCAATGGGTTGGGGAAGGGCTGGAGGAAAGGAGGGAATTTGGAACTTAACATTTTTAAAAAAGAATGTTAAAAATAAACTGATGAATTTTTTTTTAAAAGTAGAGATCTAAAAAAAGGAAAAAAAAGAAATTTTTTTTTTTATTGTCTTGTATAGTACTTTAATTGCCTGTGTAATGTAGGCTTCATAGGATTCCGCCATTCAGGGGGCTGCTAATAATGTTTAACAACTCAATTCTCTCCTCTAAAAAAATGCATACCAGATACCTTTTTAAGTGTAACCAGCATTATCAGCATTTTCTCCATCACATTCTAAAAATCTAAACCAGGGGTAGGGAACCTGCAGCCTCAAGGTCACATATGGCCCTTTGACTGAATCCAAGGGCTGCACTTGAGGACCTAAAGTGCCACATGTGGCCTAGAGGTCAAAGTTTCCCCACACCTGATACAATTAGCAAAACAATAAATTTTAAAAAAGAAAAGAGAAAGGGTTTGTAACCTTAAAATGCTTTATAAAAGTGAGATATTTTTGACGTTATTTTAACCCCTTGACTTATTCAGGCTGCTGCCAGTAAAGAGATAACAGCCTCAGGAGTCACTGAAGACTTGATCCTGTGAATGGTCCTAGGAAAATTATAAAAATTTCAGTATATGCACTCAAATTGGTCTATGATCTCGTCAATTCGGAACCCTTTGAGCTAGGGTGTTGTAAAATCCATTTTACAGATGAGGAAACTGAGGCTGAGAGAAATTAAGTGACTTGGTTAGAGTCACAAAATTAATAAGTCTCTAAGAAGTCCATCACTATCCCCTGCTATTAAAGCCACCCTCTCTGTCAGGGTTACAAGGATAAGGGGAACCCCCTTTGTATATTGGTGCTTGCTTGTCAGGGTGCCTTGAATACTATCAGGATATGCTAACCTCTGACACTGTCATGGTCGAAAGAATAGAAAAGGGCAAGTAATAGTCACTTGAACAAACATTTATTAAGTGACTACTAGGTGCCAGGCATTATACTAGGAAGGGAGAGAGATACAAAGGTTAGTTAGAATGGCAACATTCCCTGCCCTGCAGAAATTTGTCATGGATGTAGATCTTGTGACATGAAATAATCACTGTTTAGCACTATGGTACATTCTGACCCTAGGACTTCAAGTAGCTTACAGCCCAGACAAACTCAAGAGACACTCCAAAAAGGAACATAAACCCAGGCACACAGGGAAAGATAAAACTAGACTCCCCAGAGCTGCATAATTCTGCCATGAGGTTCTCTTTGTTTTCCCTTCTCACAAAGCAGAGCTGTCAAACTTGCAGCCCCAGGAACCAGATTAAATGTAACTGGGATACGTCTGACAAAATAAAAAAAAAAATACAACACAACAGAGATAATGTTAATCAATATGCAATAGGCAAGGATCCATTTCTGTTTGAGTTTGACACCACTGTTATAAAGCCCACAACCCAACATTAGTTCTGGAAGATAATATAGGTCCTCTCTAGTGAAATAAAACATATCTTTGTACAGAATAAAGTGCTAACTTTTAGGCCACATACAATATAAGTAATTATTATCCTAAAACAAAAAGGTTTCTTTAAATGACTCAAAATGATTTTTTTCAAAGGCACTAAACACTATTATTATTGATAGTAATAATCATCATAACAATACATACTCTGTATTAAGAGCTTTTGCTCATAGCCTTGGAGTATGTCTATAATATTTCTGTTATTCATAGCAACCAATTAGCTTAAAAGGGTAAAGATAAAGCTAGAAAGGAATTAGATTATTCTACAGGAAATAGTGGGAAATAAAAATGGAAATGAAGTCTATAGTAAGAGTTCAGTGTTCCTTCAAGTAATTTATGCTCTGGCAAAAGATGCATCACCACTGTGAATCTGGAAATATGTGAAAGAGATTTGTGAGGGCTGGTAACTTTTGCCAATTGCAAAACTATACATAAATCTAGGACATTACTGCTAAACTATAGCAACTTTCCCCAAATAAGAGAAAAATTTCTTTCAACGAATAGCATCTTTTTAAAATTTCCATTTCTAATTAAGGTAGAATTTGATTTGATTTGTCAACACTAATTTTTTTTTTTAAAGGATGTCAAAGACTCCAAAAAATATCTCTGGATACAATTTTCATATAGTTTTCTCTGCCTTCTCTAGCCTCATTTTAATGACCCATTTTCTGGCCAATCCTCATAATTATAAAAACACACAGCTTTTGTTCATTTAAAGGAAGACAATACTATTGAACTATTCGTTGAAAGGAAGACAACACTATGTAATATACTCTGTATTTATCTGGCTTTGTAAAAGGATGTAGAAGCGACCTTACACTAAGGCTGCAAAGCTTGAGCTCCTAAACAGTATTCTCAAATTGTAAAGTCTTCAAAGATGCACCCAGGGATGGACTCTGTGCCTGTCATCTGAAAACCACCCAAGTCAAGGAGAATATCTTTAAAGAATTACCACCATGTGATACATTTTTTTTTTTTGTCCATGGAAATTTAAGAAGCAAAAGGCCTTTGATTTATATCAGGGGAGGGAGCATACAAAGTGAAAGAACCATAGATCCATTAAAGTACTGACTAGGACAATGAAGTTTTACTGATTAACCAGTCCATCAACAAATCCTTATTAAATCCTTGCTGTTAATAAGGCACTGTGGCAATTAAGCGTTGATCAGAATATGACCTTTAATTTCAAGTTATGTTCCTATTATCCAAATGTGATAGAAAGTTGTTCCATATCCCTTTTTAAAACTTAAAATCCGAACCCTTTCTATTCAGATGAAAGACATGTGTTCCAGTTACTGGTACAATGCTATGGTGACAGAATGAAAAGAAAATTGACTGGTCTGCAAGTGAGAAGATGGGATCGAGTCCTGCCCCTACCACTTATTAGCTGTGCAACTTTGGACAAGCCGTTTGATCTCTCCAGGCCTGCTTTCTCACCTGTAGAGTGACAGATATTGCCAAGTCCTCTCCAGCTCTAAAAAAATCTAAGTATGTGATAACTTGACTTTTAAAGGAAAAAAAATTAATCATTTTATGAAATAATATTGAGCTGTAAACATTTCTATGGCTTTGAATACTAAGTGGTCATAATTACAAATTGAGATCACTATTAAAACTTAATATGAATACAATTGTGTCACATACATACACACACACACATGTACACACACACACACAAACCATGGTGCATTTTTCAATTTGAATAATTAGCTAGATGGATAGTGGCAGGCCTAGAGTCAAAAAGATCTGAGTTCAAATCCAGCCTCAAACGCTAACTAGCTATGTGACCCTGGCCAGCTCCCTTAACCTTGTTTGCCTGAGTTTTCTCATCCTGTAAAATGAGCCAGAGAAGAAAATAACAAATCATTCCAGTATCTTTGCAAGAAAACCCCAGATGGGGTCATGAAGAGTCAGGCATGACTGAACAACAACAACAAAAAATATTTCACTGTAATAGAATATTTTCCCTTTCTCATACCAACCTGACTTGTCTTCTGAATCATCAAAGTCCACACTGAAGGAATGACCACTATTGCTGATTATTTTAGCTGAGGTTGGATCATACTTGATACTGAGAGGCCGGAGAGAAGAGTCATATTTCACTTCTATAGTATTAATCTCAATTGGAGACTGGTGATCTCCATCAGCAATCGGAAAAAGTTCACTCCAATGAACAGGGCCTATGATGATAAGAAAGAAATCAGTAACTTGGTACGTTCATTAGTGTTTATATACATATATACATATTTATATATAGTCTTAGGATGATTCTGAAGATCACCTGGCACGATAAGATACTAGATACTGAGGGCCTTTCTCGAACTAAACTGCCAAGCACTCACATTCTACTGCAGAGAACGCAACTCTGATGGGCTGGCCATGCTGTACAAATGCAAAATGTAGGCTTGGAGAACTCAGGGCAAGTGCTCACGTGATGGTCTGAAGAAGCAATACAAGGACACTCTCAAGGTCTCTCTTATGAACTTTGGAACTGATTGTGTGACTTAGGAGAAAATGGCACAGAACTACCCAGCATGGCATGCCCACATCAGAGAAGGTGTTATGCTCTATAAACAAAGCAAAACTGAAATAACTGAAAAGAAACACAAGATGCACAAATTTAGAGAATCCACCCCAAATGCTCATATGGACTATTTGTGCTCAACCTGTGGTAGAACATTCTGAGCTCATACTGTTCTGATCAACCACAATTGGACACCATGAAACTTGACTCCAGCACAGTGATTTTTGAGATCAGACAACAACCTCCAATATATCAATCTATCTACATACATATATTTATACATACAGATATACATATACACATATACGTACACACATACCCACATATGTAGAAAAAAATCTATGCAGGCCTCGTATGGGAACTACTATGTCCTAGGTGCAAAGAGACGTACAAAAAAGGAATAAAATGGTCCTTGACCTCTAATCTGGTTGTAGCTTACCACATTTTGTCCTGGTTAATATAAAACCCTTTGGTTTTTTCCTAATTAAATTTCAAATACAACTTTGAAAATATCTTCCCTTTGTATATGAAGAAGTCATACAAGTTTATCTAACATTCTTTAAAAGAAGCCTGACTTTCAAAGAAAATCCACAAGTCATTACTAGAAAAAGATGTGCTTTCTTTTCTGTGCTAAAAAACAGAATATTGACCTTTTGCAAATGTAGTGGGCAGCAACCCACAGGCTTACAGAAGGTGAGGCAGAGACTTGGGAAAGAGGCAGAAGAAGAGGAGGGCAATATTCAAGGATGCCCTTGCCTCACTCTTTAACAATTCAGAGATTTCATCTGTGCCACCCTGTCCTCATCTTGATACCCTTAAGTAAAACTTAGTAAACCCTCTTCCCTCAATATGGAGCATAGGCTCAGGAAGTATGACATATTATAAAACACATATGGTAAAACAAACATCCTACCAAATATTTCACATAGAGAGGGCTGGTGGCCAGAGGTAGTGTAATGTATGAGTTTTTGCTTTCTCACACTACTATGAATGCAATATTGCCAGGCCAGTACTGTACTATCTCTTATGTACTGCCTATCTCTTATGTTCAACAAAATCAATAGGAAAAGTACAGTCACCTGTGTAGCTGAACCCCACTTTATAAGGTCAGGTTTGCAAGGAAACTTTTAGAAGCTGTTTATTTTCTCCTAGACACTACTGTTTCCAATTTGCATAGCAACCACCAGTTGAAAGGTGGTGACTAATTTTAATTCTTTTTTTTCAGCTAAGTGGCTAAGTCATTCCCTAGTCAGGATAAGTAACTGAAGAATATTTAACATACTAGTAAGCAAATGATACTTCTACAAAAAAACAAAACACCCAGCCCTTTATTAAAATAAAGCATAATTCATGGTTACTAATATCTGCATAAAGGAGATTATAAGCTAGAGTAACATTTAAAGAAAATCAAGCACTCTAAATAGACTCTTGTAAACTTCAACTATATTTTCACACTGCTTAATCTCACCAAGATTTCTTTTATCTTACACTAAAGAGGCATCTTTAATTTTCCCTTTCTTTTATGCTTCTCCAAGGTCAATCCAGCTATCTATACCATTTTAAATTAAAAGGCTGTTCAGCTTACTTCAGCTCTGTATCTTGCCCAGTGAGTTTAACTAGTAGCTTTGCTTGTCAAAAACCTTCAATTGCCTGCTTCCAATTTAGCAGAGAGGATAGATTAAGTTACTTTATTAGTTGTCTCTGGTCTCTACTCAAATACCATTGCATAACAGTCCAGTCTTTTGATACTTCTTTTTATGAGGCGGAAATTTCAAAAACTGCTCTTCCAGCAGTTGATAAATTTGGGCTTAAGTGGAAGAAAATTAGGTTGCAGATGAAAATATACATAGCACATATTTACTATCCTATATCTTTTCCTAATCAAGAGATTTCCCTCTCCACTAACTTCTCTTCTTATCCAAAGTCCTTTGAAATCCAAAGCTGGCATATACTGCTACTTTGCACCAAATACCAAAGGTTACCTATTAACTAACTATTGTATAGTCTGCTGCACTTTTCTTTTTCTGAAAACGTGATTTAAAACACATTTTAAAATAACATGCATCGTTTCAAAACAGAATTATGCAGTGGTTTCCTTAGCCAGCTCTTACTATCTGAAATCAGTTCTGAATTCCTGATATATGATCGCTCTGTATCCAAAACCAAAACCAATAAATCTAAAGCCTATCAAACAGCCTTTTGGTGATGCCGTTTCTGATACTTTGTCCAAGATCACACAGAATTTATGGGGTGCAGAAGGGGGGAATACATAAATATTACAATCTCAAGCAGAGATTAAGGTTTTTCCTTTGCTCAAAACTTCTCTAGGCCTGACAAAAGATTTTAGGAATATTACAAGCTACTCTGGAGACCATACATTTCCATTCAACACCCTACTGGGCAGGGGTTTTTTTCTCCTTTCTGAGCAATAAGTATATTCCTGGCATCTAGCAATAAATACGTAACAATCCTAGAAATGATCTCAGCCGAGAAGGAAATGAAGAGGAATGCCCTTTTCTCTTTCAAAGTAGAAGCTGAAATGAGACAAACATAAAATTGTAATTAAGACTCAGCTAGGAAGAAATTCTCCCAAAGAACAGCACTCATTAAATTACACTCCCAAATTTCACCTGCCGCCATTGACTTCACTAGCACATTCATTACAAACTCCATGAAGCCACAGGATCACACTAATTAGAAAATACATCCATCTTCCCTGCTGTGAATTCCACAATTTGTTTAGTTTACCGTACAACACAGGAAAGGGAATTCTGTTTTATAGCTTTACCTTCGGCAAAAATTAAAAACGTATAAATACATTTACATAAAATGTGCACATTTTAAAATGTGAAAATAACCAATCCTGCTGAGGACAGTCCTCCACCCCATCCAAATGCACGCACTGGCGTTTCAAGCAGAAGAACTAGACTCCTGTCGGCCCCGGTCGGGTCTGGGATCCGCATGGCCAGGCGCGCACGCCGGGCTTGGGGCGGCTTCGAGCCGTGGCGTCTGCGCTTCCTCGGGGCTTACAGAACAGTCATTCTTAATGCCGGCATCGATCCGCGGAAGATCGCCCTCTGGGGGAGCGCGGCAGGACCGTTAGCCAGGCTCCTCAGCGCCCCCGCCCATGCCCCATGCCCCTGCCCCTCGCAGCTGGCAGCGGCCCGCACACGTTCCACCGCACCCAGCGCGGACTGGGCCCGGCCCGCCGCGCCTCGGTTCATTGAAAGAGAAGAAAAGGCGGCTGTCGGGTTCGCTCGGCTTAGCGCTTCTGGCCGGCTCGTTAAGCTGTGACCACAAGGCACTTCAGGAAATTGTCCGGAGATGGCTTCTGTACCCACGGCAATGCTGACATATGCCAACTCTGGCCAAGAAAAGGTATTCGTGCTTTTCAGGGCAACACGCCCCAGACCCCGCCAGCCCTTCCCCGGCTGTGGGTTTGCAAACCGACTCATGAGGAACCAGAAAGTTTCCTCCAACTCTAGAGCAGCGCCTCCCCCAGCCGCCCCCCGCGGACCCCAGCGCCCCGCAGGGCTGGACACCCCCGCCCTGGCCTCGGCTTCTCCAAGTGACCCAGCTCCTCCCCCTCACCGTTGTGCTCGCAGTAGCCCCAGTTGAGCCTGGACATGGTTCCCCTCGGGAGGAGGAGGAGGAGGCGTGTGACTTCAGACCGGACGGACCGGACCCCGAGCGGACGGAGGAGCGCACGGAGGAGCGCACGGGCGCAGCACCGGCTCAGCCAGCCCCGCGCGCCGCTGCCGGGTCGGGAATGAACTTGAAGTCGCGCGGCAGGCGGGGAGGCCCCTCCCCGCCGACTCCGCTAGGGGGCGGCGCCCTCGAGGGAAACGGGGCCCGCTCCGAGAACCTCCGCCCCGCGCGCGGTCCGGGGCGGGCAGAGGAGAGGCCGGGCCGGGGAAGGCGCGGAGGAAGCAGTGAGTTCTGTAGGGTCCCCTCCAGTGAACTAGCAGGGGAGGATCCCGGCCCTGCCGTGGGTCACCTGGGCAGGGCCTCAGTTTCCCCCTCAGGAAAATGAGGCGGACAGCTTCTAAGGTATTCAGTTAGAATTCTATTATATTCCTGTATATATGCTATAATATTGTTTGTAATAATACAATTATATTCAATTACTATTCTAAGCTATTCGATAGTAAGAGTAGCTTGACGGATAGTGTATCACCGGGGCCTCCCAACAGCGGTGAGAAGTAGACGCCATTCCTTGCCCCATGTTGCAGGTGAGGAAAACAGGAAACTCAAGTTGAGAACGGGCCGGGGTCCCCCGGCCAGTATCCTGTCTAGGCCCGTCTGGACTCGGGTGTTGCCGGTGGAAAGGCCAGGGCGCTACCCGCTGCTCCGCACGGCCGGGAAGCAAGCGGGCTAGAGCAGCGTCTCTGAGGTCCAGGAGGGCTAACCACAACATTCTCACCATTTTGAGGTCGAGGGGTGCTGGGACCCCGAAATTCAAGGGCAAACGATTCGATGCCAGCCTTGTTTGAGCCAGGGACGAGGTTTGTTAGAGCCTCGGTGGGGTGGCTGAGTTTCTGAAAATTCCCCCTTTATGGAGCAGACTTAAGAGGCCGAGCGTGTGTGCCGCGTGTATCGATAAGCGGGCCAGAGTGAATCGGAACCGTTGGCCAGCCCCTTAAGGAGTCTGAGCGTTGGAATGGAGGCGACGTAGGCCTGAGTCTGGGGTGGGGCCAGGTCAGAGATAACCCTGTGGGAGGTTTGGGCATGGGGACACCGCATCTAAGGCCAGGTGATGGTCCGGTGCCTCAGGCGAAGTCCGAGACCTGGCCATGTGGGAAGGTTGAAGGCAAGTTGTGAGGAGAGGGGCTTCAGGGCCTGTACCCCTTCAACAATAACCCTGTGAGAGGGAGGTGCTCTTTTTCCTGCGATTTTACAGATGAGGAAACTGAGGCCAACAGAGGTTAGGTGACTTGCCCAGGGTCTCACAGCCAGTCGTTCTCTGAGGACACATTTGAACTCTTGTCTTCTTGATACCATGGCCAGGGCTGTGTCCACTGTACTGCCTCACAGACCCAGTAAAAATAAGGGGGTTGGAATAAATGGTCTTTAAGATCTTTTCTCTCTTCTGACACTATGGCCACCATGTTGTAGGCTCTCATTAGGTCATGTTCAACCCGCTGGTTGGTCTCCCGGTCACACCTCTCTCCACTCCAATCAATCCTCCACTTAACCCAGAGTGAGCCTCCTAAAACTCAGGTCTAACTGTGTTACTCCTTTTACTCAATAAATTCCAGTAGCCCCCTATCACTTCCAGGATAAAATATAAAACCTCAGCTTAACCTTCAAAGCCCTTCATAACCTGAACCTGCGCACACACAAACACCCCTTTCCATTCTTACACCTTTCACTCCCACACTCATTTTCTGGAATCCAGTGACACTGGCCTCCTTACGACTCCTCCCACAAGATACTCCATCTCCTGTCTCCCAGCATTTTCAATGGCTATCCCCATGCCTAGAATGCTCTCCCTTCTCATCTCTGCCCCTGGGCTTCCTGGCTTCCTTCCATCTTCTAAGAGAAACCTTCCAGATTCCCCTTCATGTGAGTGCCTTCTTTCTATTATCTCTAATTAGTCCTGTATTAGGCTTGTTTGTACGTAGTTGTTTGCGTGTTGTGGTTGAGACATTTCAGTCATGTCTGACTCCTTGTGACCCCTTTGGGGTTTTTTTTGGCAAAGATACTGGAGCGGTTTGCTCTTTCCTTCTCCAGCTCATTTCACAGATGAGGAAACTGAGGCAAATAGAGTTAAGCTATTTGCCCAGGATCACAAAGCTAATTATTAAGTGTCTGAGGCCAGATTTGAACTCATAAAGATGAGTCTTCGTGACTTTAGGTTGATCACTCTATCCATTGAGTCACCTAACTGCCCAGTAAATAGTTATTGTGCTATTTAATTGATTGAGAAAAATTCCTGATTACATATTCCTATTGATCACATATGCCTATATATTCCAGTTAGAAACTTGAGCTCAGAATCATCTAATTTTAGAATCAGAAAGGATTTAAATACCATATAATTCAATCCTCTCATTTTACAGATGAGGTAACTAAGAATTAGAGATTTGTCCAAGGTTATACTGTTAGTTGTGGCAAAGGGAAGGCTGAATCAAGGTCCCCTGACGTAAATATGTTCCTCCAGTGTTTTTGTTTTTTTACCCATATCTAAATATGAAAACACTGAAACTTCAAATTGGGAAATGCAACTATATGTGAACGTTCAGAGGTCCACCTTTCTCCCTACTGCCAACACCACATTGACTGCTTAGCACTGTCAGAAAAACAAACTCAAAAGTACAGAGAATAACAATCCATCTCCTAAATCCCTGGGTCACTGTCCCTATTTCCACCCCAACCCCATCAACCATCATCCAGGGAATGAATGAAAGAATGAATGGTAAAGCATTTAATAGATGCTTCTGATGTGTCAGAAACTGTGCTAAGGGCTAAGGATACAAATACAAGAAAACCACCATATTTGTCCTCAAGGCACTTGCAAGGTCACACAAAATAGTCAGGTCATGAGGTGGAGGCTTGGTTTTGAGCAAAATAAAGTGAAAGCTCACCTGTCAGAGCCTAAGGTGATCCCAGAGTCTAAGTCCAGGTTTTGGTGGGATGGTGAGGGGTGACTGTAGTGCAGCATGCCTTGGAAATGGCCTGGAATGAGCCAGGGGTATTGTAAGGTATAAATGAGATAATGGATGTAAAATATTTCACAAACCTTAAAGCATTATATAAATGCCAGTTATTACTATCATCACTATTATTATAATCATCATTTTATTGTGATATTATTATCAGATCATTATTATTAATTATTATTATTATACAACCACCAGACTTCCAGTCTGGTAATGACTCCATTCCCTGAATCTTCTCCCACAATGCTTTTAGGCAATACAGGGTTATGCTGGTAAATGTTTAACAGCCAGAAGGGATGGGAATGGGAATATGTATGCACACACATTTTTAATCTAATCTGAACTAGTAACACTCTTAAATCTAAACAATCAACAAAGTAATACATCAGACCTATTTCTGAGGTGTAAATGCTCACACTGAAAGTTTAACTCCAGTCTTTGACTGGAGAGTTTGCTCCAGAACACACTTCATAAACAACTCTTGAGGAGTTGCTATCTGGTAGCTGCTTCTACAAATGATGCATCCTCCAACTCTTCAACAGCCATAGCCACGGAAGATTCAGGAAAGAAAGTTCTTATAGCCAAAGTCCATGGCACCGTTGAATGGTTCAACAACCTAAATGGATCTGGTTTTACCCATAGAAATGAATTGCAATCTGTTTGGCTGCTATACTCTAAGGACTGTGGGACTTTTCCATATGTCTCATGCACCCTAAGGAGTATGGGGTTTTTCCATGTGACTCATGCCTTAAACTTCCCATAAATGTTGCCTTTCCCAGCACTTACCAAATAGTTTACACGTAGTAGGTCCTTAATAAATGTTCTTTTTTTAATCATTCATTCACTTTAAGTCAACTCTTAAGTGAATGAAAATTCTAACTATATTATCTCCTACAAGGGATAGGAGCCTCTGACTGAAGTCTACTTAGTGGTGAGGAGTAACTCACCACTGAAGTGTACCTTCCTATGCAGTCCATTCTTCTTGTGAATAACTCAATTTAGAAATGTTTCCTTGTATTGAGCTGAAATCTACCTACTTCCACTCACTGTTCTTAGTTCTGCCCCTGGTTCCAAGCAAAAAAAGTTCATCACTCTTCCCCATCAAAAATAAAATGAAATCTATTTGTGTCTAATGGTAGCCATTTCTAGGACAGAGAAAGGGGAAGGAAGGAAAAAAAGAGAAGAAAAATTTATATGATAGCTTTATCATATGTTTTAAATGAATAGCAAGTATACATAATAGATTTGCAGTTTCATGTGCAACCATCTTTTTTATTATACTATGTTATGGAAATGCTTGTTTTTATTCCATAAGTTAAAAATAAAAAAATCCAAAAGCAGAAGTTGTGGGCCTGTTATAAGTCTACATTTCTCCAGTTCGCTCATTTCCTCTGTCATCATCCTTTGAATGTTCTCCAGCTTTTCACTATCTTTCCTAAAATGTAGTACCTAGAACTGAATGTATTGACTCATTGAAGTTATATCCTTGAATCATTTCCAAGTGAATCATTGTCTAGCCAAGTTTTCTCCATTTTGTATTTACATAGATGGTTTTTTAAAACCTAAATGCAAAACTATATGTTTATACTGATTATATTTGATAAGGATACAACTCTCTTTCATCAAAATCATTAAATAAAAAAAAAGTGTATCACAACAAGATTAAGGACAGGGCTTTGTGGCACTCCTCTGAAGCTGTTCCCTCATATTATTACCATTGATCTATAAGGTATTTCTTTAGGGGTCTGATCATTTAACTTGTTACACCTACCTGTATTCTGAATCAACCTATAACTCTCTAGCTTGTCCATGCTAAACTCTGTCTGATACCTTGAAAAAGGTTGTTTTTTTTTTACCATAAAAACAACCGTAAAAAACCGTATAACTCTAACATTCCCATGACCTGTCAGACTAATCATCCTACCAAAATGGGAAATATTATTAATATGACAAGAAGATTCCATCTAGCTTTAAATCCTATGAGCTGTTATTGATGAGCTCATGCTGACTCTTAGTGATCACCATCTTCCTTTTTTAAGTGCTCATAAACCATCCCTTTAATAACATGTTCTAGAATTTTGCCAAGAATCAAAGTCAAACTCATAAACCTGTAAGATGAATAATCTACCTTGGCCCCCTTTCAAGAATTGGGATGGTACCTCTTATCTCTTAAAATAGTTGTCTTCTTTCAGGGTCTAATACCACTGCCTTCCCTGAAACTCAACACGATCACAGAATCTCAGCCTCAGAAGGGACCTTAGAAACCGTTAAGGATATACCTGACAAATAGCCAGCCATACAGCCTTTGTTCAACAATTTCCAAAAAGGGGAAACGTATTACCTTCTCATCTAGCCTATTCTACTTCTGAATAATTTCTAATTGTTAGAAAATTTCTTCCTGACATCTAGTCTAAATTTGTCTTTTTCTAACTTCTACCCAGGGAACCCCTACTCTGTCCTCTGAGGCTCGGGAGAATATATCTCTTTCACATGAGTTTTTCGGATACTTAAAGTGAACTATCATGTCCTTCCCTAACTCTTCACTGGTTTGGGCTAAACATACCTAATTTCTCTGATATTAACTCCTGGTAGCCCTCCTACAGGTGCTCTTAAAATGATTAATGTGTTCCTCCCCCAAAAAATGTGCCACGCAGACCTGAATACTCCCAAACTTAAAAATGTGGTCTAATCAAGGTAGAGTCCAGCAGGACTGCCTCTCCTTATTCCTAGATTCTATACCCTTCGCAGTACAGCCTATACAGACCATTAACTATGGTTACCATACCACACTGCTGATTTCTATTAAACTTGAAGAACCTTTAGAACCTTTTCTAATGAATTGCTTTCTAGCCACCTCCTGCATGTTGATTTTTGGAACCCTAGTGTAAGAATTTCAATATATTCTTGTTTAAGTCATGGGATGTGGGTAAGTGGTCTAGCTTGCAAAGATCCTTTTTAATCCTGACTGTCAACCAGTGTGATCATTATTCTTCTCAGCCTTGTGTCATCCAAGAATTTGATAAGCAGGCTGTCTATGACTTTATACAAATATTGAGAAAAAAATTAAACAGAGTAGGACAGAACACAAATCGCTGTAGCCCTTCCCAGAAGATCCAAGTTGACATCAAATCATTTCTGATTTAATTCTTTTAGTCTGACCATTCAGCCAATTCTAATGCACCTAATTATACTATCATCAGTCCACATAACTCTATATTTTCCAAAAGAATAGACTAAGAAACTTTATCAAATATTTTGCCAAAATCTAGGTGAACTATATCTAGAATTCCCCTGCAATATAATGTAATGTGGTAATACGTTTTCAAAATAGAAAATGTGATTAATCTGGCATGACCTGTTCTCAGTGATGCCATGCTACCTCTTTATGGTCAGTACTTCCTTTTTCATTTGTTTACTATTCACTATTTATTCTTTTAATAAAATAATCTAGAGCTTTTCCAGGAATTGAAGTTAATCTCACTGATATATAGCTTTTAGACTCCACTCTCACCTTTTTTTTTTTTGAGACATTTGCACATTTCCAGTCCTTTCCCTTTTATAAAAAGATCACTTACCTGCAGCATGTCTCAACTCTTTCAGTTCCCTGAAATGTAACTCATATTGATTCATGAATGGTACTAATGTAGGGTGTTTAAATGTTCTCTTATTATCTCCCTTCTTATCTTGGGCATCAACTTCTTTTAAATTCAATTTTATTTTATGTTTAGTTCCAAATTTTCTTCCTTCTACCTTTCCCTCAACCCTCCCTGGGAAAGCAAGAAAAATAACCCCTTGGCAAACAGGTATAGTTAAATGAAATAAATTACCACATTAATCATATTCAATATAGGTATATAGGCATATATACTTGATCAGAGTCCCCTATAGATTTATAAACTATATTATATATATTCACATATATATATATATATAAACCCTTTATGTAACCCTTTCTTTTTTTTTCCTGTGTGTGTGTGTGTATGCTTCAATATGCTCTGTGGGTCCATCACCTCTCTACATGGAGGTGGTTGGCATGCTTCATGGAAGCAACATAATGGAGAGAGTGCCAGGCCTAGACTCAGGAAGATCTGAGTTCAGATATGACTTCAGACACTGGGTAAGTTGCTGCACCCTGTTTGCCTCAGTTGCCTCATTTGCAAAATGAACTGGGAAAGGAAATGGCAGCCCACTCCAGTATCTTTGCCAAGAAAACCCTAAATGGGGTCAAAAGAATCAGACACAACTGAACAACAGCAGAAGCATACTTCATCATGAGCCCTCTAGAATTGTGATGAGTCCCTCAGTCCTTCCAAGTTGTTTGTCTTTACAATTTTATTGTTATTGTATAAATTATTCTCCTGGCTATGGTTCACTTCACTTTGCATCGACTCATATAAGCCTTCTGAGGTTTCTCTGAAACTATCCCCTTCATAATTTCTTACAGCCCAATGCCATAACATTCATAACTGAAAGTGTGGTAAGTGTGGGAAACGAGGTACTTGGCTGCCTACCAAATCGAAGGTCTACAGATCTATTGTGTGCTAACCTCATGGTTATATGCCTATGAAACTTGGGCATTATACCAGGAAACTGAATCACTTCCATTTGAATTGTCTTAGGAAGATTCTAAAGATCACCAGTCAAGATAAGGTACAGGATAGTGAGGTCCTTTCTTGAACTAAACTGCTAAGCATTCAAACTGCTGCAGAGAGTGCAACTCCAAAATGCTGACCATGGTATTAAATGCCAAAATACATTTGTGTAAAGGACTATTTTATGGAGAACTCACACAAGGCAAGCATTCATATGGAGGTTAGAAGAAGCATACAAGGACACTTTCAAGGTCTCTCTGAAGAATCTTGGAATCAATTGTGAGACATGAGAGACACTGGCACAGGAGTGCCCAGCATGGTGTGCCTGCATCAAAGAAGATATTGTGTTCTAGGAGCAAAACAGAATTATAGTAGCTCAAAAGAAACATAAGATGTGCAAATTTAGAGACATCTGCAATCAAAATGTTCATATGAACTATTTGTGCCTCATCTATTCTGAACTCATATTGGTCTGATCAGCCATAGTTGGACACATGGACCCTGACTTAATGATGTCATTTTGTTCTTCTTTGAGCATGAAGTAGAACAACCTAATCTAGCCTTTCCTTAATTGATGGGTATCCCCTCAGTTTCCAAATCTTTGTGACCACAAAAAACCCCCTACTTTAAATATGTTTAGATATATAGCACTTTTCCTCTTTCTTTGATCATATCATTTGGTCAAAGTATATTCACAGTTTAAGAGCTGTTTGGGCACAGTTCCAAACTACTTTTTGGAATAACTGGACCAATTCACAGCACCACCAATAAAGCATTAATATATCTGTTTTCCCACAACTACTTCAACATTTTGTCATTTTCCTTCTTTGACAACTTTGTCAATCTGAATGTGAGGTCATACCTCAGAGATATTTTTATTTGCATTTCTCTAATTATTAGTGACTTAGAGCATTTTATATGGCTATTAATAGCTTAGATTTATTCTTCTAAAAACGACCTATTCATATCCTTTGACCATATATCAATTGGTGAATGGCTCTTATGCTAATAAATTGGAGTCACTTCCTTCCATACATAGCTTAGAAATAAGATCTTTATCAGAGAAATTTGCTACAAAGATTTCCCTACAAATTCCTGCTTCTCCTTTAATTTGAAGTATATTTGTTTTGTTTGTGCAAAGACATTTTAATTTTACATAATCAAAATTGTCCACTTTTCATCCTTTGAATCTCTCCACCTCTTGTTTGGAAATAAGTATTTATATAGCACTTACTATGACAATGCTAAACACTGTACTAAGTACTTCTTACAAATACTGTCTCATTTGGTCTGATCATGAACTCTTCCCCATTCATAAATCTGACTGTCAGTTTCTTCCATATTTCTCTAATTTGTTTATGATGTAACCCTTTATGTTTAAATCACTTAGAGCTTGTCTTGGTTTAAAGTATAATATATTTTGCTACATTTGGTTTTTGCCGGACTGCTTTCGAGTTTTTCCAACAGTTTTTGTTAAATAAAGATTGGGTCTTTGGATTTATCAATCTGTAGGCCATTATGCTCATTTGCTTTTGAATGTCCATTGATCAACTTTTCTCTTTCTTACTCATTACCAAATTGTTTTGACTACTACAGTTTTTTAGTATAGTTTGAGATCTGGTACTACTAGGTCCCCTTCTTTCCCACTTTTTTTTCATTAATTCTCTTAATATTCTTGACTTCTGTTTCTCCAAATGGATTATCTGCTTTAGCTCTGTTAAGTAATTTGATTGGGATGGTACTGACTGGTAAATTAATTTGTGTAGTATTGTCATTTTTACTATATTAGCTTGGCTTACCCATGATGGCTCTTAGTGTTAGTTAAGCACTGCTTCTCATATTAATGAAAGCATTTTCAACAGGAATAGGTGTTGTATTTTGTGCAAAGCTTTTTCTGAACCTATTGATACAATCATATGATTTGAGTTTCTTTTAAATATTAATATGGTCAATTATGTTTACAATATTCTTAATATTGAACCAGCCCTGAACTCCTGAGATAAATCCAGCCTGATCATAGTATCTAAATTTTGAGTTATGTTGGCATAATCTCCTTATTAATATTTTATTTAAATTTTTGCATCAATATTCACTAAAATTATTGGTCTGTAATTTTATCTGTTTTGATTTTTTCTGGTTTAGGCATCAAGATCATATTTAAATCATAGAAGAATTGAATAGGACTCTTTTTCTTATTTTTCTTTTTTAAAAAAATATTTATTTTAAACATTCTTTTCTTTTTAAATTGAGTTCCAAATTTTCTCCCTCTCTCCCAAATCATCCCCACCTACAGTGAAGACAAAAAAAAAAACCCGTTATCAATTGTGGTATCATGTAAGACATATTTCCATATTAGCCATATCACAAAGAAATAGAGAGCAAGAAAATTATATTTCAATTTGTACTCGAGAGTTCATCAGTTCTCTCTCTGGAGGTGGACAGCATCTTCTCATCATGAATCCTGGAACTGTCTTGGATCATTGTCTTGATCAGAGTAGCCAAGTCTTGCACAGTTGCTCATTATTACAACATTGCTGTTACTGTGCACAATGATCTGGTTCTTCTCACTTCACTTTGCATCAGTTCATATAGGTGTTGCCATGCTTTTTTCTGAAACTACCTTCATCACAATCATATGCCATAACTTGTTTAGCCATTGTCCAATTGATGAGCATCCTCTCAATTTCCAATTCCTTGCCATCATTAAAAGAGTTACTATAAATATATTTTTTACTGTGAAAGTGTCCCTGAGATTAATAAGTCTATTTTCTGTGAGTTACTTTATCAGGCAGGTGCACTGGACTCAGAGTAAGCCTGTTTGCCAAAAGCAGCCAATCAGAAACCTGCAGTAAGCCAAAATCTTGCTCACTCCCAAGTGCCTTTGCTGGTATTCACTAGCTGAACTTGCTCAGCTGTGCACCCCAAACTGTCCTAAACCAGTCTTGTGCTCAATTGTTCCTGAAAAACATCCTGCTTCTGTGGCCCACCTATTCCTGGGAAAGACTGTCCATTCTTTACCCTAACCCCTCTTTGAAACTCCCCTTTGCGGTTTTCAAGCATAAATTCCCTTTGCTTCCCTACTGAGTCAAATATAACCAAGTGTGTATATATATTCTTTCCTCTTTGAAACAAATCGAATGAGAGAGGTTCCAGCATTGTCCACTACCTCAACCCCATTTCCCCTTCCACTATAAAAACTCTTTCTTGTGCGCCTCTTTTATGTGAGAAAATTTTTCCCATTCTACCTCTCCCTTTCCCTTCTCCTAGTGCATCGATCTTTCTCACCGCTTCATTTTATTTTGAGATCATCCCAACATAATCTACTCACACTCACGTCCTCTGTCTATGTAGACACCTTCAAACTGCTATTATAATTATAAAATTCTTAGCAATTACAAGCATCATCTTCCCATATGGGAGCATAAACAGTTTAGTTTTATTGAGTCTCTTATGATTATTCTTTTATGTTCACATTTTTCTGCTTCACTTGAATCTTGTGTTTAAATGTCAGATTTTCTATTCAGCTCTGGTGTTTTCATCAGGAATTCCCAAAAGTCCTCTATTTCATTAATATCCACTTTTTGCCCCTGAAGGATTATATTTAGTTTTGCTGGGTAGGTGATTCTTAGTTGTAATCCTAGTTCCTTTGACTTCCAGAATATCATATCCCAAACACTATGCTCCTTTAATATGGAAGTTGCTAAATCTAGTATAATCTGTGATCCTGACTGGCTGCATGAAATTTGAATTGTTTCTTTCTGGCTTTTTGCAGTATTTTCTTCTTGACCTTGGAATTCTGTAATTTGGTTATGATACTTCTGGGAGTTTTCATTTTGCTATCTCTTTCAGAAGGTGATCGGTGGATTCTTTCAATTTCTATTTTACTCTCTGGATCCAAGATATCAGAACAGTTTTTCTTTATAATTTCTTTAAATATAATGTCTAAGGTTTGTTTTCATCATGATTTTCAAATAGTTCAATAATTCTTACATGATCCCTCTTGTATCTATTTTTCAGATCATTTGTTTTTCTGATGAAATATTTCACATTTTTTTTTCTATTTTTGTCATTCTTTCAATTTAGTTCTATTGTTTCTTGATGGCTGATAGAGTCATTAGTTTCCATTTACTTAATTCTAATTTTTAAGGAATTATTTTCTTGAATAAGCTTTTGTAGCTCTTTTCCCATTGACCAATTCTGGTTTTTAAAGAGTTTTTTTCTTCAATTAATTTTTATGCCTTTTTTTTTTTTAACATTAGACCAATTAGATTTTTCAAGGTATTATTTTCTAAAGTATTTTTAATGCCTCTTTTACCAAGATATTAATTCTCCTTTAATAGTTTTCTTGTAGTATTCTCATTTCTTTTCTCAATTTTTCCTCTACCACTTTTATCTCTTTCTGTAAGTCTTCCAGGAATTCTTCTTGGGCTGGGTCCAAGTAGCACTTTTCTTTGAGATTTTGCTTATAGCTGTTTTTGGTTGTTGTTATCTTCTGAGTTTATATCTTGGTCTTTCCTGCCACAGGGGAACCTACAATCTAAACCAAGAGAACTTTCCAGATGGCAAATAGGAGCAGAGTCCAGTAGCAGTCTACTCTTACATAGACCCAAACTTAGATGGAGAACTTGCAGAGCTTGGACTATGGAAGCAGTAACAAGACTTTGCCCAAAAGCTTCTAGGTGAGATCCTAGAATAACACAACACTCAAACCCCCAAAAAGTAGCAATAAGACCATCCCAGACCTATTCAAAAATGTGGCAGATCCCAACTCTAACATCCAGAAAGTAAACTGGACGAATGGGCAAACAAAAAGAACTCCATCGTAATAAACTAACAGGTAACAGGTACCTTCAAAACACAAACATATAGGAAGAGAATTAATCTAAAATACCTACAAGCAAAGCCTCAAAGGAAAATACATTTTCTGGAAGAGATGAAGCAAGAGATGTTTTTTAATGGAATAAAAGTGCTTGAGGAAAAATTTGGAAAAGAAATGTTATCTATTGTATAAAGAATTGGAAAGGAATTAACACCTTGGCACAAAAGGTAAAAAAAACTTTGCCCAAGCAACATACTGCCTGAAAATTAGAATAGACTATTCAAATAGAAACCCATGACTCCATGAGGCAACAAGAAAAATTAAAACAAATTTTTTTTAATTTAATATTTTATTTTTTCACAATTACATGTAAAAGCAATTTTCAACATTTGTTCTTAGAATTGAGTTCCAAATTCTCTCCCTCCTTTCCCACCCCACTCATTGAAAGGCAAGTAATTTGATATAGGCTATTCATGAGTAGTCACGTAAAATTTATTTCCATGTTAGGCATATGTTGTAAAGAAAACACAGTCTAAAATGAAAAGCAAAGAAAAGTAAAGAAAGTAAACATGTATGCTTCAACCTGTACTCATACTCCATCAGCTCTTTCTCTGTAGATGGATAGTGTTTTTCATCATAAGTCCTTCTGAGTTGTCTTGGATCATTGTATCACTGAGAATAGCTAAGTCATTCACAATTGATCATCATACAATATTGCTATTACTGTGCACAATGTTCTCCTGCTTCAACTCATCTCCCTCCACATCAGTTCATTCAAGTCTTTCTAGGTTTCTCTGAGAGCATCTAGCTAATCATTTATTATATCACAGTAGTATTCTATCACAACCATATCATACAAATTGTTCAGCCATTCCTCAATTGAGGGGCATTCCCTCAGTCTCCAACTCTTTGCCACCAGAAAAGAGCCTCTATAAATATCTGGACATAGTTCCAAATTGCTCTACATAATGGTTGAATCAGTTCACAACTCTACCAATAGTGCATTAGTGTCTCAATTTTTCCATATCCCCTCCAACATTTATCATTCTCCTTTTCTTTCTTATTAGACAATCTAATAGGTGTGAGGTTGTACCTCAGTATTACTTTAATTTGCATTTCTCCAATCAATAGTGATTTAGATCATTTTTTTATACGACTATAAATAGCTTTGATTATTTCATCTGAAAATTGTTAGTTTTTTTGTCATTTGTCAATTGGAGATGACTCTTTTCCTTATAAATTAGACTCATTTCTTTCATACACTTGAGAGATGAGGCCTTTATCAGAGAAACTTGTTTCAAAATTTTTTCCACAGTTATGATTGCTAACTGTATTTCCCTCCGTCCTGTTTCCCCCATAAATAGGAAGGAGAAATCATAAAGGACTTTCTAAAGTTGAACTGTTTACATTCCTACATGGAAAGATAATATTTGTAACTCTTGAGGCTTTTCTCAGTATTTGGTAGTTGGAGGGATTATACACACACAAGCATGTGCACACACACAAACACATAGACAGAGAGCACAGGATGAGTTGAATAAGAAGTGATGATACCTAAAAATAATAAAATTAAGGGGTAAGAGAGAAATATATTGGGAGGAGAAAGGGAGAAATGGAAAAGGGACAAATTATCACTCATAAAAGAGGAAAGATAAAGCTTTTTCAATGAAGGAAAAAAGGAAGGAGGTAAGAGGGAAAAAGTGAAGCTTACTCTCATCACATTTGGCTTGAGGAGAGAATAGCATGCTAACTCAATTTGGTATGAAAATCTATATTAGACTACGGGAAAGTAGGGGAGAAGGGGACAAGTGAGGTGAGGGGGATGATAGAAGGGAGGGCAAATGGGAGAAGGGAGTAATTAGAAGTAAACACTTTTGGGGAGGGACAAGGTCAAAAGAGAGATTAGAATAAATGGGGTCAGGATAGGATGTAGGGAAATATCGTTAGTCTTACACAACATGAGTATTATGGAAGTCTTTTGCAAAACTACACATATATAGCCTATATTGAATTGCTTGCCTTCTCAGTGGGGATAGGTGGGGAGGGAGGAAGGACCACAAGTTGGAATTCAAAGTATTAGGAACGAATGTTGAGAATTGCTTTTACTTACCACTAGGAAATAAGATATACAGGTAATGGGGTATAGAAATCTATCTTCCCTATAAGAAAAGAGAGAAGATGGGGATAAGGGAAGGGAGGGGTATGATAGAAGGGAGGGCATATTGAGGGAAGGGGTAATCAGAATGCAAGACGTTATGGGGTAGGGGGGAGGGAGAGATGGAGAGAAAATTTGGAAGCTCAAAACTTTGTAGAAATGAATGTTGGAAACTAAAAATAAATTTTAAAAAGAGCCTAGACATCATCTATCAAGAAATTATCAAGGAAAAATGACATTGATATTCTGGAACTGGAGGATAAAATAGAAATTGAAAGAATCTACCTATCACCTCCTGACAGAGATCTGAAAATGAAAACTCCCAGGAATATTATAGCCAAATTCTAGATCTCCCAGGTCAAGGAGAAAATATTGCAAGCAGCCAGAAAGAAACAATTCAAGTATCATGGAGCCACAATCAGGATAACACAAGTTTTAGTAATTTCTTTTTTCTTTTTTTTAAGTGTTTATTTATTTCACTCCATCCTTTTATGGGTTCTGCCACTCCAGGATTTGTGTAGGGCATTGTTTAAAGATATTTGAAGGAACCTGGGAGAGAGCTCAGACAAGTCCCTGCCTTTTCCCCACCACTTTGGCTGTACAACCCCTCCCCGCCCCCAAAAATTAAAAGGTTGAAAAAAATAGAAGAAAATGTAAGCTTTCTCATAGCAAAAATAACTGATCTGGAAAACAGATTGAGGAGAAAAAAATATGAGCCATTGGACTGTTGAAAGTGATGACTAAAAACAAAGCCTAAGCATTGTATTTCAAGAAATCTCAAAAGAAAACTCCCCAGATCTCATAGAATCAGAGGACAAAGTGAAAACAGAAAGAATCTACCAGTTGCCTCCTGAAACAAACCTCAAAATGACAACTCTCAAAATGCATGTCATAATCTAAATCTAGAACTTCCAAGTTGAAGAAAAAACATTGCTAGAAGCCAGAAAGAATTCTAGTATTTTGGAGCCACAATCCGGATCAAACATGATTTAGATGCCACCAGTATAAAGTTGTAAAATATGATATGTCAGAAAGGAAAGGATATGGACTTATAACCAAGAAAAACTTGCCAAGCAAAACTAAACTGAACCCTTTAGTGAAATAAAGAACTTCCAAGCTTTCCTGATGGAAAGACTGCGAAGAAACTTTGAAGTACAAACACAGGAGTGAAGAAAATCATAAAAGGATAAACATGAATGGACAATGATGTACTAAACAAGAACAAACTACTTATTTTCAAATATAAGGAGATAATGTATCTGTCTCCTGTGAACCCTGTTATCAAGGTTGTTAGAGAAGGTTCAATTAAAACTGTTTGGGAAGGTTCTGTTACGTCTTGATGATCTTTAATAAAAAAATGGAAAGAGAAGGGAAGAGGAATATACTTGTAGGGAAAGAAAAGAAACATTGGGGAAAATTATCTCATATGATCAAGTAGACATAAACAAGTAGACAACTCTACAAATAAGGAGAATAAGGTTGGGAGGAGTGGCTGCTACTTGAACATTACTCTCATATGAACTAGTCCAATGAAGGAGGAATACACACACACACACACACACAGAGTTGGGTACAGAAATCAATTTCACTCAACAGAGTAACAGGAGAGAAAGGGGAGAAGAGGGAGGAGGAATTAGAGAAAGTATAGATTAAGGGAAGAATTAGTCTTAAGAAAGTAAACCCTAAGAGTGTACAAAATTATATGTAGGTCTTTTTGAGGTAGCAAAGAATCTGAGAGGGTGCCCATAAATTGGAACCATTGAACAACTTATAATATATATAGTATTTGTGTATGTGTGTATATGTATGTATGCATATACACGGGTGCATATATACATGCACGCATACTACACATGTATATACATGTACCTGCCAGACCTACAGTAATGAAAACAAATTTTCCTGAATTCAAATCTGGCCACTCTTAGTAGATATGTGACCCTGGGCAAGTCACTTAACCCTATTTGCTTATAAAATGAGCTGGAGAATAAAATGGAAAACCACTACAATAGTTTTGCCAAGAAAACCTCAAGTAGGGTCACAGAGTCAGACACAATTGAATATTACTCAACAACTATCTATGTATATCTATATATGAATACTATTGTGTGGAACTCTCATCAGAGAGAAAAAAAATAGAATGTTACCCGTCTTCTAACAGAGAAGAGATAGACTCAACATTCAGAATGAGACATCTGTTTTTGGTCATGGCCAATGTGAGAATTTGTTTTCTTTGACTATTCATATCTTTTGAAGGGTTTTGTTTTCATTTTTTTTTAGGGTGGAGAAACTGGGAGGGGGAGAAACTAAATGGTTAATTGAAAAATATAATAAAGTAAAAAAGAACTAAACAACCTATCTTCTAAGCCTGGCAAAGCACGCAATGTTTCATATCCATAATTCCCTGCCTCTGCAAAGAAGAAAGGAAGGTAAATTTCCTCCTCTCTTCTTCAGGGCTAAGCTTGGTCATGGCTATAACTTCTCACACAGCATTTAGTTTCCCTCTTTTTTTTTTTTTATTATTTACACTATTATAGTCAATGTTTTTCTTTTTGTTCTGCTTCCCTCAGTTGGCGTTGCTCATACAAGTCATGGATAATAGATTTGGAGTTGAAAGGGACTTCAGGGGCCACACCTTTATGAGAAATTTTGTGTTTCAGGGATTTGCTAAGGTCATATAGGAAAGAAGCATCAGAGTTGAAATGTGAACCCTGGTCTTCTGATTTCCAAGTCATTTCTCTGAATTCTTCACAGTTGATACTTTTTTTTACAGTTGTAGTAATATTTCATTATATTCATATAAAGCAATTTTTTTTCCTCAATCAATGGACATTTATTTTCTTCCAGCTTTTTACTGTTACAAAAAGTGCTTCTTTAAATATATGGAGGTTTGTCTTTCTGTCTTTTACCTCCTTAGGGTAATGGTTAGCAGTGTTGAGTCAAAGCGTATACACACTTTAGTCACCTTCTTAGCATAATTTCAGAATTCTTAGACTCCAGCTTTTTTCACCCACTTTTCATAATCCATAAGATGAAAAGGGCAAATTAGACATTCCCAATCACAGGAACAAAAAACTACTAGAGCATATCAATCCCATACATATCACCACTCCCCATAAAACACTCAAATTCTATGGCATTCTGCTAGTTAATAAGTACCCACTGAAGGAATTACATGAATTGGGGCAATAGGACAGGACTGAAATGTTCTGTAGACTTTGTACTTAAGCAATTAGTGTTATAACCTTGACTCTACTGATCAGAAAATATTCATTTTGATTTGTTGTTGTTGTTGTTGTTCGGTCATTTTCCAGTCATGTCTGACTCTGTGACTTTTTTGGAGTTTTCTTGGCAAAGATACAGGAGTGGTTTGCCATTTTCTTCTCCAGCTCATTTTATGGATGAGGAAACTGAAAGAGTTAAGTGACTTGCCCAAGGTCATATGAGATGTCTTCTCCAATTAGAATGTAAAGCCCTTATGGGCAAGGACTATATTTTGTTCTTGTATCCCCAGCAGTTATTATCATAGGAAGTGCTTAATAAATGCTTCCACCCATTCATTCATGTATGTATGAAGTATACATTTAGTGTATTTAATAGAATTTGTTTTATGCTTGATTTTATCACTGAAAGGTATTGTTGAGTCAAGACAGTGTAAGGAAATGTGTTGGATTTGTAATTGACACTTTGGATTTGACCTTCATGATGAGAGTTGAGTTAGCTAGACTATCAGTTTCATTGATTGTAAAATGGGGAAAATAGTGCTTGTAGCAATTATCACTGCCCACTCCTTATATTAAGCTCCTTATTTTTATCGAGAGCATCACCATCGTTTCTCTCCCTCAGGTTCACACCTATGAAATTATCTTGCACTCTTAACTCTAATTTGTCTCCTCTTATTCAGTCAGTTGCCTTTCAATTCCATATCCACAACTAGTGTCTGCCTAGCACTCACTTCTATCATCTGTCCTCTTTCCTTACTCTCTTGGTCATCGTTGTATTTAGATTACAGACGCAGCCTGGAAATTGCTCCTGCAGGTTTTATTTGTTGGAGACCCAGAAAAGAAAGTTCTTGCCACCAAAGTCCTTGGTACTATAAAAATGGTTTATCCTCAGAAACTGATTTGATTTTATCATTAGAAGTAACATTAAGGAAAAGGAATTACCATCTGTTTTGTTGCTGTACCTAGAGACCATGGGATTTATCTATCTGACTTGCAGCTAAAACCTCCTATATGAATTGCCTCCCCTGTTAGAACTTGAACTTCTTGAGGACAAGGACTGTCTTACCTTTCCTTTTGTATTCACAGTACTTAGCATAATATTCAATAAATATTTTTCATTCATTCATTCATTCATTCATTCATGCTAGAGTAAAATATAAATACCTCTGTTTGCCATTTAAATCTCTTTACAGTCTGCTTCCATTATAATCTTTCACAGTAATCTGCCTCACACAGTCTACATTCTAGCCAAATTAGAGTGATCTGGGCCATTTCTTCATATGTGTGTTGATACTGTTCCCTATATAAAACATTATATCTTCCATCTCTGTGACATTACATAAGCTGTTTCCCATGCCAAAAATGCTTCACTTTCTCATATCTGCTTTTTGGAATCCCTAGATCCCTTTAAGACTCAGTTTGAGTGCCATCCCTTAGGAAGGCCTTTCTCTTGTCTGGCAGATATTAAGTTTAGACCAACATCTCACATAATATAAGATCCAAATGAATATGTAACTTAGACATTAAGATTCATATCATCAACAAAGTAGAGGATTACAGAAGGAGATTTCTTTTACAACTATGAACTGGGAAAGAATACTTGACTAAACAAGGGAAAGAAGAAGGAGATCACAGGAGATAAAAGATGCAAGTTTGATTACATAAAATTAAAAAGATATTGCACAAAAAAATTAACGTAACTATCATCAGAATGAAAATAAGCTTGAAAAATGTTGCAGCAGTTTTTTTTGACAAAGGTCAAATATCCAAAATATATTGAGAATTGATGTAAATATATAAGAGCAAGAGCTGTTTCCCAATGGATAAATGATCAAAGAATGTGAATGGACAATTCTCAAAAGAAGAAATGTAGGCTATCAACAACCATATTTTAAAAAACGTGGTCCAAATCATTAATAACAAGTGAAATCCAAATTTCAGAAAAACTCTGAGATTCTACCTAATACCCATCAGAATTGGCAAAGATGAAAAAAATGGAAAATGACAATTTTTTTCAGGGAAACTGGACAAGCATGCTAATGCCCTTTTGATGGACCTGTGAATTGATTCAACTATTCTGGAAAACAATTTGAAACTATGCCCACAAAGTCATTAAACTCTGCACACCATTTGTCCTAGAGGAGGGCATGTATCCCAAATAAAGAAAATGAAGAGATAAAAGACTCATGTACAAAAATATTTATAGTTACACCTTTTATTTTAGCAAAGAATCAGAAACTAAAAATCAAAGGTTCATACATCATAGAGAAGGAAGGGACATCAGAGGCTATCTAGTTCACCCTTTGTTTTATAGATGAGAAAACTGAGGTCCAGGGAGGCTAAGTGATTTGTCCAGTGTCTTAAAGGTAGTAAATATTATGCTGGGGGGTGTCTGAATCTGAACACTGAATCTCTGACTCTACAATCTTCTCTATACCAATCAAGCTGCTCATAAATTTGGAAATGACTAAGTAAATTATAGTACATGAAAATAATGGAATATTATTGTGCTATAGGAAACAGTGAAGAGGATAGTGTCTGAGAAACCTGAAAGGACTTATATTAACTGATCTAGATTGAAGTACACAATCAAGAGAACATACAGCATTGTAAAGAAAAACAACTTTAAAAAACTTGTGAACTTTGATTAATGAAATGAACAGTCATGACTTCAGAAGACTGCTGGTGAATAATTCTTCTGATCTCTGGAGAAGAGTGATAGACTAGAGGTGCAGAATAAGACAAAAATTTTTTAACATAACCAAAACGTTGTTTTGCTTGACTATGGATTGTTACAAGAAAGAACTTTTAGAGATAATAGAGTGGACAAAGTGGGGCTGGTGATAGTGATGCCAACAAAAAGCAAAGAGCATCAAGGAAATATTTTAAAATAGACCAAAGAGAACATTCAAGGGGAAACACAGGTAAGTATATACTTTTGGATCTGACATTTTGAATTTGTTACATGCTAAAAAAAAAAAAACCACTAATGAATTAGAGATTCATGATTTGATGTTGGTGCTTAGTTGTTTTAATCATGTCTGACTCTGTAACTCCATTTGAAGTTTTCTTGACAAAGAGACTAGAGTGCTTTGCCATTTTCTTTTCCAGTTCATTTTACAGATGAGGAAACTGAGACAAACAGAGTTAAGTGATTTACCCGGGGTCACAGAGCTAGTAAATGTCCGTTCAGATTTGAACTCAGGAAAACTCATCTTCCTGGCCTTAAGCCAGACACTCTATCCACTGCACAACTTAGCTGCCCTGTGATTTAATATACAATACTCTCTTTTCCGTTGTAGGTGACAACATTCATGTTTGTTGATGTTTGCCAAGAAGATGGTGGTGGTGATGGTGGTAGTAGCAATAAATACTTGTTTGTTTAAAAAAGACCTTTTTTTGAAAGGGACTATACTAAAGAGCACTGGATTTGGAGTCAAAGAATTTGAGTCAAATCCTGGTTCTGACACTTGAGAAGCTGGGCAAGGCTTTTCAGTTTTCTGGACCTCAGTTTCCTTATCTGTACAATGCAGAGTTTGCCTCACAAATCCAATTCCAGCAAGTCAGAACATCACCTTCTTCATCACATGGGTCCTCTCTGAAAAAAGACAAACAAGAAAAAGGACTAGATGTTTCTTGAGGGCAGAGACTATTCCTTTTTTGTCTTTGTATCTCTAGAACCTAGAACAGTGCCTGGCATATAGGAGATATTAATAAGTGCTTAGTAAATTAATTGGATTGCATTGTTTTCATAGGGAGTTGTTGGGGGAAAAGCACTTTGTAACCATAAAATACTACATATAAGCTATTATTAAGTAGCATATATTATTAGTTGATTGATCTTGATATTGTACGGAACTTATATGAATATACGTGGGGCTTTAAAAAATAGATGTAATTTAAAATTACTAAGCATTTATTTTTTTCTCCCAAACATATCTCCCTATAATCTCTGGGGGGAAAAAAGAAGGAAGGAAAGAAGGGAGAGAGAGAAAGAGAGAGAGAGAGAAGGAGAGAGAAACCTGATCAAAAATTCGTCAGTGAAGTTCCAGGGCTGCCCAAGGGGCTAGACCTTTCTGCTGCCTACTACGAGTTGGGGCCTTTTTATTGTCACTGTCCTTAGAGCTCCTCTGCCTATGGGACTGGGCTCTTCATGCTGAGCTGTCTTCCTGGGTTGTCTCTGTTAAGGGATTCTGCAAAATCCCGGTGGGTCTTTTTGTGCAGTTTTGGACTGCTGATTCATGAGGAGTTTATAGATCACTCTCTTTGGGTTTCTTTTTCTGGAAGGAAGGAAGGAAGGAAGGAAGCGAGTGAGGGAGGGAGGGAGGAAATATTTGTTAAGTGTTTACTATGTGCCAGGTACTACGTCAGGAGTTTTATAAATATTCTTTCATTTGATCCTCACAATAATCTAGTGCTATTATAGTCCCCATTTTACAATTGAGGAAACTGAGGCAAATGGAAGTTGTGACTTGACCGAAGTTACACAGATAGTGTCAGAAATTGGATTTGAACTCAGGTCTTGCTAATTCTAGGTTCAGTGCTCTATCCACTGCACCACCTTAGTTGCCTTTTTGAAGCTTGGTAGGGTTTTTGCAGGAGATTTGAACTCCTCTGGCTCCTTAAACACTGCCACTTGTCATCTACTCATGATTCTTATTGTTTTGTTTTGCTGAATTTCTCTTTTTTATACTATGTTACAAGGCATGGTAGGAGAAGGAAAGGAATGTAGTCTGAAATGAAGATAATATTAAAATTAAAAAGCTATCAAAAAATTTTTAAGTTAGGGACTTGTCCAGGGTTATTCACTAGTTTCATGATCTTCTACAAGTTACTTTACCTCTATTAAACTTAAATTCTCTGTCTATATAATGGGATAATTGGAGTAGCTGAAATCTAAGTCCTTTCCTTACTCTAAGATTCTGTGTTCTTTTAGTTGAAAGAAGTACCTTAACAGATCACCTCTTGCATCACTTCTCAGAACTGAGATCTGTTGTAGACCTACCTATTACAAAATACAAAATCTTTTTTTAATATTTAGACTATTGTTTGTAGCAGATTAAAATCATTAATTTTCTCTGCCTGCTTAAGTCTACATGATTCTATCACCTCTCTTCTTTATCACCTCTCTCGAAATGTCTCATATCTTTTTCTGAGTAGATTACAGAAATTATCTAAGTACATTACAAAGGTTACATATAGCACAGAGAAAAGGCGTGTTGTGAAATTGTTAGGACACATGTAAATGAATTTATCAGATTATTACACCGAATTCCATGAACTTTGTTATCTCCTTTTTGTTTTGCTCAGAATGAATTGCAGTTTAATTTAATTTCTGCTATTTTTTTCACCTGAAAATTGGAGGCTTAATCTATGCAGGCAAGACATTCTATCATTAATTCTCACAAGTTGACAAGTTAAGCTGCCCTTTTCTGTCCTCTGAGACAAGGAGAGTCTGTTTTGTCCCCTTACACTAAATCAAAGGTGGATGCCAAAGGTTTGCAAAATACCTGGTTTGCACAGGCTCTAATGCAATGAGGTGATATAATGTGTATTGCAATATGGTGGCTCCATTAAATATAATCTCACCTCAACACAGTGGGACTAGGATCATACATTGAAAAGTGAAGGGAAAGTTTTGCAGTTGTCTGTTTTAGATTGTATACAAGTCACATGAAGTCATTCTGAAACAAAAAAACTTTAAAGTTTAATTTATTCAAATTAGCAGTTTACATTAATTAAATCAACCAGGCAATTATCCAATAAGCACTTGTTAAGTGCCTACTATGTCCTAATACCATCCTTGACACTGAAGATACAAGATGAAAAATGAAAATAATTCCAACTTTCTGGTGACTTACATTTTATTGAGAAGGACATATGTGTATGTAAATATATAGAAAATCAACAAAATACTTCAGGACTGATAGGGAGCACACTAGTAGTTGAGAAGATCTTGAAAAGCTTAGTGTAGAAGATGGTGCTTGAGTAGCATCTTAAAGTGGAAAAAGAGGAGGAAATGCGTAAAACTGGAAGAGAGAAGATTCTTTGGCTGCTGCAAGGGCACAGAATCTGAAGGTGGAATGTCTCAGGTGAGTAACAGAGGCCAGTTTGACTGGATTGCAGAGTGTGGGAGGAGGAGGAACATCCAGTGAGTCTAGATAGATAGACTGGGGCCATATAGCATAGGACTTTAAAACTCAAAGTGAGAAATTTATATTATATCCAAAAGGCAATGACGAGTCACTGTAGTTGATTGAGTAGTAAGGTGACATGATTAGATCTGTGCTTAAGAAAAAAAATCTCTGTGGCAGCAGTATTAGGATGGCCCAGATGGGAGAGGGTTCTTGAGGCAGGGAGGGTAATTAGGAGGCTGTTGCAATAATCTAGGCAAGAGGTGGTGAGGGCCTGAAGGTGAGGGTAGTGACTGCGGGAAGAAAGAGAAAGAGCTGGATATGAGAGATTGTGAAGGTAGAAATGACAATATTTGATGACTAGACATGTAGGGTGAGGAAAACTGAAGAGCTGAGGAGTATATGGAAGTTGCACACATGGGAGACTAGAAAAATAGGAGCATCCTCAACAGAAATTGAGACATTCATTAATAGTACGGGTTTAGGGAAAAAGATAGTGATATTCTGGTTTGGACATGTTGTGTCTGAGTTGTCTATGGTGCAAATAATTTGAAATGTCTGAGAGTAACTTTAGAAAGGATACTGTTGCTGGATATACATATACATATACACATACATGCATGCATATATACACACTACATATATGTATATAATATATGTATGTATGTGTGTGTGTGTGTATGTGTATAAGAAGACCCTTTCTGCTGGGCCCATAAGGGCTGGGGCATAGAATAGGTTTAGTATTCTAGATATTCCTAGAATGCAACTAGCATCAACTGGAGACCCAAAAGATCTCCACCTCTCGACCTCTTTTTCTCTCTGCTGGGGATCCCTCTCAGCTCTAGACTCATTCACATAAGGCCTGGATTTTAATCCATTCTTAGGGAATCTTGGTCTCTAAACAGAAAAGTTAGCTCTTTTCTCCCTCTGGCTCTTTATGCCTCCAGCTTAGAGCACCAGCTAAATTTACTAAAAATAGTTTGGGCCTTAGGCATAAGAGTTCCCCGCTACTCCTCTGACACATACAAAATAGGGAGTAGAAAGGTGCCCAATGTATAATGAAACCAGGTTTAGGACAGGTATTTATTTCTTACACTCAAAAGAAAAAGTACTTACAAAAAAAACTAACAAAACATAAAAGCAATAACTTAAAACTATTATTATACTATTGTGGGAGGTTGATACTTAAAATATCAAAACAAGAAACATTTTGTGAACCTGCTAAATAACATTTCCTCTTCACTTTGTCTCTCCACTCTGAATAATTTCTTCAGTGTAACAGGTGTTTTCTGACAAGTCTGGCCAACAACTAACCTTGTCCTTGGGCCAGTGGTCATTTTCCCTTTATGTTGCATTGTGGTGGGTGTAGAGGGTACATCTTTCAATGCAGCTGGCATCAGCTGGGGACCCAGAAACTCGCAGCCTTTTGATCTCATGAACTTGCTTCCAACAATGGAAATGACCATCTTGGATCACTGCTTAGTCACCTGTACTCAGAGAAGAGACACAGAGTAGGAGAGGCTGATAAGGTCCCAAGACCCAAGCTTAGATTTTAATATTGCTATTATTATTAAAATAACAATAGCTAACATTTACATAGAGCTTTAAAGTTTTTGAAACCTTTTACAAATATTATCTCAGTTGAACCTAATAACCCTATGAGATAGGTGCTATTATTATCCACATTTTATAGATAAAATAACCTGATACGGAGGGCAGTTAGGTGGCACAGTGAATAGAGTGCTACACCTGTAGTCAGAAAGTCATTTCCCTGATTCCAGATCTGTTCTCAGACATTTATTAGCTGTGACCCTAGACAAGTCACTTAACCTTGCTTACCTCAGTTTTCTCATCTATAAAATTAACTGGAGAAGGAAATGGCAAACCACTTCAGTATCTTGTCAAGAAAAACTCAAATGATATTCATTACATCCATATACTACAACTTGTTCAGCCATTCCCCAATTGATGGGCATCCCCTTGATTTCCAGTTCTTGACCACCACAAAGAGAGCTGCAATAAATATTTTGTACATATGGGTCTCGTTCCCATTTTTATGATCTCTTTGGGATACGGTACTAGAAGTGACATTGCTGGATCAAAGGGTATGCACATTTTGTAGCTCTTTGGGCATAGTTCCAAATTGCTCTCCAGAATGGTTGGATCAGCTCACAGCTCCACTAATAATGAATTAGTGTTCCTCCTCTCCCACATCTTCTCCAGCATTTACCATCTTCCTGTTTTGTCATGTTAGCCAATCTGATAGGTGTGATGTGGTACCTCAGAGTTGTTTTCATTTGCATCTCTGTAATCAGTAGTGATTTAGAGCATTTTTATATGACTATAGATATCTTTAATTTCTTCCTCTGAAAACTGCCTGTTCATATCCCTTGATCATTTATCAATTGGGGAATGGCTTGCATTTTTGTACATTTGACTCAGTTCTCTATATATTTTAGAAATGAGGCCTTTATCACAGACACTAGATGCAAAAATTCTTTCCCAGCTTTCTGCTTCCCTCCTAATCTTGGTTGAATTGGGTTTGGTTGTGCAAAAACTTTTCAATTTAATGTAATCAAAATTCGTAATGTTCTTGCACTTCATAATGTTCTCTATCTCTTGTTTGGTCATAAATTTCTCCATTTTCCATAAATCTGACAAATATGCTATTCCTTGCTCCCTTAATTTGTTTGTAGTATCAGCCTTTATACCTAGATTACATATCCATTTGAACTTTATTCTTGTGTATGGTGTCAGGCATTGGCTGAACAAGTTGTGGTATATGAATGTAATGGAATACTATTGTGCTATAAGAAATGATGAACAGGAAGACTTCAGAGAGGCCTGAAAGGACTTATATGAACTGATGTTGAGTGAAATGAGTGAGACAGGAGAACATTGTACACAGTAATAACCACAGTGTGCAAGGAATTTTTCTGGTAGACTTAGCACCTCACAGCAGTGCAAGGACCTAAAATATTCCCAAAAGACTCTTGAGGCAAAATGCCTTGCACATACAGAGAAAGAACTATGGAATTCGATCACAGAATGAAGCAGACCATTTTCTCTTGTGTTATGTTTTGTTTTATGGTTTCTCCCATTCATTATAATTCTTCTATGCAACATGACTAAGGTGAAAATGTATTTAATAAGAATGCATGTGCAGAACCTATATAAGATTGCACACCGTCTTGGGGAGGGAGCTAGTAAGGAGGGGGAGGGAAGGAGAAAAAAAATCTAAGATATATGGAAGTGATTGTAGAAAACTGAAAACATAAATTAATTTAAAAAAAAAAACTCAAATAAGGTCACAAAGAGTCAGGTATGACTGAAATGACTGAACAACAACAAACTGAGACTGAGATGTTAAGTGGCTTGCCCAGGGTCACACTTCTAGTAAAGGTCTGAAGCAGTACTTGAACCCAAGTCTTGCTGCTTCAAGGTCTAGAGCTCAGTCCGAATACATTGGCTGCCATATACCTGAGGTTCATGACTTCTGCAAGGGGAGGGAAAAGGCAGCCTCCCCCCATTTCCTCATGGGAAACCCAGAGAGGGAGGGCTACTTGTGACTTGTTGACTGAGCTCAACCCTAAGCCACATGTGTACTCAGAAGCTGCATCTGAGAAGGGGACTTAGTACATCCTCTATTGGATGGCTCCTACAAGCCTATCCCTATGAATTTTCCATGGCAAGCAATCCCTGATAAATATAGATCTGAGTCATCAACATCGAAATGATAATTAAACCTGTAATGACTTATTAGGTCACCAAAGAGAAACAGCTTAATGTGCCTACAAAAGAGCATGTAGCATAGAATATTGGGGTACACAGGGAATATGCTATGGATAATAAGTAAGCAAATGAGACTGGGAAGGAGTGGTCAGGCATGTAGGAGGAGAACCAAGGCAGAATAATATCATAAAAACTCAGTGAAGGGAGTATGGTCATTAGGGTCAGATACAGCAGAGAAGTCAAGATAGGTAAGGACTAGAAAGACTATCAGATTTGACAATTAAGATACAATTATGCTATAGACCTCCTGACAAAGAGCTGAGGGACATGAGATATACATTTTCAGACAAAGACAGTGTGTGGATTTGTTTTGCTTAACTATGCTTATTGACATAAGAAAAGGGTTTTTTTTTTTTAATTTGGAGGGAGGACTGGGAGGGAAAGATGGGGGTGAATGATAATGATGTTCCCCCAAAAAGGGAAAGAAAAGAGGGTCACTGAAGCTTTTCAAAAAGATACAAAGAAAATACAAGATGGTCCAGAGGGAGGTGCAAACAAGTAGTACAGCTTTAAGATGAACAATGTGGAATTAATTTTTTTTTTTTTACAGCATTAGCTGTTTGTAATGGAGATACACAGTTTCATATACAAGGCTCTTTTTCTGTTCTCTTTCTATATGGAAATCCCTATTATTTCTCAAGTATTGAATAACAAAAAATAAAATGATTAATTTCCAAAGGATAGAATTAAATGTAATACTTTTGCCCAGTTAGGTTGGGTAATGATAAGAGAACAGCCCAGTGACTATCCATATATGTAAAGGATGTGACCTCCTGATTAGATGAGAGAATGTTAAGCTATGAAGCCATGTATCTGAGTGATCAGTGGATACTAGCTAGACAAGGGATCTTAGAGAAATAAAAACTTTTAATTGGTTTTTTAATTGGCTGCCAGGTGCCTTAGAGCTGCTAGCATGGGCCTCCACCCCTCATTGTGTTTTGACATCTAGCTTTTGCAACTCTAGAGAATGATGAAAACACATTTTCCCCTAATGAGATCATCCTCTCTTTTTCATTGAGCTGAGATATTTTATTGCAACCAAATATCTCCTTTGCTGTTGCTCATTCTTTGGATTATTCCAATCTGTACAATTTCCCTGGCTTCTCTTTGCTATTTTGGTTGAATAAAGGGGTTTATTCACTATTTGTGATGGACTTTTGTGTGAACAGCATTTAGTTGGAGGGACTTTTAAGAAGGTGATATTAAGCTATTACCTTTCTCTTGAGAGCAATCTAGGATAGTATATTTTATTTTTAACCTATTGTACCCCTAAATTTATAGATATTTGAGTTATGGGGAATAGATTTCATTGTAGCCTAATCCACATCTTGGAAAAAAGGAGAGGGAAGGAGCTAACACATAGTCACAACCTTCCTTCCATCCCACACAAAGTGGGAAATTGCAGTGTGCCTTGCAGAAGGGTTAGACAAATCCTAGATCAGATATCTATCTAAGACCCATGAGTCTTTCTATTATACAGCAACCACATACATATTTCACATATACAAATACATGTATGTATGCATGTGTGTAATATTTGTATATAATGCACATGTACATATATGTACTACTGCTCTTTTGGAAGTCAAGTGGCAGAGCGAATGGAGCACAGGACTTGGAATCAGGAGACCTCCTGCCTTAGACACTTCACCTTTTTGTGCCTTAGTTTCTTCATCTGTAAAATGGGATTCATTATAGCTCTTAGCTCACAAAGTCGTTAGGAGGATAAAATAAGTTAATATAAGTAAAGCACTTTGTAAGCCTCAAACCAGCATTTAAAACCTATAAGCATTAATTTCTAACTATTATTACTTTTTTCCCCACAGATTCTTTATGGACAAATATTATATCTTCCTATGTCATTCCTGCTCAAAAACCTTCAGTGGCTCCCTTTTGCATCAGGGGCTAACCCTTTTAAGACCTTTCATGATCTGGCTCCTCCCTACCTTATCTTTCCAGTCTTATTTACTCACTATGCCCCAGAGAAATGGGACTATTATCTATTCCTTCAGTTAGGATAGGTGGTGAAGTGAATAGATGGCTGGGCCTGGAGTTAGAAAGACTTAAGTTCAAATGCAGCCTCAGATGCTTACTAGCTGTGTGACCCTGGGCAATTCACTTAACTCTGTTTTCCTCAGTTTCCTTATATGTAAAATGATCTAAAGAAGGAAATCCAGTATCTTTGCCAAGGAAACCTCAAATGGGGTTATGAAGAGTTGGACACAGCTCAACAACATTACAGACCATATTTCCTATGGATCCTTTTCCCTCTTTTATTATCTGTTTGGGAGAGGGAGACACTGTAGTGGTATCACTGGATCAAAGAGTATGCATAGTTTTATATCCCTTTGGGCATAGTACCAAATTATTCTCCAGATTGGTTGATCCGTCCACCAAGGGAAATAAGTATTTAGAGAGTGTCTGCTGTGTGCTGGACATTGTGTTAAGTGTTTTTTAAAAATATTGTCTCATTTGATTCCCACAATAACCCTTCCAGATAGATTCCTAAATGGAATAATTTAAGGAACCTGAGACAGAGGTTACAAGGCTAGTGAGTGTTCCACTCCCTCCTCAAATTTTCCTAGATCATTGGATTTGGATTTCTCCTTTGTCTCTATCACACCATACCTGGCTTTATACTTATCTATGTAGATAAGGAATCCTCTCCATTAGAATGGAAGCTCCTTAACCACAGAGATTTTGCCAGTTGTGTCTATATATCCCTAGGAACTATCATCATGCCCAGTATATAATATGTACTTATTACATGTGTGTTGAATTCAATGGAATTGTTATTCTTTTGTTGTCTAAAGGTGATACCAAATGCTAAAATTTCATACAGAGCAGTCTATCTTTTTCAGTTGAGTCACAGTCAATCTCATCAAAATGTTACAATATCACCTTCATTCATCTTAGTCTAAACTAGAATTAGCTGGTTATTAAACAAACAATAAAAAAAATTCTAGTGACATTTTTGTACAGTTTGAGCATTTCTTAATCCCAAATATCCCAAAGGATATTTGCCTTTGACCCTTCTAGAATTCAGATATTTCTAATTCTTTTTTGGTCTTCATTAGTTGAGTTTAAAATGTCTGGGCATTTTGACAAGAAAGTACCCTGAATGTGTTTTCCATTTGTGAAGAAGACATTTTGCCCATTCAGACTTCATGTTGATCAGTCCCAGAGGAATAGGGTCTGCCTACCATTTTCTATTAGTCATCTCTTGATCATTACAATTGTGGTAAAATAGAGCTATAAAATGATTCAAAATTTGGGGGCCATAGTTTCAATATTTTATAGTTGTCTTATAGAAAATGACATATGGTATCTATATTCAGGGATAGACAACAGTCTCTATAATCTTCTTGAATTTCATGATGTTGTTGGCTCTGTAAGAGGACCAATGACATCAGAAAGTTGATGTTATGATTTGCAAGTAAATTGGATTTAAGTGAGACAGAGCTGTGAAAAGTCACCAGCCTCACTTTCTCCTCTGGAGCCCAGTGGAAGATATAGATCAGGACTACTAGAGAGGGTCCCTGGATGCAGTGGGAAATTTTGGTCTTTTTAAGCTAAGGCCTTTCCCAGGTATCTGTTTGTCTGAGGCAATGCCCATTCGTGATTAAAGCTAGGTAAGAAATAGGGCAAAGAATATTCTTTTACCTACTCCAAAAAAACCCAAAAACCAACCTGGGAAGAGAAGACTGTCAAAGTTTCTGGCCAAAACAGAAACAATTGTTACTTACACCTACTCTGAGACATCAGAATCCAAAAAATGACCAAGTGAGACTTGGGCTTGGATCATTTGTTCTACGTGGCCTTCAGTATTTTGTCTTGTCCCTTTATGACATTTCCAATCTCACTAACTAATCCTCAGTCTGATTTCTCAATCAGGTTTTGAGTTTGTCATTACAGTTTTTTATGGACTTGTACTTAAAGCCCTTTAGGGTGTTTTTAAACACCCTCTCAGCACTATGTTTTTGCTGTCAAACACTTTTGAGTTTCAAGCCCTATTCCACCAAGGAAGCATAGTTGTAATTAACTCTATGTCTTGTTTTTGTAAACTCTTAGAGTATGATGGTTTAAGACAGGAATTCTTAACTTGGGGTCTGTGAATATATTTTTAAAATATATTTTGATAGCTATATTCAATAATTTGTTTCTTTGGCAATCCTATGGATTTTATTTTATGCACTTAGAAATATTATTTAGAGAAAAGATCCATAGGCTTTATCAGACAGTTCTATTACAGGTTCCTTGTCACAAAAAAAGTTTAAGAAATCTTTAAGTCACCTGAAAAAAACAACTCTTTTCTCCAGAAAACAGTAATCTTTGGGAGAATCTGATGGATGAATGTATTTTGGAAGATATCTAGCATTTTCATAATTAAAGAAACATACAGAGGTGTGCATCCCTAATCTGAGTACAGCTGGCAATATTGAAATACTCTGAATCCTATGTTGATCACCCACATTTGGTGGAGCTGGGATTTTTGAACCCTGAAAGATGTCATATATTTTTAGCATAGTTGTGATCCTCCACTAGTTTACCAGCATGCCTCTGTTTTGGAGAGGACATAAAGAAACTTGGAGCTGGGGCAGAGCCAAGATGGTGAAGTAGAAAGACGCACATAACTCTAGCTCTTCCCCACATACAATTCCTGTAAAAAATGACTCTCAACAAATTCTAGAGCACCCAAAGCCACAGGACAACAGAGTGAAAGAGATTTCCAGGCAAAAGTAATCTAGAAGGCCGACAGGAAAAGTTCATCACACAGGATGTGGAGCGGAGCCCAGCCTTGGTCACTTGGCACTGGCACCAGGAGGAACAGGACCAGAACAGGCCTCTGGGGAAGAATCCCCAGTAGCAGAAAAAGGTCTCAGATCCCTCAATCCACAAGCACCAAAGAAAGCTTCAAAGGTCATTGAGAGGGCTTTCCCAATTTGGCAAGAGGTGATCAGGGTCCCCCCTAGCATCAACCCCAGGTGGTGATGGGAGTGGTGGCAGCGGTGGCAGCAATGGTGGCAGCAGGTGCAATGTCCATTTGTGAAGCACTGTGCCTAAAGCCCCTGGGGGAATTGAGGAACCGAGCTGAATATCAGCCATGAGCACAGCCCTGGGGGGAGAAGGAGCACTAGGACCCTCCTCTTGACAAAGGAGTCAGAAGTCAAGTAACTAGCTGGGAAAATGCCCAAAAAAGGGGAAAAAAGTAAGACCATAGAAGGTTACTTTCTTGGTGAACAGGTATCTCCTTCCATCCTTTCGGATGAGGAAAAACAATGTGTACTGTCAGAGGAAGTCAAGGCTTCCACATCCAGTAGCTCCAAAATGAATGTGCAATGGGCTCAGGCCATGGAAGAGCTTGAAAAGCAAATCAACAGCTTGCTAAAAGAGACCCCCAAAAATAATACCTTTAAAAATAGGCTAATTCAATTGGAAAAAGAGGTCCAAAAAGTCAATGAGAAGGCTTTAAAAAGCAGAATCAGCCAAATGGAAAAGGAGGTTCAAAAGCTCACTGAAGAAAATAGTTCTTTAAAAATGAGTGTGGAGCTGAGGGAAGCTAATGACTATATGATAAACCAAGAAATTACAAAACAAAACCAAAAGAATGAAAAAATAGAAGATAATGTGAAATATCTCATTGAAAAAACAAGTGACCTGGAAAATAGATCCAGGTGAGACAATTTAAAAATTATTGGTCTACCTGAAAGTTATGATCAAAAAAAGAGCCTATACATCATCTTTCATGAAATTATCAAAGAAAACTGCCCTGATATTCTAGAACCAGAGGGCAAAATAAATAATGAAAGAATCTACTGATCACCTCCTGAAAAAGACCCGAAAAGAGAAACTCCTAGGAATATTATAGCCAAATTTCAGAGTTTCCAGGTCAAGGAGAAAATATTGCAAGCAACTAGAAAGAAACAATTTGAGTATTGTGGAAATACAATCAGGATAATACAGGATCTGGCAGCTTCTACATTATGGGATTGAAGGACTTGGAATAGGATATTCCAGAAGTCAAAGAAACTGGGATTAAAACCAAGAATCACCTGCCCAGCAAAACTGAGTATAGAACTTCAGGGGAAAAAAATGGGCATTCAATGACATAGAGGACTTTCAAGCATTCTTGATGAAAAGACAAGAACTGAAGAGAAAATTTGACTTTCAAACACAAGAATCAAGAGAAGCATGAAAGGGTAAACAGTAAAGAGAAATCACAAAGGACTTCCTCAAGTTGAATTGTCTACATTCCTACATGGAAAGATAATATTTGTAACTCTTGATACTTTTCTCAATATTTGGGTAGTTGGAGGGATTATACACACACACACACACACACACACACACACACTCACTCACATAAACAGAGAGCACAGATTGAATTGAATCAGAAGGGGTGATATCTATAAAAAATAAAATTAAGGGGTGAGAGAAGAATATATTGGGAGGAGGAAGGGAGAAATGGAATGGGCAAATTATCACTCATAAAAGAGATAAGAAAAATCTTCAATGGAGGAGAAAAGGGAGGAGGTGAGAGGGGAAAAGTGAAGCTTACTCTCTTCACATATGGCTTAAGGAGGGAATAACATGCTCATCAGTTTGGCATGATAATCTATCTTACACTACAGAAAAGTTGGAAAGAAGGGGACAAGTAGGATAATAGAAGGGAGGGCAAATGGGAAAAGAGAGTAATTAGAAGTAAACACTTTTGGGAAGGGACAAGGTCAAATGTGAGAATAGACTAAATGGAGGACAGGGTAGGATGGAGGGAAATATAGTTGGTCTTACACAACATGACTATTATGGAAGTCTTTTGCAAAATGGCACATATATAGCCTGTATTGAATTGCTTGCCTTCTCAGTGGGAAGAAGAAGGGAGAGAAGTTGGAATTCAAAGTATTAGAAACAAATGTTAAGAATTGTTATTGCATATAACTAGGAAATAAGAAATACAGGTAATGGGGTATAGACATCTATCTTGCCCTACAAGAAAAGAGAGAAGATGGGGATTATGGAAGGGTGGGGTGTGATAGAAGGGAGGGCACATTGAGGGAAGGGGTAATCAGAATACAAGGTGTTATGGGGTAGGGGGAGGGGAGAGATGGGGAGAAAAAATTGGAACTCAAAATTTTGTGGAAATGAATGTCAAAATCTAAAAATAAATAAACATTAAAAATAAAAAGGAAACTTGGAGCTTACAAAGTGATGGAAATTACCAAGTATGTTGATCTGAGGGAATGCAAATAGTACTAGATCAAGAAGGTCCAGAGGTAGTGGATCTACTTGCTTTTGATGACAAGAATAGATAATTTTGAAATGCTTGTAAATCTGTTGTATTTGTTTTGTTCCAGTTTTGTTTCCTAATATTCTTGGGATGTCCTAACTTAAGTTTCATGCTAAGCTTTCTGAAAATTTTTCTCCATCATTTTTTCCTACTCTATGAGATGATACTGTTTAGGTTTTCTGCCATTTTCCTCTGTAATGTCTTGTTAATGAGCTTGTATTCTAATCCAGTGATGCACAGTTTAGTAGTCATAGCTCTCTATATTGGTAATATCAAATTTAAAGAGAAACTAGGACCACTAACCCATATGGAAGGATGGTATGTGGTGACTTAGAAAACTATATATTAATGTTATCTATGTTTTATTATATTTTTATTCATTTTGTTAGATATTTCCCCATTAGTGTTGCTACCGCAATCTGAGGCATGTTTGACACCTTTGATCCTCATGACAAAGAGTTCACATCTCTACTGGCTAAGGCTGTCTCTGGAATCCTTTGGCCTCTTTAATGTGACAACAGCAACTGCTATCCTACCTTTTCAGGGAGTGAAGATAACAATTAACTTGCTGGTGCGTGAGATCTTATTTGACAAATTTATTGATAATGCAGAAAGGGAATTGTACAATCAGATGAATTGTTCTCTGACTGACTCCTCCCAACAGAATTGTGTCATTGTGATTCTCTGTGATATTGCCAGAATCAGAGAAAATATGCAGAAATTTCTGGCCTGAAGTAAGCACCAGTACCTCCAGAGGCCCTAATGAAGGGCCTCTAGTTCAAGGAGCTGGTCACAAGAAGGGGTGGAGAATCAGAACCTTTGGAGTGTGATTTAAAACTTTCCACTCACCATCTCCAAGATGGAAACACATCTATGTGTGCAGAAGAAATGCTCTTCTTCTGACTGCTCTCTGGTTCCTCAGTCCCAGCATGTCTCTCCTATACAAAGAGTGGAACTGCCTACCAAATTACCTGCTATGAAGATGACCACACCACAAGAAAATAATGATATTGACCCCTTGAGGTCATGATAATATACCTAGAACACATGACTTTTCTTTTAGCACAAAGATCTGATCTCTAACTTGCATTCATTAGATCATCCCCGTTAGTCATTTCCAGGAATATGACCTGAATAGTTCTGTTGAGAAAAAACCATTTTTGTTCCAGTTTGTCCTTTACTGTGAATGCTTATTCTGAATCTGACTAGACCAGAGCACTCTAGTCCAGTTTTCACGGTCTATTTTAATATAACAGTGGCAAAAACATAATTAACTCCTGTAGTCTAAAAGTAGGTCCAGTCCTATAGAAGATGGGTTTCATTTAAGTAGTTTTATTACTTATTGGGAACCCACATATACTATAAAGGAAAGTAGAATGTCATAAGCAATATTATATCTCCTTGTATTTGTCTGACTGGTGAACCAGTACAACAAAGAAGAGGTCACTAGGTTTATTATATCTAATATAAAACTATACAATAATAGCTTTTGGGGGGGGGTATATTGTATTGGATTCTAGAGGCTTAAAACTAAGAATTTTAAATTAGGCTGATCATCTTTTCTATAGATATTACTACATGCTAAGAGTCTAGAGCTTGTGCCGGGGTCCTCAGATGATGTCTCCATGTGAAGGAAACTAAGAAGAAGATGGTATCTCTCCATTTAGAGGATGGTAGACATTTTCTTCCAGGGTAATTGTGATAATGTGTAAGGAAAATGAATTGAATAAATGGATTGTAAAGCATGTATAGATATTGTGTAATTAGTTCTGGTTGCCTAACCATATGTTGAAGAATAAGATCTTTGATTGACTGCAGAGGTATTCAAAAAGGCCATTTGGCTAAAGCCAGTGAGGAAGCTTAGAGACCATAAAAGGGAATGCAGCCTATGATGACCTTGGGAGTTCAAAAGGTGGAGAGGGTTTTTTGGCATCCTATGTTTCCAGAGTTTCCAGCATGGCATCAGTGCTCCCATGGGATGAATGAAGTGGAAGAACCTCCCTCAGGATCTCATCATTTTGGAATCCAGGCCATGCTTGAAGCCAGCATAGCATTAACATGGAGAGAACAAAGAGTGGCCTTCAGGAGTCACTTTTGGAATGCTAGATGAGACAATAATTTATCACGCAGTGATACCACCTCTGGACAGGAACTATGTAGGAAATAAGCTGAATTGATCCTACTCCCTTCCAGAGACAGATTGAGGTGCTGGGGGATATGTTTGTACATTAGTTCTAGCTATGGCTTATAAATATCCTTTTGTTAAAGTGAATCCAAATTAAATGATGAAGTGGAACAGGGTGCTAATTACTAACTTCCTAACAAGGTGGGGAATATAGCTGGTAGGGATTCAAGGTGATGACAGTAGGAAAGAGACAGCCACAAATCCATCAGGATACCATGGAATTCGAAGGGAGAGATGTAGTAGCCTTGGCTCTGGGAGAGATGACCAGAGTGTGTGTGTGTGTCTGTGTGTGTGTGTGTGTGTGTGTGTGTGTGTGTGTGTGTGTGTGTATTACCATAGGATTTTTGGAGAGGACAAGTGAAATATTGGATAGAATGCTGAATTGGGAGTTGAGCTTTATCTCATAACAGCTATGCAAGGTAGGTGCCACAAGTATCATTATCCTCATTTTAAGGATCAGGAAACTATGTCTCAGAAAGGTTAAGTGACTTGTCCATGATCACATGATCACATAGTGTCTAAGACAGGACTTGAACTCAGGTCCTCTTAACTTCAAGCCTAGTCCTCTATCCACTATGGTAAACTGCCTTTGTAATATGTAAATAATTTACATTTTAATGCTGCCCAGGTGGACTCTTCCCCCTTACACATACACTTTCTTGCCTCTGCTCTCTTGAATTTTTTAACATTTCCATTTAATAGAAAACTTTCTACTTCGTGTATCGTCTGGTTTTAATACTTCTCATCTGGTACAAATGTGAAAGATTATCTATTTGAAGCACACAGAGGTGGTATGTGGGAAGTCCCTCCCAGATGCACATTTTCAAACCTAAGTGCTGCTGTAAGGAATATGTATCATTATGTCCTATTCTTAATTTAAAAAAACCAAACAAATATTTTTGCTGGTTGTGATGGTCCATGTCTATAATTCCTGTTACTAGAGAGATGACTTGAGCATGGAAGCTCTGAATCGCAGTGAGGCTTAAAGCCAATTATGTGTCCACCCTAAGTCTGCTGATACACATATAGTGAGGCACAGGATGGAGGAACCAGCAAGCTACCCAAGGTGAGGGTGGGGGTAGAGCACTCAAACCTTCCTTGCTGATTAACAATGGGATCCTGTCCATGAGTGGCTGAGGCAAGCAATGGAGAACCAGACTATAACAATAATGATGATGATGATGATAATGATTTGCATTTTGTTTTTATTCATATTCATTTCCAGATACATCCCTTCTCTGTCCCCCACTCAGTGAGCCTTTCCTATTAGCCCAGACCTAAAAAGAAAAGGAAAAGAGTTCAGAAGAACCAACCACCACTTTAATCCTGTCTGGTAGTATACTACATTCAATCATTCACATCCTTATCCCCCCATCTCTGCTAAAAAAAAAAAAAAAAAGGAGTTCCTTGCCAGGTCTAGAGGCCTGTATTGGGCTACCCGAGTCTTTCTTACCTCACCTCCGAGGTCTTCGGTTGGCCAAAACCGGATGCACATATGAGAGAAAGGACGTTCCAGAGTCGAACAAGGGTTGAGCTTTATTTCAGGGTCTGGGTTACAAGTGCAAGGGGGTCTTCCTTAGGAGGAAGAGGGGGAGATTTCCTAAGGAGGCTAAGATCTTAAGAGATTGGAAGTAGAAGTACAAGCGGGGAGAGAGGGGGAGGGGAGAGAGGAAAGAAAAGAAGAGGAGCCTACTGTCCTCTTGGCTCCTCACGTGCTAAGAGAGCTTTCAGGCTTCCTCAATCCTACTTAACTCTCCAGCAGCATAGTTTGCATCTAAATACCGTGCTGTTAGATAACAATAGTGTGCCCAGATCCAGGACGACCTCGAGGGCAGGGAGACTCCACCCATCACGTATCTCCCGGGGAGAGGCGGAAATACCCGAGCTAGCCGAGCTAGCTCAGTCTGACCTTCTCGAATCCCCGCTGTTCATGGAGGGCCTCATAAGACTCTAAGATTTAGAAGTCCCACTTTTACCCGCCCGAGACCGTCCACACAGAATTGAGCTTCCAATTCCAACAGTTCCTGTACTTACTCTTGGCAGATTTCAGGAAAATGGGTATGTCCCAGGAACAGGTTGTTCTTGAGAAACAAACAAGGAGGCTTCAGTGGGGTGTGAAGGATCAGTTAGTTCCTGATCAGAGGTCACCTAAGAGGAGAGGTAAACCCTAGACTCAAAGACTTGATGATAAAAGGGAAAGAAAGATTTTGAAGAAAAGTGAACCCAAAGCAGGATGAGAAGAGTAAGTGAGGTAATTGAGATGCAGACAGAGAGGAGAGGTCAGTAAGCAGGGCAGTTTAGCCCTTGAGAGAGGCCTGTGAGTGCCCAACACATAAGAGAGTTTCTCCTTTAGAAGCAGATTGTTTTCATTGAAGGTAGTGCTCTTAGGGGTCATCCATTTTGGAACTACATGGCATTTGGGAGGATACAGGAATCCATTTGTGAGTTTTCCTTTGTACTCCTTTCTCTGAATCCTTACTCTATCATGTGACATTGAGAAAATGATTTCACGGGGCGGAGCCAAGATGGCGGAGTAGAAACACACACAAACGCTAGCTCCAAACCCACAGCCCATAAAATATCTGTGAAAAAGAACTCCCAACAAATTCTGGAGCAGCAGAAGCCACAGAACAATGGAGCAGATGAGATTTCTGTTCCAGAGAGCCCTGAAAACCTCTCGCAAAAGGTCGCACTGCGGACCTGGAGCAGAGCCCAGCCCTGCCTTGGCTGCGGGGCACTGAGAGGAGCAGATCCCAGCAGGCTTCAGGGATGGAATCTCCAGCAGCCACACGGGTCCTTCCACCCATGGGCCCCAAAGGTTGGTGAGAGGCTCTCTTTGGCTTGCTGAGAGGGGAGTGGGGTGCCCCCATAACTCAGGCCCCCTTGGGAGGCAGCAGCAGGGGCGGCAGCAGACTGGGGCTCCCAAAGCAGGCAGGAGCTCAGATCCATTGTTGAAGGTCTCTGCATAAACCCCCTGAGGGAACTGAGCCCCATGAAGTGGTCCTGCCCCCACCTGAACACCTGAACTTAATCTCACACTAGTCACTGGCTGGGAAAATGCCCAGAAAAGGGAAGAAAAATAAGACTATAGAAGGTTACTTTCTTGGTGAACAGATATTTCTTCCCTTCCTTTCTGATGAGGAAGAACAATGCTTAACATCAGGGAAAGACACAGAAGTCAAGGCTTCTGTATCCCAGCCCACTCAATGGGCTCAGGCCATGGAAGAGCTCAAAAAGGATTTTGAAAATCAAGTTAGAGAGGTGGAGGAAAAACTGGGAAGAGAAATGAGAGACATGCAAGTAAAGCATGAAAAACAAGTAAACACCCTGCTAAAGGAGACCAAAAAAAAAAAAATGCTGAAGAAAATAACACCTTGAAAAATAGGCTAACTCAATTGGCAAAAGAGGTTCAAAAAGCCAATGAGGAGAAGAATGCTTTCAAAAGCAGAATTAGCCAAATGGAAAAGGAGGTTCAAAAGCTCACTGAAGAAAATAGTTCTTTCAAAATTAGAATGGAACAGATGGAGGCCAATGACTTTATGAGAAACTAAGAAATCACAAAACAAAACCAAAAGAATGAAAAATGGAAGATAATGTGAAATATCTCATTGGAAAAACAACTGACCTGGAAAATAGATCTAGGAGAGACAATTTAAAAATTATGGGACTACCTGAAAGCCATGATCAAAAAAAGAGCCTAGACATCATCTTCCATGAAATGATCAAGGAAAACTGCCCTGAGATTCTAGAACCAGAGGGCAAAATAAGTATTCAAGGAATCCACAGATCACTGCCTGAAAGAGATCCACAAAGAGAAACTCCTAGGAACATTGTGGCCAAATTCCAGAGTTCCCAGGTCAAGGAGAAAATATTGCAAGCAGCTAGAAAGAAACAATTCAAGTATTGTGGAAATACAATCAGGATAACACAAGATCTAGCAGCTTCTACATTAAGGGATTGAAGGGCATGGAATAGGATATTCCAGAAGTCAAAGGAACTAGACTAAAACCAAGAATCACCTACCCAGCAAAACTGAGTATAATACTTCAGGGGAAAAATTGGTCTTTCAATGAAATAGAGGACTTTCAAGCATTCTTGATGAAAAGACCAGAGCTGAAAAGAAAATTTGACTTTCAAACACAAGAATGAAGAGAAGCATGAAAAGGTAAACAACAAAGAGAAGTCATAAGGGACTTACTAAAGTTGAACTGTTTACATTCCTACATGGAAAGACAATATTTGTAACTCTTGAAACTATTCAGTATCTGGTTACTGGGTGGGATTACACACACACACATGCACACACACAGAGACAGAGTGCACCGAGTGAATTGAAGAGGATGGGATCATATCTTAAAATGATTTCACAACATGGGGCCTCAGTTTTCTGCATCTGTAAAGGGAAAGGACTCAACTAGATAACCTCCAACATCCCTTTTAGCTTTAACCTTTCATGTCATTATGGCATGGTCTAATTTAGCAACGAAGGATGAGCACACAACCTTTCACGAACCTAAAGGAAGAGCTAGAACAGTGGTATGTTGGTAAATGTTTAATAACCAACTCTCCAAAAAACAAAATAGTTTGGGGGAAAAAAAGAAGCATTTTTATATAGCTTCTACTATGTGCCAGGCAATGTGATAAGCACTTTTAACAATGTTATCTCATTTGAGCCTCACAACAACCCTGAAATATAGGTGCTATTATCTCCATTTTACAGTTGAGGAAACTGAGGAAGGCAGAGGTAAAAGGACTTACCCAGGATGACTGTCTGAGGTCAAATTTGAGTTCAGGTCTCCCTAATTCTAAATCTAGCCTTCCATTTCACTACTATCTGCCTCTAAAAAAAGATGTAGGGTTGACACACTTTTAAGTTTAATATGGATAATAAATTTTGTTCCTCACTTTCTTAAGTGTAAACACAACCATAAAAGTTTGATGATTTCAGAGGTGAAAATGATCACACTGAACATTTAACAATTGTCTCTCGCTAGTCAGAGAAGCAAACTCAGAGTTAGAACATTCATTAAGGTTTCCCCTAAGATTATGAGTGGGCTCTTTCCTAGGAAGCAATGTCACCTAAGGCTATAAGAGCCCTTTGTCCATTAGATAAAGTTTAAACTGCCTTAAGTAAAATGGAGAGATAACTTTGATAATTCAGGCTACAAATATGATGGTTACGTGGCAGTAAAAGATAACCTTGTGCCCTGAACTGAATAATCTAAATAATCTGAACTAGACTTTCAATTTACTTATATATAGCCACTCCTTTTTCTCATCTACCACTCGAATTCAAGCCCTCAGCACTTCTTGCCAGGACTATTGTAAAGGTTTCCTAAGTGGTTTCCCTGAATCTGGTCTCTCTGCTTTCCATCCCATCCTTCATATAGCTACCAAATTGGTATTCCCGAAGTAGAGACCTGACCATGGCACTCCTCTGCTCAAGAACCTTTAGTAGCTCCCTCTTACTTCTGGAATAAAATACAAATTTTGGTGCAATCTACTTTTCCAGAATTATTGAACATTTCCTCTATCACAGATTCTATGTTCCAGTCAAACTGACCAGTTTGCTATTCTCCCTACATGACATTTTTATCTCCCATCTATAAGGGGATGCTGGTAAATGTTTTAGTTGTAGAGGGGCCATAGGAGGGTAGTAAGGGCAGTTAAGAGGTCCTCCGAATTTGTCTTTTGGAGTTGCCATATTTTCCAAAAACACTGGACCCAGAACATGCAGGAGGTCCTGAATATGTTAAGAATGAGCCCCAACCTCCACCCAGCTGACATAATTTGTTATTTGCATCCCAAAGTGGATTCTCTGTGTGTCCTTGGGAGGCAACACAGGTGCCAGCCAGTCTGTGCCAGGCTGAGAAAATGCTTATGAGGCTGGCATCTTTTGCAGACATACAGATCTTCTTATCTTCATAGTCTAGCAGTTCCCAAGAGAAAAGAATCTGGTTTTTATCATTGACTTGCTGGTCCCCTTCAGGAGGGATTACTGTGCCTTTCCCCTCCCATGCCACACACCTGCCTGTTTTCTCCTCCTTTTGTTGTCCTGTCATAAATGTGCAAACTTCTGTAAAGATTGTGAACTCTTTGGGATCCACACGCATGTCCATTCTCTTGTAATAAAGCTCCCTTTCACATAAATCTTATGACATGATTGCCTATTGACAAGGGAAAGAGATATATCTTTAAGTTTAATCTGTATTTTCTCCAATACTTGTGTATGCAATCAGCAAAATAATCAAGCCCTGATTTGTACCTTTGCTGATTTCTGAGGTATAAATGCTCACTGAAAATTTAACAACTGGCTGTCATGAGCATGTTTGAGCTGCAGCACACCTATACGTTTGAATAGGTCATCTTCTCATGTCTGGAATGCTTCCTTCCTCACATCCGCTTCATGGAATCCCTGGTTTCAAGTCCCACCACAGGTATCATCTTCTACTGTAAGTCTATCTTGATCCTTTCTGAAATTATTTTGCATTTAAATTCTGTTCCTATGAATAGAATGTAAGTTCCTTGAAGGCAGGAGTTGTTTTGCTTTGGTTTTATATTCTTAGAACTTAGTACAGTACCTGGTACTTGTTTAGTTGTGTCTGACTCTTCATGACCCCATGGGCCAAAACATGCCAACTATCTCTGGAAGTCTATCTAAGACCTGGCATATAGTTGACATTTAATAAATACTTGCTGAATGAATGAGGCAGTGTGGTTCAGTGGAAAGAGCAGAAGTATTTGGAGTCAGAGGAATCTTAACTCTTGGACAAATCACTTAACCTTTCTGGATCTTGGTTTACTTATTTGGAAAATGGTAGCATTGACTTCTGAGGTGTCTATTAGCTTTTAGGAACCTACGATTACCAAACATTTACTGAATGCCTTAAGGAATTGATTATTTGGGGAAGTAGACACTGACATAAAGGTTAAAGTGAGTTAAGTAAATCAATCAAATTCTATGCCCTATCTTAACTAAGTAGGAGCAGCATATCTCAACTAAATCAAAGCAATCAAATTCAGATCCTCAATAAACATTTAATTAGTGCCAGCTCAGTATGTGCCAACTACTATGCTACCTGGCACTACGTGGGTGCAGGGGATGCAAAAACAATGCCACTTTTAAAAGCCAGCTGAATCTGGCTGACTGAATTATGTCCATTGATAGCCATGGTGAAAAGCCCTAGTCGGGGCTCATAAGATACAGTACTAGGAAAGACAACCCTCAGCCCCCTTCTAAGGTGCTGCTAGAACCAGAGAGAAAACGGTAGCAGAGAAATGCCAGAGCCAAATGTTACAATTTTCAACGTGCACTTTTACACCTTGGACGTCCAAATGCTACAAATGGAGGCTCCGTGGTTTTGTTGATTGTCTAAAGTTAAGAAAGTGGTGGATAAAGTGGAAATGATGCATATTAAACTTCAAGCTGTGTGGTGCACCTTTTTTCCTGACAGCCTGTCGTTAAACGTTCACCAGCATCTCTCTCCCTAGCAGCCATGCTTTGAGCATCCAACTTGGCCAACGCTGGGTCGTCCCGTGCACGTGCTACGCTGACGCCCGCAGGGCAGACAGGGAACAGGTGAGTGCCCAACCTAAGCAAAGGTGAGCACCACGTGGGGTGGTGGTCAGGGAAGGGCCAGGTGCTTTCTGCGAGGGGCTGACCGAAAAGGAGGATGCAAGCCTCCATGACTTAATCCTCAAAGAACTAGGATCTAATGAGCGGAACCAGATGCACCGAAAACAAAAGTTAAAGTTAACCCTAATTTAAGAGATTAGCTCGTCTAACCTTCTCTTTTTTAGGAAAAGGAAATTAAATTCCAGAAAAATGAAGTGACGTGACACCAGGTTTTGAGCCAATTAGCGACAAAGCTAGGACGACTATCCAGGCCCCCCGAACCTCAGAACAAAGGCACCTTCCCAAGATCGAAAACAACCAAAGTAACGATCAGAAAAGGATGGCCGCCGTTGTTTGTTCCTCCTCCTGCATCAGGGTGATGGATGTTATGACATCCACGGGAAATGGATTTAAGTGAGGGAGAGCTGTGCAAAGGCACCCGCCACACCTTCTCCTCCGGCGGTGAGACGTAAATCAGGGGCGAGATGGCCCCGCGCTTGAAAGCCCCCGGAGGGCTTCCCCTCCTTTAATTCTTCCCCTCCCTCTCGTAGCCCATCTGCGATAATCCGGGCACTAGGCGGGCAGCGGCATCCCCTGCAGTTCGCTCGGAGCACGTCAGTCGCCCTGGGGCTGAGCTCTGAAGCAGTTCAGAGGCAGATGGGGCAGATGCTTTGGTTCGGCGGCCTCAGAAATGACGTGTGTGAGACTTCCTAGTAAAGGGCGCCTCCTGTCGGGAAACATGAGGTTTCCATGACTTCCATGAGTTTCCTAGATCTAGCCGGACGATCAAGAGGAGGGGAGAGGCTGAACGGGACGGAAACACCCCTGAGGGCGGGGCTGGAGCGGCAGTTCTCCTGGGGGCGGGGCTGGATGGAGGGGAAGCTCCCTGGGGGCGGGGCGTCCCTTTCCGGAAGGCGGGGCCTGTACGCGGCGTTCGGCCTGGGAATTCCGCGTGCGCCGCGTACGTGCCCCCGGGCTGGCGGATCCGCACGTGAGCAGCTGCCGCATTGCTGTCCGGACCCCCGGGACACGACTTGCTGGTCAGTAGGGGCTGAAGGCACCGGCTGGGAGCGCGGGCGAGCTTGGGCTGCTGCGTGAACTTGTGCTCCACGGTCCCCGCCGTCAGCCAGGCCTCCGAGGCAGCGGCCACGCCCACGCCCCCACGCCGCCGCCGGGGTCGTGGGGGGAGCTCGAATGGCCCCTGCAGTGGCAGTATTTACATAGGGAGAAACTGAGGCTCCCGGCCAGCCTTCCTGCTCGGGGGGGGCGAACTTCCCCAGATTGCTGCGGCACACGTTTCTAGGTCTCTCTACAAGTAGCTTTCTTGGGCGCAGAAGCACCGACGGTGACCGGGTCTTCGGCCCCACTGCCTCCCTTAGCTCCGGATTCCGGGCAGGCTGACGCCATGTTTGCCGGCGGGGCGACCTCTGACCCTCGTGATGTCATCGGTAGAGGCGTTGCGTAGACAATTTTAACAAATGATCTGGAGGTCATAGTGGGTTGTTCAACGTGGTCCCCTCGAGTTCTGCTTTGAGCCTTGTTTCCGGGAAGCACTTCTAGTATAGACTGAATGATGTAGGGCGGACTTCCTAGAATCCCAGCGTGGCCAGGGCCCCTTTCTGACCCCAGCAGCCTGGGCCCCTCCGACAGATGGAGAGCTGAGGGCTGTCGGAGCGGCCAGCATAGGAGGGAAGTTCTCATGGGCTTTTGATTTCCAACTCAGATTTTTTTTGCAGTACACAACCCCGGAAGCCTGGTGAATTCTCGGAGCCTGTCAGTTTTCTTCCCAGAGTTCCTCATCTATACAAAAGTATATACTGAAGCTTCTGTAACATGGTGTTTTGGGTGGCTTTCATACTAGTTTGGATGTACATGAAGATAGCTATTTTTGCCTGAATGTTTGCAAGAACGTGACTCCATGTGGGCAAAGAAGGAAATGGAGTTTTTAATATTTAAGTATAAACACAATGCCTTTATTCTTTCAGTAATTGCCAATTTGTCGAACTCTGGGATAACCGTTGGATGCCAGTGTGCACAGAAAGAGGAGCATTATCTTTTTTTGGGGGGTGATCAGCCAGCAAGCACCAGGTAGGTACTTTTCAAACTTCATTTTTTTCCTGGGGTAAAACAGGTATTGTCACATAGTAATTTTCATAAACATTGCAACAAAACATTTTATTAAGGGCTTACTGTGTGTCAAGCACTGTGCTGAATACTGAACATGAAAAGAAAGGCAGAAGAGTCCTGCCTTGAAAGACCTCATATTCTTACCTGTAGAGGATATAAATTGGAGGTCATCTCAGAGTGTGAATGAAAAGTCAGTGGGAAGTCTCAGCAGAACATACAATGAAGAGGTAGTATGAGACTAATAGAAAAATTCTGTTATAATACTTTTTGTTTTTACGTCACATTTTTGGAAATACTCAATAGCACTTTCCCTTGAAACAAAATCTTGTTCTCCAATCTCCTTTCTGAGGAGTTGGACATATTTGGGTAAAAGATGAAATGGTCCATAGCGTCACCAAAAGCAGATAAGGTAAGAATCCAGACATTTCCTTCCTAGTATTAGGTAGTGAATTAGCTTTTTTGGAATGTTATACCAGGAGTTGTCTTTTAAATGTATGTTGAAAAACAACTTTAAGTTGATCAGAAGTACGTTGCTTTTAGAAGTTTGGACTTGACACTCCAAACACATAAAAGGTATTAAATTGGTTTTCAGTTTTAAACTTGGATAGCTTAGTATTCTCTTTTGTGCTTTCTTAGGCAATGGGAAAGAACAAAGGGAAAGGGCACAAGACCAAGAATGTATTTCATCTTGCCAGCAAGAATTTGAAAGCTAAAAATAAAGCAAAACCAGTCACCACAAATCTTAAGAAGGTGAGTGTTGAAGAAGTAAACATAATTTTGTTTAAAATCCTCTTTTCATTAAGCACAGGACAGATGTGAGGGTTTTTTTTTTTAAGTCGTTTCTTAAACCATTAGAAATTTCTCAGTTGTAAGCACCAAAAAAACCCCAAACAAAAAACAAACTAGATAAACAAATCAGCGGACACAGTGTGTCTTAACAGCACAAGTAGCGCTCCATATCCATACTCTCCTCTCCGATAAAAGGAGGAAGGTTAATTTTTTTAAAAAAAACCTCTTCTCCAGGCCAAGATTGGTCCTTATAATTTACAGCATTGTCTTGTCCTTATTGTAGTAGTCCAGGGGTTGGGAATCTGAGGCCTTGAGGCCACATGAAGCCCTCTAGGTCTTCAAGTGTGGCCCTTTGAATCCAGATTTCACAGAACAAATCCTCTTAATAAAAGGTTTTTCTGCTTTGACTCAGTTAAAAGGCTACACCCAAGGAAGGACCTAGAAGGCCACATGTGATCTTCAAAGCCACAAGTACCCCACCCATTAATTGTGCTAATTTTTCCTGATTAATTTCTTTACTGTTAGTTCATATAAATCTTTTTTCTTACATTAGTACCACAATTTGTTTAGTCATTCTCCAGTAGATGGAAATTCACTTTTCCATTTATTTGCTACAATACTGATGTTGTGTACTACTTCGAGTATTTAGTTCTGTGAGACCTGTCTTTGACTTTCTTGAAGCAGTCTTTTAAAGATGGGATGAAGAGGATAATGTTCTACAAACTTATGTTGTTAAGCAAGTTCATTTAATGTATAAACCAAAAGTTTTTTAAGTAGATGTAGGTAGTTTTAGTTTTTAATGTAATTTTTGCAGATAAACAGCTTTGTCTGCTTAAGACTTCTCTTTTTCAGGCTAAACAACCCTAACTAGTCCTCTTTACTCTTAAATTCTTTATAGTTAAATCTTTTTATTCCCCCCATGAACTTGGCGCTATTGGGAAAGCAGTTGGTCAGTAATATTAAGTGTCTTGCTATGTGCTAGGCACTGAGTTAAGGGAATACAAAAAGGTTTTAGAAGTCACTGCTCTTAAGTTCACTATCAAAATTTTCCTAGCAACTATGCTATGTAAAGTTAACCAATCTCAGCAGCTGTATTGAGGTTTTGAATCCAGCTAACTATATATTTGAGTATTGTGTGAAACTCACTGCTTTATATTTCAAATGAACTCAACTACTTTATGTAGTTTTTTTGGTAGAAAAAAGTTTTATTGATGATTTAAAAGATGTGCTGTCACTTTGTAGTAACAGCTAACTTTAATAAAAAGACAAGAATTTAAAGAATACTTCAAAGGACAAAGTTGTATTACCTGATATCTGCGTTTTTTATCCCTAAGGCAAAGAAATAGATGATGAAAGCACCAAGTTATAGTAAAATTTTTGTTATCAATTGACTAATGTTAAGTAAATCAAAGCAACACATTGGTGATTTTTTTTTTCTGTAACATCCTTTAATGCAGGAAATACACCAAAAATATTACTAAAAACAGTATTTAGGGTAGGAAGAAATGGAGTTCTTTTTAAAGAGGAAAAGCTTATTTGGCCAGCTCTATATCAAATCAAAGGGCAGAATTAAATGACTAATTCCTTCACATACACAAGTTTCTTGGTTTCAGATATGCAGATATTTAAAAATATACAGACATTGAGTTCATAGTACTTTTGACATGAGTTGTGTAATTGTTTTAATTCTTTACTTCTTTGTTAGTATAAACTTTTAGGTAAACTTCAGATTTAGGTTTGGGGATTAAATCTTATTTTCTTTTCTTTAAAAGATAAGCATTGTGAATGAAGAAAAGGTTAGAACTGTAAATAAGGCGTTCATAGATATCCAAAAAGAGCTTGAACACTTCTCAAAAAGGTTGTCTCTTGAACCACTGCCGAAGCACCTGGTAAGTTTGATAATAACACTAATTTCCATTAGGCATCCGAAATTTGAGTTAAATTCTAAGCATTTTTCATTCTGAATCTACAAAGCTGTAATTTAAACAGATTGGTACTTAACTGCGTATCATGTTTTAAACATATGATTGATCAAAGGATATTTGCTTCTAAATGTACAAAAGTTAATAATTTGTCTGACACTAATGTAATTTTTTCTCTCTTAGATTTCTCAGTGCTCTGAAGGTGAAACACTTAGTGTGGATGATGCTACAAGATTAATGGCTCAGTTGTAATATATATTGGAAGTATTTGGATGCTAAAAAATGGAGCAACAAAACTGGTGTTTGTACAATTTTATTTTTTTAAAAATTCTTGTTAATGTACAGGCATTGGCACATTTAAATGCAAACTACACAGAGAGAGCTTTCCTAAAATCTAGGAAAGTGGAATGTAAAGAAGTCAACAAAATGTGAAAAACTTAAAGTGCTAAAACAGAAGGCACTTCACAAAATTTGTTCACTGAAACAATTCATGTGTCAATTTATATCCTTCATTTTGCAAATGGCAGTGAAAAATTGATTGGACTAGAAGGATATAAAGAAAAATATGGACAAGCTGGTGGCAGTAATGGTATAAAGTTATATTTTAAGTCATAAGAGACCTAGATCATTTATCTTGCAATGATCTTTTACAAAGGCTGCTTAGTATTGACTTGTGTTCCACACAAGAGAAAAAATAGGAAGTCTTGGGATGGTAATAAAAATAATAATATGGTAACCACTTCCTCCTTCCCTTGCCCAACAACAATTTTGTGACTGTAATTTTGTTCTGGGAAATAAAATCAGCCAAACCAAAAAACTTGCGATGTCACTTTTTGCCCTGAAGAGAGATCAAAGCCCTTTTGTTCTTTTGGGTACAGTTTTGTGAAGTAAATAATTAAACAAAAGGAAAAATATTCCCAGAGTCAGTGAACTAAAAAAGTTGTTACATTCATTATTTTAAATACTTGGGTTACGAAGAAGTCATCTAGGATGTTATATAGTTAGAGGTAGATAACAGGCCAAATAGTTTTCATGGAATCTAATAATTTAGTATCTGTACATCAAAGAGGTCACACACTCCTTCATTCTCATCCAGGTTAAAGTTGTAGTCATCAGCAGGGGTAGGAGAGAGCCGTAACAGGGGAAACACTGTAAGAGAACACAGTCAGATTTAAGGGAAACAAGAACTTCAGGATAAGTAGGGGCAAAACAGGAGTTCTATCACAGCTGGTATAAAGGAAACGAGGAGGCATATTTGGCATATCAAATGTAGTTCATGTTACATAATACTTTAAGGTTTATAAAGCATTTTCCTTTCATGTACATCATAGGATCTTTTGTATTTATAATAGGAAAGACCAATGATAAAATTTGTAATCAGTTCTGTTTGATTAGGTATCAGTAAGTGAAGGTGTTGGGCACTTAAATCCTTGCTATGAAATGGGAGATTTGCATTTCAAATATTTTTATTTCATGGGCATGAATTATTTTTAAAGCAATACTCCCTGCTGCCTACCACCTTCCCCAGTTAACCCTGATATGAACTTGCACTTGTGGGGTTCTTTTATGACTTTAAACAATTTTGTTATTATTATTATTTTTTACTAAACCAGACTAAACTAGCGATCTGCTAGTTCATATTGGTATCAGTAACTTGGTTTTTTCACCATCCAACTTCTAGGTAGATATTAAATAGGAGTTCAGGTGTCTATGTAGCAGTGCAACTGTAGCTGAAAAGGACACTTATTGAACTAGTGACCCAAGTCCCAAAGCCTTGACTATTACGATTTCACTGTTCTCTGGATGGCTGAGAGAGGGGCGTTAGTGTGAAATGTATCCTTACATCCATAGGGAGGCAGCATTGTATCATGGAAAGTGTTCTGCATCTAGAGTCAAGAGAACCGAAGGTCAAATTCCATCTGTACCATCCATGCGACCTTGGGCAAGTCAATCTCTGGGTATCAGTTTCTTCTTTTGTAACATGAGTTTTTACTAGAGGGTCTCTAAAGTCCCTTCTAAGCTCTAAATCTATGATCCTATGAAGTCTCCTACCCTTTGAGTCCTGAAAGAAAAATTGAATGGGCAGAGAAACTACTATCTGTAAACACTACTGCAAGTCAGAACACAACACAAAAACTTCCTTTAATTTTTGTCCCAGGCTTTTAATCATCCACTACTGGTGATGTTTTACTGAATAATCAGAAATGCTGCACTAACTATAAAAGGGCAAGTATGTTTTACTTTGTTAAAAGTAAAGTGATATAATTGCATTTTACACTAACAGTATGACTCAGTGAATAGAGACCTAGTCTTGGGAGTCAGGAAGAGATAGGCTGACTCTTGCCTCTGACAGCGCTGGCTTTGTGACTGGGCAAGTCACTTTAACCTCTAGGCCTTACACCACCTACACGAAGAATATAAGTTGCAGAAAAGGTAATCTGCATTGCCAAAGGGGGTTTCCTGATATAAGAGAATTTGCAGTCACAGGTTCAGTCCCTATCTTCTATTGCCATACTGATTTATGATTCTGAAGTACTTTATTCTACAACGAAGGGCAGCTGAATGTTAGAGGTCTTTAAACTTGGAAAAATATTTTGATGTTCTCTTCCCTAACATCTAGTGGGGTATTTTATTGCTTAACAGGGAAATCAAAGTAGAGAAAACTCAAATTTGGCAATGTGCCTCTAGAAGCAAGCTTTGGAAAGAATTATTGCCTCATATGTTTCAAATTACCTATTGATGTCACTGACTCATGCTACTGCTATTCTCCATATCCAGCTCTTCAGGATGGAAACAGGGTTTACACACAGGGCCAACATATCAGTATTTGGTCAGCAAATGTGAGAAATGTCCCTCACAGAATGCATACTCTTCCCTGATAAATGCATGAAGTATTCTGGCCATATCCTATACATATATATGTATGATTATCCCTTAAAGAGCAATTAAATATTAATACAACACTTTCATGAATAGTCACAGCAAGTTAAACAATAATCCACAGAAAACTGTTCACTTCTGTAGATCTATTTGAAGATAGATGGTATTAATGAGTATAGGCTACTTACCATCTGAAGACATTAATTCATCAATGATATCACCAGTAATAGATCCTGTCAAACAAAAGCATATGAGGATGATTTTTTTGTTATATTTCAATTTACTTGTATTTTACTTAGTATCCAGTGACAGTGAAAGAGGACCATTGATAAACAAACAGGTAGCCAAATCAGCAACTCCATTATTATGCAAGGTTCAAATAATGGAACTTTGAGTTAACTGACTCAAACTTTAAGAAAATTCCACTTGAGCTGGGAATGATGGTACATTCCTGCAGTCTGTGCTCCTGAGGAGACTGAGGCTAGGTGGATCGCTGGGGCTTGGAAGCCCTGAGCTACAGAGGGCTAATACTAAGTGTACTGATATGATATCACAATATCAGGGATGTGGGAGTTGGGATAAGGAAACTATAGATTGCCCAAGTAGAAACAAAACCAGATCAGGTTGGAAAGAGCAAGTCAAAGCTTGTAGGCCCCAAAGTGATAACTGACTTCAGGCCTAGGTGAGATTAGCCTCAGACTCAAAAGAAAAAAAACTAAGGAAAACCTAAATGATGCAAGAATGTTTTATTACGTATGGTGTTAAGTTGTGGAATAATAACGTATTTCAAAAGAAAATCTTTGCCACAAGATATTTATACCTAAATATCTGTATAACTGCTGATAAATCTGCAGATGAAAGGAAGAAATCCTCTTGGGAAATCAACAGTTTGAGGGTGACAGAGATTAGGCTTCTAGAGGAAATGGATTTGAAGCATACATACTAGTTAGTGAATGCTTCATCTGTGAACTAGGTACTTTCAGTTCTTACTAAAATAATAATACTCCAATTGTACTTCACTTATACCCAGATTAACCACATAAATAACAGTAAAGCAAAATAAAAGGCACTAGATAGTTAAAACATGCATTAGAAGTAGTAAAAATCAAGTTAAATCTCCAACTTTATACATTTTAACACAGTTGACTATGAGGTATATTTTAATGATGCAAAATCCTCTTCCCATTGACATCTGTGACATCTTCATGGGAGAAAACTCAGAAGATTAAATAGAAAATGAAGTAAAGGATTATAAAGTATTGGCTAGTTCCATTTATGGAGACATAGACAAATCTAATTTTGTTTAAAACGTAGCTTATTGTATTTTTCTGACTTGTTAGGATCTCTCTCACCTTCAGACGGCAGACAATTTTTTTTTCCCATCCCTGGAATCTCTCCAACACACTTCTAAAACCTTGTAAGCCTGGCCAAATGGGGTATTATATAAAAGGTGAATTTTAGTGTGTATAAAGTGAATTTTTGCTATTATTTCTCAGAGTTCTGTTTCCCAGGATCCCTAGCCATAACAATCTCCTGTTCCCAGGTACTAGATATGAATTCCTACAGTTATGGTTCAAAGCATCTCCACCACGCTTGTGCTGAGTTATGTAATGGTTAATAATATAAACATCCACTTTGGCTGTGCAGTGAGATACAGGGATGAGGTGATATAAACGTGTGAGGCTATTGCTGTCAATATGCCTTCGTTTGTTGATCTACAATGTGGTCACCAGACAGTGAATGGGGAGCCCTTAGGGTTGAATGCACAAATGCTGTGTATGTCTCAACTGGCCCCCACTGAGGCTTGGGGGGATCTGTGTTTGCTTCAAATGGTCCCCATTGGGGATTTAGGGGAAATACAAGTTGTGCCTATCTCGAGTGACAATCAAAAGGTAGGGGTAGTTGCCCCCTCCCCGCTTCCTCATCAGTTTCTCCTGAAAGGAGGGTGCTTAGGGAATGCTGTTGAGTTTGTGTTCTCATTATCAGCAACCTCTTCTGAGAAGACTATACTAGAGAATAAAGTAAGATTATTAACGCCATCTAAGTGTCTTTCCTGTCTGACCAAATCAAGAGTGAACATGTGCTAGCAGCCATCCTGTGTGCTGTGCTTATCTGTCTTAGAGGTGGGAACCACATCTGCTAAAGTTAACCTATAATACCATACTAAAGGAAATAATAAAGTCAGTCTGAACACTGACTAGGTGACAAGTTTACCTAGAATGCGGCATATTTGTATTGAAGGAAATGACAACAGAAGAAAAATCAAAGAATACGAATTCTCATAGGAATCCAAATTTAGAGCTGGAAGGTAGATTAGGTGGCTTGTCCATGATTACACAGGTAGTAAGTATCAGGTTTGGAGCCTTGGTCCTTTCACTCAAGTCCACATATTCTTACCATTATATCACACTACTATCAGATTAGCAAAGCAGCAAAATGGTCTTGTATTATAGGGATGAACAGCTCTGTAGTTTTTTTCTTCTGAATGAAAAAAGGGAGGAGGGGAGAAGAATATTACCTAGTAGTGCTCTAAATTTGAGAGTGCTGTTGAAGTGCATTTTTTATTTCCCAATAGTAACTAGAACAGTGGTAATAGTGGAAAGTTGATGATCTGGAATTGTTTCCTGTTCCATCACCATCATCTTGGGGAAACACTGAAGCAAAGCACAGTTTCTGTCAGGACAAGTTCCTACAGTTTTGCAGGTAGGATGTTTGGCAGGCGCTGCAAATTGTATAAAGGCCCAGAGGATAAGGCAAGGAGTCCTCTGAAAAATAGAAGCTGTAAGGCTATGATTCTTTTTAGAGATAAATCAAGAAAGACGTTATTTTTCATCCTAAGAATTGGGATTTGGGGGGCGGAGCCAAGATGGCGGAGTAGAAAGACGCACATACACATAGCTCCGAACCCACAACCCATAGAACATCTGTATAAAGTAACTCACGGCGAATTCTGGAGCAGTGAGGCCACAGAACAGTGGAGCGAAGGAGATTTCTGTTCCAGAGGGACCTGCAAACCTCTCGCAAAAGGTCTGTCGCGCTGCGGATGCGGAGCCCAGCCCAGCCCTGCCCTGGCCGCGGCACCGAGAGGAACAGATCCGAGCAGGCTTCAGGAACGGGATCTCCAGCGGCCGCGCAGGTCCCTCCACCCACAGGTGACGGGGGTCGGTGAGAGGGTCTCTTTGGCGGGTCGAAAGGGGAGTGGGGTGCCCCCATAACTCAGGCCCCCTCAGGAGGCAGAAGCTGAGGCAGCGGCAGACCAGGGCTCCCCAAGCAGGCAGGAGCCTGGATCCATTGTTGAAGGTCTGTGCATAAACCCCCTAAGGGAACTGAGCCTGAGAGGCGGCCCTGCCCCCACCTCAGCACCTGAACTTAATCTCACACTGAATAGCAGCCCTGCCCCTGCTGAAGCCCCAAGGCTGGGGAGCAGCATTTGAATCTCAGACTCCAAAGGCTGGCTGGGAGGATCAGGAGGCGAGGTGGGTGTGAGGAGAATATTCAGAGGTCAAGTCACTGGCTGGGAAAATGCCCAGAAAAGGGAAAAGAAATAAGACTATAGAAGGTTACCTTCTTGGTGAACAGGCATTTCCTCCCTTCCTTTCTGATGAGGAAGAACAATGCTTACCATCAGGCAAAGACACAGAAGTCAAGGTTTCTGTGTCCCAGCCCACCCAATGGGCTCAGGCCATGGAAGAGCTCAAAAAGAATTTTGAAAATCAAGTTAGAGAGGTGGAGGAAAAACTGGGAAGAGAAATGAGAGACATGCAGTCAAAGCATGAACAGCAGGTCAGCACCCTGCTAAAGGAGACCCAAAAAAATGTTGAAGAAAATAACACCTTGAAAAATAGGCTAACTCAATTGGCAAAAGAGGTTCAAAAAGCCAATGAGGAGAAGAATGCTTTCAAAAGCAGAATTAGCCAAATGGAAAAGGAGATTCAAAAGCTCACTGAAGAAAATAGTTCTTTCAAAATTAGAATGGAACAGATGGAGGCTAATGACTTTATGAGAAACCAAGAAATCACAAAACAAAACCAAAAGAATGAAAAAATGGAAGATAATGTGAAATATCTCACTGGAAAAACAACTGACCTGGAAAATAGATCCAGGAGAGACAATTTAAAAATTATGGGATTACCTGAAAGCCATGATCAAAAAAAGAACCTAGACATCATCTTTCATGAAATTATCAAGGAAAACTGCCCTGAGATTCTAGAAACAGAGGGCAAAATAAATATTCAAGGAATCCACAGAACACCGCCTGAAAGAGATCCAAAAAGAGAAACTCCTAGGAACATTGTGGCCAAATTCCAGAGTTCCCAGGTCAAGGAGAAAATATTGCAAGCAGCTACAAAGAAACAAGTCAAGTACTGTGGAAATACAATCAGGATAACACAAGATCTAGCAGCTTCTACATTAAGGGATCAAAGGGCATGGAATAGGATATTCCAGAAGTCAAAGGAACTAGGACTAAAACCAAGAATCACCTACCCAGCAAAACTGAGTATAATACTTCAGGGGAAAAATTGGTCTTTCAATGAAATAGAGGACTTTCAAGCATTCTTGATGAAAAGACCAGAGCTGAAAAGAAAATTTGACTTTCAAATACAAGAATGAAGAGAAGCATGAAAAGGTGAACAGCAAAGAGAAGTCATAAGGGACTTACTAAAGTTGAACTGTTTACATTCCTACATGGAAAGACAATATTTGTAACTCTTGAAACTTTTCAGTATCTGGGTACTGGGTGGGATTACACACACACACACATGCACACACACACACACACATAGAGACAGAGTGCACAGAGTGAATTGAAGAAGATGGGATCATATCTTAAAAAAATGAAATCAAGCAGTGAGAGAGAAAGATATTGGGAGGAGAAAGGGAGAAATGGAATGGGGCAAATTATCTCTCATAAAAGAGGCAAGCAAAAGACTTATTAGTGGAGGGATAAAGAGGGGAGGTGAGAGAAAAACATGAAGTTTACTCTCATCACATTCCACTAAAGGAAAGAATAAAATGCACACTCATTTTGGTATGAAAACCTATCTTACAATACAGGAAACTGGGGGATAAGGGGATAAGCAGGGTGGGGGGGAGGATGGAAGGGAGGGCATGGGGAGGAGGGAGCAATTTGAGGTCGACACTCATGGGGAGGGACAGGATCAAAAGAGAATAGAAGTAATGGGGGACAGGATAGGATGGAGGGAAACATAGTTAGTCTTATACAACACAACTATTATGGAAGTCATTTGCAAAACTACACAGATTTGGCCTATATTGAATTGCTTGCCTTCCAAAGGGAAGGGGTGGGGAGGGAGGGAGGTAAAGAAGTTGGAACTCAAAGTGTTAGGAACAACTGTCGAGTAATGTTCTTGCCACTAGGAAATAAGAAATACAGGTAAAGGGGTATAGACAGTTATCTGGCCCTACAGGACAAAAGAGAAGATGGAGACAAGGGCAGAGAGGGATGATAGAAGAGAGAGCAGATTGGTCATAGGGACAATTAGAATGCTTGGTGTTTGGGGGGGAGGGGATAAAAGGGGAGAAAATTTGTAACCCAAAATTTTGTTAAAATGAATGTTAAAAGTTAAATAAATAAATTTTAAAAAATAAAAAAAATTAAAAATTAAAAAAAAAAAAGAATTGGGATTTGATTTGAATAGGTAAGAGGGGAAGAGGACATAGCAGAATACACAACTTCCATCCACTTTACAAAGGGACTTTTGTACTCATCCAAAGCACCAAATTCTCATTAATAACAGCAGTGGCCCTTAGGGAATATATTTTATTGAGTATTCAAGCCACAGTGTTCAAATGGTGGCATTTTCTATTCCAAAAATAAGACAGTGATGATTCAGTTATTCAGGAACTAATTAGATGCTGTTTTAGACTTCCATCATCTTTTCCCCCTTTTCTCCTTCATTTCTTTGTCTGCCAACAGTAATAGTCTTCCTTTTATAATAGTATCCCTTCATCATTAATCCCACTAGGGCATCTATCTGTCTCTATCTATCTATCTATCTCTACATATATATACGTGTGTGTATTACATATAAAATTTTCCTATTTTTCCACACTGGTTTCACTAACTGGTTTGTATGCTCTTTGAGGGAAGAAACCATGACTCCTACTTTTTTTGCTTCTCCCTCAGTGCAGTTCAAAAGTTTGCATGTAATAGCCATTTAATAAGCACATGGTCAGTGAATGAAATAATGAAGCAAGCACAGAGGTAGAAGAAAGCAATTAGCTCCAAGCTCCTGAGTTCTTTATAGTTTGGCTTTCCCAAAACCTGTGAAGTTTGGCTTCCTCATCTGAATTGTTTTCTTTAATTTTTAGAATGTCAGACTAATCCATACTTACATGTAAATACTGCATGCATTCTACAGCCAGATAGAAGTCATTTCAGGATTACGTGTACTCCTCTGTTAATAGGAAGAACCACCAAATACCAACTGTATTTTTAAATTTAGAAATTGATAAAGATTTACTGAATGCCAACTCTGTGTAGGGCAATATACTTAATACTATGGAAATTCTCTAGAATAAGAGGATGAATGATAATGTCCCAGCCTTCAATTATCTATCCCCAGTGAATTAACTCCAGCATCTTTGTTTAGGAAACTTAGAAGCAACCAAATTCCCAACCAGTAAGGTCTCAAAGCATTTGTCAACCATTAACACCTAAACTATGAAATCCCCAAATTATGTACCTAGTTTTTTTTGAAATAAGGGTCATTTAACTCTGAACTAACTAAATTTTTAGGTGGAATAAAAAAATATTCAATCCAGGACAGACAAACAGAACAAATAACTCTAGTGACCAGGGTGGGGAACCTATGGCCTCAAAGCTATATGTGGTCCTCAAGGTCCTAAAGTACAGCCCTTTGACTGAATCCAAACTTCACAGAACAAATTGCCCTAATAAAAGGATTTGTTCTGTAAAACTTAGACTCAAAGTCAAAAGGCTGCACCTACAGACCTAGAACATCACGTTATTTAGCATGGAAAAGTTAAAGCACATTCCCATGGGAAGCTGCCGTTTCTAAACCCAAAGGAGCAGAATAAAAGAAATTTGTGAAACATTCAAAATAATATAGACTCAGCAACTTTCTTCAACTCTTTCCAAGACAGCTGAGGTTCTTGATTGCTACTTGCTTTGAACTCAGATCTCAGTAGTTTTGAGTTTTCCTAAAGATTTCATTCAATTGAGGAAAAAAGAACTGCCTTTCTATTTCTCTTTATGGAGTTTGAGGATAAAAAAAATGTAAACTTAAGGAGGGAAGAATAACTTGGGCAACAATCACCTCTCTTTTACTCTGAATTTCTACAATAGCTATGTAAAGTCTAAGCTATTGTATAAATGCTTACGTATAAACTTGATTTTGTCTCTACTTGGATGAAGCACATAATTCCTATTCAAATAAACTATAAACTCCTTGAAACAGTGTGTTTCTAGTATTTGTTTTTTACTTTTCACAATGCTTAGTGTGAAAATGAGCATGAGAAGGCATTTAATAAAATGCTTATTGAACAAATATTTGGCATAATGCCCATTATAGTTTAGATAATGAATTAATTTTACTATTACTGACAAGTTAAGGTAATTACCGTGCTTTTTGATGTCTCTTTACTTACCTTAAAAAAACAACAACAAACCCAAAAGACTCCAAACTTACCTGAGGGTGTGTCGGAAACTGGTGTCTGCTGGAAATGCTGACCTCTGGGAAGGGTGTGCTGTTCAGGCAGATTCTGGGTCTCTGTATTAGGTTTCTGTGGAGTCACTGGAGAGGAGACTTGAGAAGGAGGTTGTGTGAGGTCATCAGGTGGAGGAACAGGGAAAACCACAGGCTTAGAAGAACTGGATTCTTTATTAATAAGCAGCACGTGGATAGGTCCTGAGTGACTCTTTAAATTGATCTGGTATTTCTTTTGTCCATTCTGGCCCTTTGAAATTGAAATGATTTTGTGTAAAATTTTAAAAATTTAAAATTATTTATTATCTTGGAACTTGCTCTTGATAAAGAGCACACCAGCAATCAATAGGAGATTGATATTAATGTTGTTTTCAGAAAGAGATGAGGTGGGGAATTAGGTGAAATTTATTTAGTAACATGGCAACTTTCCCTGAAGGGATAAATGTCCATTTCATAATACTCTAACACATACAAAATACCACAAAGCTAGAAAGAATTATTGCTAAGTTCAGAAAAAAAAAATGAATTTTACCTTCAGTTAAAGTTAGGGTTGTGTGTAGAACACAGTATTAAGTGCTATTATAATAAAGTTGTAACTCATATAATAATTGTAACTCACCTGATCTATTCAACTGTGCTCCTAAAGCAAGACATATACAGTCTAATCCCCTCTTTATAATTATCTATAGTTTTTTTTTTTACAGACAAGTCCAAACTTTACTTAGAACTACATTTTAAGTTTAAAGTTACCAAACAAATGATAATGAAAAATAAAATACACTTCATCTTCAATGAGGGCTATTTTATCACAAATCAAATTTTTTCTCTCATTGAGACCCCAAAGACAATTGCTTTTCTTAAAGTTATAAATATGAAACCTTCCAAATTACATGTATCCTATTTATATTTCTACATATTTATCTTGAGAATTAAGAAAACTAAATATTATGACTTAATATAGGCTAATTAAGTTTTAAGGGAATATGGAATAAGAAATATAATTCCATTGTTACTTTTTACAAAGTTTAATCAATGTTGGAATAAACCCAAACGAAAAATCAAATTTACCATACATTAGGCAGCACAGTAGATAGAAGAAGAGGCCTGAAGTTAGGAAGATCTGAAGATTTTCCCCAAAATTGATCTTTGTAGTCAAATGTTAAGTGACTTTTATTTGCTTCCCCCAAAAATCTGACCTTTAATTTAGTAATTATGGAAACAATACAGACATGCAGATTTATGATGTTAACCTGAAAACAGACTTTATAAATGCTAAGCTCATGTTCTGCTAAAAAAATTGTTTTATCCTTTCAGAGATATTATGTCGCATTCATACGTACCATTTCAGGAATAGGTACCTCCAGTTGTGTACCAGAAGGTGCTTGAATTGCAAGAAGTGTGTCTCCTAGGTAAAAATATAAATAAATTTAAAAAAATTTTAGGTCCCATTAATCACATGTATACTCATTTAATTCCAAGAAGTTATTCCATGCATTGAGGATATCTTATATTCACTAGCAAAAATGAACAGTCTTGCTTTCTAGGAAAGGGTCAATAATAGATGTCTGTGGTCCAAGCGCCACCCTAGCTAAATAAAGAGACTCACCAACATCTTGTCTCTGAGTAATAAAATATTTGACTTTTAAAGATCATCTAAGTCGGATGAGTTTGGGATCTAACTCACTGCCTCACTCAGCCACACACATGAAATCACAGATTTCAGAGTTATTTAAGCATTATATAGTTCTAGACTTAGAGGAATACAACCAAAAACACAGAAATGAAGACTTAATAATTAGAGAGATATTAATCACTCACAGTTTCAGTTATTTTTCAGTTGTTTTCAACTCTTTGTAACAACCCTTTTTGAGGCTTTCTTGGCAGAGGTATAGGAGTAGTATGCCATTTCCTTCTCCAGTTCATTTTACAGATGAGGAAACTGAGGCAACAGAGTTAAATGACTTGCCCAGGGATCTTACAGCTAGTAAGTGTCTGAGGCTAGAATTGAACTCAGGAAGATGAGTCTTCCTGACTCCAGGCCTGTTATTCTATTCACTCACTGCGCCACCTAGGTGCCGTCACTCGTGGTTGGACTGTGCTAATAGATTATACTTAAATTAATTTACACATTTAGCACCACATCAAATTACTGGGGGTGGGGTGGGTAACTTTACGTAACTCAACAGAATAACAAGACTTATTTGGAGGAAGATATTGCTAATCAAGACAACCAATTCTAGAATGGTATTGATGTAATATCCCAAATAAAAATGGCTGTATTCTGTCATTAGATACAAATTGCCTCAACATCACTGACATTAAAGAAGAAAAGGTTATTATGCTCACTATTGGAAATAAATAAGTTAGCTGAATTTGGGTCAGTATTTTTAGGTATTAGAAAAGAGGAAGGATGGAATAGAACTTTAAACAACCCAAGTCATATCTTTTATGTATGAAGTGTTTAGGAGTGAATAAGATGTTCCAAACTCAGCAGTAGTAATATTAGGTTTCATGTGTTTAGGGTTTTTTGTTGATTGTTATTAATTTTTATAATTTCTTGACTGAAGAGAGATCTCAGTTTATAACAAAGGAAGATAGCCTCATTTAACAGATAAAACAGTGGGGCATGAGGCCTTGTTTCTAATTTCAAATTATTCACTGACATATAAGCTTAAGTAAACAATTTAATTTTTTCAGGGGACTCTATTCTATCTATGGAGATAAAACTGCTTATCCTTATCTGTCAGAGGATAATAAAAACTAGTAAGAGAATGGATTTCAAGAGAAACTAGAATAGTTATGAAAGCAAAATACAAAGTATCATGTAAAGCCAAGGCATTAGAGTTGTTATAAGGAAAGCATCTGGTAAACTAAAGTACTATATAATTGTGAACTGTTGTTACTCAGTGAGCCAAAAGCCCCTGTATAGCTATCTTAAAGTAACAACTCTGGAGACTTTGGATCATTCCATATTAAAGAAGTCATCCCTAGGCAGACTTAGAAATTCAATTCAATAAGTATTTATGAAGTTCCTAGTATGCGCAAAGCATTGTGTTCAATACTAGGGTTATACTGAAAAAAATGGAAACAAATTTACTAGCAGTACTTACCATTAAAACAATTACAGATGTCTTCATGAGTTATATAAGAAAATGTACTGGCATCACAGGTCAAGAAAAACAGTGTGCTATTCCTCACCTAACTTCCAGCTTGCAACAAGATTCTTGCCACCCCCCCCCAAAAATCAACTTTTAAAAACAATTTTTGCCATCTTGGGGTAGAGGAGGGGTGGGAGGGGGAGAAAATTTGGAACTCAAAATCTTATAGAAATGCTGAAAACCAAAAATAAATGAATAAATTAAAAAAAATTTTCTTCTCCCTACAAATTCAGAAATGCTGTTTGCATGTCAGTCCCTACTTCATCAACCGACTTGTATATAGAAGCATGTTTAAATGTTTTTTTCTATAATACAAAATGAGTATTTATTTAGGCAAAGTTATTTTTATTTCAAATTTTTCTAAGGGAAGATTTCTGACTTTGAAAGAGATTTAGATTTCCCAGGAACCAGGGAAAAGAGGGTGGACAATGTTGTCCAGGAGCGTCAAGGGTACAAACAGATCAGCTAAGGCTTTGGAGTAACAAGTGGGTGGAGAGTGGCAGCAGACACAATCTTGTTGGCTGTGCCAGGGGGCTGGCTGAGTGGTTATAGTGATGACCTTGGAGACTGGTGATCAAGTTGACCAAGCTATCATGATCAAATTGTTGAATATTCAAAATAAAAACAGGGTCTTAATGGGTTTGTTTATAAAACCCAGACTCTTAGAACTAAAGGGTACTTGGTGAAGCTCCAAAGTGGTAATTTTAAAACAGATTAAAAAACTACTGAAAATGAAATGTTCCATAAAACTTTAGAAAAGTCCCGGGACCTGTAGGTAAGAATTTAGGCTGGGTGTCTTTCTCTAATATTTTAGGTTTCATATCATGGAAGACAACCATGTCCTCCAAAAAAATTACCCTTCAAAAGGTGGTATAGACTTGGGGAACATGTCAAGCACAGGCTAGTTGCTAACTGGATCATGAAATTAACTTGTTATGACATTTCTTATTTTGAGTTTTCAATTATAATTGTTCAAGAACTTAAGATAGGTGCTAAATTTTGTTAGTTTTGACTATTGATTCTCTAATTTTTCCTGTATACAGCTTGTTTGTACCGAGCTGTTGGCATGTTTTCTCTGCTTTAGACTGTAAGTTCCTCAAGAGCAGTGGCTGCCTTTTGCCTTTCTTTGTAGCCCAGCACTTGGCATAGGGTCTGACATATAATAGGTGCCTGATAAATGCGTACTAGCTGAATGCCTAATTTTAGTATATTTAACATAATTATTTAACACCGCCTTTTCTAACAGCTAGGCCCATTGTCCCTCTTCAGCTTATTTGGCTTATGTCCTGAGAGGCAACTTTAGTGTAGTAGAAAGAACACTGGCCTTGGGCTCAGAAGACTTGGATGTCAGTCCTGGTCCTGACAATTAGTAGCTGTGTGACTGTGAACAAGACATTCAGCCTTTCTAAGCCTTGGTTTCATCATCTATAAAAAAACCCTTGCCATACTTCATACTGATTATTTTCCACAAAGCACTCTGTAAATTCCATAAAGTACTATAAACTTGAGAAAGAAATTCCCTCTTGCGGTTGCAGTAACAGCGTGTGTAACTTCTAAGAACTGGTGATCCATTCTGGTTGAATGATGGAGGTGGGTGAGATGGGAAACAGAAAAGGAGTCAAGGAAAGACACAATTAAAAGATTTGTTTTTGAAGAAATGAGTTTTTCCTTGCCTCTTCTTATCTTTCTAACCTTTTAAAAATTGAAGTTTTGACCTCCTAATTCAAAAGCTAATTTCTTCAGCCAAACATTATCTTTGCAAGTTGGCAAGTCAAAACTTAAACTTTAAAAAAAAAAGGTATCTGAAAAAATTACTAAAAAGAGTATTGTAAATCTTAGCTTTCACTTAAAAGACCTACCTTCTGAAAATAACCTACACTTGAATGCAGTTCTGCTATATACACATACACACAAAGCTGTAGTTTGGTTATAAGGTTATTCAGATAAAAGGATATCTGTTGTTAATGGAGTCATCCATAACATTTTTGATGCTTTGCTGTAGCCATAATTTCTGTTGATCAAGTTCTCTCTCCTTTAGCTCTAGATCCTCAATTTCTGCTTTGAGATATCTCAGTCTATCAATAACTTCCTTTGTATTACATCCAGCACCTACACCTCTGAAAAATACAGAATTGATGTCCATTAGGTTAACGTCAAATAATTCCATTAATAAAATGATTAACTGAGTCATAAGCAATGATAATACGCCTTCCACCATAGTAAGATAAAAATTAAAAGTCAAATTCACAAAAGCCTTAGAATATATAATGGAAAACTATGGATCTGAATATATTTACTTAGTATCTTTCAATGAAAAGCTGATATGCTTTGAGCTCTCAATTTGCTTTGTAATGGCAGGTTAGACTTGGCTCCGATTCTAAGGAGATTAGCTCCTGAGCTACTAAAAGAATCTCATAACAAAGCCTTGCACAGAGTAGGCACATGGTAAATATTTGCTGAATTAAACACACTCTGACAGCATGAAACCCACAGAAACTTTTACAGAAAGACTCCAGTGCATTTGGAAAAACCCATGTATCCTTGGTTGTCTACTAAAGAGGCTAGAGGGATAATTCTGATTGCTATCTTTTTTTCTATGTGCAATATTCAAATTCATTATTGTATTATATAAGTCTCAATACACACTCATTAGCAGAATTTCCACATTGGATGATATACATTGTAAGAGATTTCCATATTTCCCAATAATTCTTAGGAGTGTTATAGTTTCTGAAATAATTTTACTTGGAATAGTTATTCTCATTTGAGATGCTAGAACTCTTCCTAAGAATACTAACCATAGTATTGATCAGGTAGAGGGGAAAGGCCTATCCCTTGGAAATGGACAGTGATTAGAAATTGATTACATGTTAAATATTTCAACTTTAATATCTGGACCTAAGATTTCATTGCTGAGGGTATGCTCTTCTCTCCAAAAGGGATCACAGCCCCTCTATGCCTAAATTGTATACTTTTAAATTGTATCCAGCTTGGTAATAAACCAATCTGTACTCAGAAAGACTGGTAGTGAAAGAGATATAAAATCCATCACCATGCCCATTCTTAAACCCTTCTCAGCCTAGCAGGCCCTGGTAGAGCTGGCCTTCCACTGGCGTAGTACTTTGAGAACCCAGGGTCATATACATGCTATGATAAGGCAATGAAGGGGGATTTCGGTCCTATTTTTTTTAAGGGATCTAGAATTGGGATTTTTCTAGGGGATAGGAAACTTCTAGAGTGGAATAGATACAGATGATACAGATGGGCAACCAGTCTGGTAATTTATTGTCCTAGGGAACTGCCTGGAGAGAATGAGGAGGTTTGTGATCTGTCCAGGGTCATACAGCTAGCATGTATAGATGTAGGACTCCAATCCAAGCCTTCCCGATTCCAAGGCTGGCCCTTTAGCTACTATGACATTCTGGCTCTACAAGTTAAATGAACTAAATAAATGAGTCTATCAAGTCATGGGATCCATCAATTATGTATTTATTCAGTCCTTTCTACATTTAAGATGGCTAATAAAGATTTTAAAAATCCCTTCCAATGAGTTTACAGAATTTCAATTGAGTAGGTAAATCATATATACCTAAAAAAAACCCAAAAAAACAGTATCAGGATGTACTTTAAAAAAAAAAATTGATCTCTGATCTCTTTGATGTAGATAGTTTCCTGGTGAACAAACTCCCTCTTCCAATTTTGTTCAGCCACTGCTTTATAATTTATAATCTTTAAGTGCTTTGCCCCAAGTCACATAGACAATGTATCAAAGGCAGAGTCTGTACCCAGCTCATCTTCATTCTGAGATTAGCTCTCTGCACAACACCATTCTGCCTTTCATAAGGGTTTATATATCTAAATGTCAAATAAGTGGGACAAAAAAATATATGCTACAGAAAGAAATTCAGAGGTGGAAAAGAGCATACCATCAGCTATGATAGTCAGGAAACTCTTTACAGAGTAGAACTTGAATTTGGTCTTGAAAGATGATGAGGACTTAAGAGACAGATAAGAGAAAAGGATATTCTGAGTGGGGAAAATGGTATTTGCCAGGGAAGAGGCAGGATTATGGAATGTATATTTGAAGGTCAGAGAGTAGACAGGTCTGGCCAGGGTGGAAGGTTCATGATGAAGAGTTGTATACAACGCAGTGGTACATAGTAAGTTCAGGAATGTAGGTTGGGACCAGATTTCGGAGATACGCAGGAAAAGCAATCAAAATGTCAGACTATAACAACAGTCTATAACTTACTTCCACTGGATACTATTTTTGGACTTTTTTTCAATTAAATCAATTCCTTCCAATACATTGGTAATATCATAAATTCTTCTTTTTTGCCTGACAGCCAAAGTATCTGCAGCCTGTTTTTTTAAAATAGGAAAAAAAAGGTAAAGAACTTGTATTTTAAGGTAAAAAGAGCTGATTATTTAGATCACAGTATGAATACAATCCCAGATTTAATCCAATGCCTCAATATGCTCAAGTCATCCCCCTATTAACAAAAGAAACCAAAGAAACATTCACTTTATGGCCAACAGTTGTTAAGAGCAAAAAGTTGAGAGCTCATCATTACAAAGCACATAAAGACAAAATAAAAATTTCAGAAGGTTCCTTACTACTTTAGGAAAATATTTCTTCACCCGATGAACAGAATTCCTTTCTAACTTGTTTCTTCAATTGATGTGACAAGATCTAATTTTAGAACAGTTAGCTGTAGTTACCAAAGGCAATTCAAATTAAAGATGACAAAATTAGAACTTTCTATCTAAATGCTTTTTTTAGATTAAAAAACAAAAACTGGGAAAAATCCTGGGTACCAAACATTATTTGTATTGTCTTGATCATCTTCCTATTTGATATTTTAAAACAAAGTAAAAACAATAGTGAAATGTCAATGCAAAACACACAAAAATTTAATGGTGACTTTGAGTCAGGAAGACCTTTCAAATCAAGCCTCAGACATTTGGTTTGTGACCTTGGGCCTATCACTTAACCTGTCTCTGCTTTGGTTTCCTCACCTATAAAATGTGAATAATAGCACCTACTTCTCTGGGTTGTTGTGAAGTTAAAATGAGATAATATTAAGTACTTTGAAAACAGTAAGTGCTATAAGATGCTAGTTGTTATTATAAAGAAATCAAGATTTGACTAAGTACAGGATTACTGTATTTATATGAGAGTTCAGTAATTTCAAAATTTTCATTGTTCAAGCATTTCAGTTGTGTCTGACTGTGACCCCTTTGGGGGTTTTCTTGGCATTTGCTTCTTCAGCCCATTTTACGGATAAGGATACTGAGGCAAAAAGGGTTAAGTGACTTGCCCAGGGTCACATAGCTAGTCTGACACCATATCTGAATTTAGGAGGATGAGTTTTCCTGACTCCAGACCCAACATTCTTTTTACTGTGCCCCTAGCTGCCCAATTTCATAGTAAGAAATGATCAAAAATTTAAACTCCAAATTGCAAATTTTAAATTTATCTTTTGGGTTTTATGATCAATTTCAAACTTTTAAGCAAAGATACCTCAAATCTATCTGATCAATTCTCAATAATATTCCTAACAGATTAAGTGGAACTTAAGTGAAAAGAAAGCATTACTCTATAGTAGAGCTTAACAAGTTTACTTGGGGCCAAGTCAAATGAAATATAAGAACAATTTTTCAATTATAAAATTTTTAACATTCATTTTTAAGAATTTTGAGTTCCAAATTCTCTCCCTCTCTTCTTCCCTCCCCTGTTGAGAATGCCATTTGACATAGGTTATATACATGTGCAGTCATACAAAACATTTCCAGGTCAGTCATGTTGTGAAAGAAAATACTATGTGCCTTTTGGGCATAGTTCCAAATTGCTCTACAGAATGGGTTGGATCAGTTCACAACTCCACCAAGAGTGTATTAATGTCTCAATTTTCCCACATCCCCTCCAACATTTGTCATTTTCCTTTTCCAGTCATATTAACCAATCTGACAGGTATGAAAGGGTACCTCAGAATTGCTTTAATGTGCATTTTTCTTATCAATAGTGATTTAGAGCATTTTTTCATATGGCTACAGATAGATCTCATTACTTTGTTTGAAAACTGTCTATTCATATCCCTTGACCATTTAGCAGTTGGGGAATGGCTCTTTTATAAAATTGACTCAATTCTTTATATGCTTGAGAAATGAGGCCATTATCAGAGAAACTTGCGTAAATTTCTTTCATAGTTATGATTACTGTTATTTCCTTCCATTCTATTTCCCGTTTATTTTATTCTTTCTTTTCATCCTCTTCACCCTCAAAAGTGTTTTGTTTCTGACCACCGCCTCCCACAATGCACCTTCCCTTCTATCACCCCCCTCCCCTTTTTCTTCCCCTCCTGCTTTCCTGTAGGGTAAGAGAGGTTTCTATATGCAACTGAGCATGTATATTATTCTCTTTTAGAGCCAGTTCCAATGAGAACAAGGGTTAAGTTCCCTGCTATGTCTCTAATCTTCTCCTTCACTGTAAAAGCTCTTCTGTGCCTTTTTCTTGTGAGATAATTTACTCCATTTTACCTCTCCCTTTCACCTTCTCACAATGTACTCTTCTCTTACTCTGCTTTTTTTTAGATATCACTCCATCATATTCAGCTTACACCCACACCCTCTAATGCCCTCTAGGTATGCTCCAACTATCCGAAAGAGAAAATTCTTAAAAGTTACAAGTATCAACTTCCCATGTAGGAATGTAAACAGCTTAATTAACCTTTATTGATTCTCATGATTTCTCTTTCCTGTTTACCTGTTTATGCTTCTCTTGAGTCTTACATTTGAAAGTTAAATTTTCTATTCAGCTCTGGCCTTTTCATAGGGAATGCTTGAAAGTCCTCTATTTTATTGAATATTTTTTCCTCTGAAGGATATACTCACTTTTGGTGGGTAGGTAATTCTTGGTTGTAATTCTTGCTCCTTTGTCCTCTGGAATATTATATTCCCAGCCCTCCAATACTTTAATACAGAAGCTGCTATATCTTGTGTTACCCTGACTGTGGATCCGTGATACTTGAATTGTTTCTTTCTGACTGCTTGCAAATATTTTCTCCTTGACCTGGGAACTCTGGAATTTCGCTATAATATTCCTGGGAGTTTTCCTTTTAGGACCTCTTTCAGGATGTGATAGGTGGATTCTTTCAATTTCTGTTTTACTCTATGGATCTAGAATATCAGTGCAGTTTTCCTTGATAATTTCTTGAAAGATGATGTCTAGGCCCCCCCTTTTTTTTTTTGATCATGGCTTTCAGGAAGTACAATAAATAATTCTTCAATTATCTCTCCTTGATCCATTTTTTTACATCAGGTATTGGTCCAATGAGATAGTTTTCATTTTCTTCAACTTTTTTATTGTTTTGATTTTGTTTTATTTATTTCATGGAGTTATTAAATTCTACTTGCCCAATTCTATTTTTTAAGGAATTCTTTTCTTCAATGAATTTTTGTAGATTTTTTTTTTCCCATTTGGCTAATTCTGCTCTTTAAAGAAATCTCTTCATTGGGTTTTTGTTCCTCTTTTACCATTTGGCCTATTCTGTTTTTTTTGAAGGTGTTATTTTCTTCAGTTTTTTTGTGCCTTCCTTACCACACTGCTGACTCATTTTTTTCATGATTTTCTTGCATCACTCTCATATTTATTTCTCTCTCCATTTTTTCCTCTATCTCTATTATTTGATCTTTAAAATCCTTTTTGAGTTCTTTCAGAAATTCATTTTTGGCCTGACACCATTTTTTCCACGTTTTTCTTTGAGGCTCTGGATAAAGCAGTGTTGATTTGTTGTATTCTTCTGAGTCTGTGTTTTCATCTTCCCTGTCACCATGGTAACTTTCTATGGCCAGGATCTTTTTTTGTTGTTTGCTTATTTTTCTAGTCTGTTTCTTGGCTTTTAACTTTACATTAAAGCTGGGCTCTGGTGGAAAGGACACTGTCGCAAGCTTCAGGTTTTTAATGCAGCAGTTTTTAGATCAGTTCTGGGGTCTATAAGCTTTCAGTTTTCCCAAGGTAGTATGGTATAAGTAGAGGTGTGTTTATTTATTCTTGGCCTATGATCTGTTCTGTGAGCAACTACAAGTACTCTTTTCTGCTCTGGAATTGTGACCAGGGTTCCCACTCCCTTGTGGCCACAAACTCTGGTATGCTAATGCTTCTCCTTCCCCTGGCAGTATGACTCAGATCCAGGTATGGGCAATGCAGCAGAGTCCTACTCCCAGTTCCAGCAAAGGGACCTCTATAATCTCCTGCCCAATTGTCCAATTCTGTTACTGTCTGTGGGCTAAAAACCCTGGAAGCAGCTGCTGACACTGCTGTTTCAGATGCCTCCAAGACCTGCTCCTGGTTTGCTACACTGTGCCCTACTCTCAACCTGGTGCAACAAATCTTTCCTGCCAACCTTCTAAGTTGTCTCAGGCTGGAAAATTGTTTTACTTGTCCTTTTGTGGGTTCTGCCACTGGAGAATTTATTTTGAGAAGTTACTTACAACTGTGTAGAGGGGAATTTGGGAGAGCTCAGGGAAATCCCTGCCTTTTTTCTGCCATATTGGCTCTACCCTGCAGAATTTTTCAATTTTTAAGGAAAGAAAAACACAGGGAATTGTGAAGTAGGTAATAGTATGTTGCCATATGGTCAAAGCCATCACAGGGTGACTGGGGGTGCTCTCTTAGCTGGTGTTACCTCCTTCAAAAGGCCTTTTCAAATTTCTCCAGTTGTTAAGCACTTTTACAAAGGGATTTTGTAAAGCCCTACATCACTATGCAGTTATTATTGTGCACCTATGCAGCATTTATTTCTCTTCAAATAGGTTTTATCTCCCAGTAGAACATAAGCTCCTGAGGACTAGGCTTGTCCCACTTTCATCTTTTGTAGACCTTGCAATGTGCCTAGAACACTGTAGATACTTAATGTTTTTTGACAAATTGATGGACAAGAGTCTATAATCCTAGAGGTAGAGGGAAAAAACGGAAAAAAAAAAAAAAAGGTATTTCCAGTCTCTGTACCTTATTCAGCAAATGCAGTTTTTAATATAATGGTGGGGGTAGGAGGTCATAATTGATTTTTTTAGGGTCAAAGCTTAATTTTCTTGATGCCTCTCTCAACCTCAAGTATTTTCAA